>NW_027363356.1:0-365000 GCF_046119375.1 Phyllobates terribilis
GATAACGGTGGAGAAGACCCTAGTGGACCGATCTAGTCTTGAACAAGATAGATGTTCCTAAAGATCATTAATTCATCCAGTCGTCATGGCTAGAGTTTCAACCGAAGGCCGTTAATAATAAAAAATGGACTGACTGACGACAGCATTCACACTAGTTGTGGACTGCCTGATCATATTTAAGGTAGAGTGTGGGCCAACCTCTGTCTTCTAAAGTGAGGAATCCCCTATTCTTTTTCATAGAATAGCCTTGTAATTAGCAGTGAAACAATCAATACTACAATTACAAGACACTGACCACACTTTTAAGACTACACTGTGGACTGAATGACCACAGCATTTAAAAGGACTGACAGTCCACAGCGTTTGAATTAGTTGTGGACTGACTGACAACAGCATTTACACTAGTCTAAGGATTGACTGGAAGACAGCAATCACTGGAAAAGGATATCATACTTTGAAGTATAGAAGGAAGAAACCAAAGAGGAAGACCAGCAGCCAATCCAAAGGATTGACACTATCAAGATAAGGGTGGAGAAGACCCTAGTGGACCTATGTAGTCTTTCACAAAATTGATCTTCCTAAAGATCTTTAATTCAAACAGTCATCATAGCTCGAGTTTCAACCGAAGGTCATTAATAATAAAAAATGGGCTGACTGACCACAGCATTCACAATAGGTGTGGACTGCTTGACCACATTTATAGTAGACTAGACTGTGGGCCAACCTCTGTCTTTTAAAGGGAGGAATCCCCTATTCTTTTTCATAGAATAGCCTTGTAATTAGCAGTGAAACAATCAATACTACAATTACAAGACACTGACCACACTTTTAAGACTACACTGTGGACTGAATGACCACAGCATTTAAAAGGACTGACAGTCCACAGCGTTTGAATTAGTTGTGGACTGACTGACAACAGCATTTACACTAGTCTAAGGATTGACTGGAAGACAGCAATCACTGGAAAAGGATATCATACTTTGAAGTATAGAAGGAAGAAACCAAAGAGGAAGACCAGCAGCCAATCCAAAGGATTGACACTATCAAGATAAGGGTGGAGAAGACCCTAGTGGACCTATGTAGTCTTTCACGAAATTGATCTTCCTAAAGATCTTTAATTCAAACAGTCATCATAGCTCGAGTTTCAACCGAAGGTCATTAATAATAAAAAATGGACTGACTGACCACAGCATTCACGCTAGTTGTGGACTGCCTGATCATATTTACGGTAGACTGTGGGCCAACCTCTGTCTTCTAAAGTTTGGAACCCCCTATTCTATTTCATAGAATAGCCTTGTAATCAGCAGTGTAACAATCAATACCGCAATTACAAGACACTGACCACACTATTAAGACTACACTGTGGACTGAATGACCACAGCATTTAAAAGGACTGACAGTCCACAGCTTTTGAATTAGTTGTGGACTGACTGACAACAGCATTTACACTAGTCTAAGGATTAACTGGAAGACATCAATCACTGGAAAAGGACATCATACTTTGAAGAATAGAAGGAAGAAAGCAAAGAGGAAGACCAGTAGCCAATCCAATGGATTGATACTATCAAGATAACAGTGGAGAAGACCCTAGTGGACCTATCTAGTCTTTCACAAAATTGATTTTCCTAAAGATCGTTAATTCATCCAGTAGTCATGGCTCGAATTTCAACCGAAGGCCGTTAATAATAAAAAATGGGCTGACTGACTACAGCATTCACACTAGGTGTGGACTGCTTGACCACATTTATAGTAGACTAGACTGTGGGCCAACCTCTGTCTTTTAAAGGGAGGAATCCCCTATTCTATTTCATAGAATAACCTTGTAATCAGCTGTGTAACAATCAATACCGCAATTACAAGAGACTGACCACACTATTAAAATTACACTGTGGACTGAATGACCACAACATTTAAAAGGACTGACAGTCCACAGCATTTGAATTAGTTGTGGACTGACTGACAACAGCATTTACAGTAGTTTAAGGATTGAATGGAAGACAGCAATCACTGGAAAAGGACATCATACTTTGAAGTATAGAAGGACCAAAGCAAAGTGCAAGACCAGCAAACAATCCAATGGATTGATACTATCAAGATAATGGTGAAGAAGGCCCTAGTGGACCGATCCAGTCTTTCACAAAATTGATCTTCCTAAAGATCATTAATTCATCCAGTCGTCATGGCTAGAGTTTCAACCGAAGGTCGTTAATAATAAAAAATGGACTGACTGACCACAGCATTCACACTAGTTGTGGACTGCCTGATCATATTTACGGTAGACTGTGTGCCAACCTCTGTCTTCTAAAGTGAGGAACCCCCTATCCTATTTCATAGAATAGCCTTGTAATCAGCAGTGAAACAATCAATACCGCAATTGCAAGACACTGACTACACTATTAAGACTACACTGTGGACTGAATGACCACAGCATTTAAAAGGACTGACAATCCACAGCGTTTGAATTAGTTGTGGACTGACTGACAACAGCATTTACACTAGTCTAAGAATTGACTGGAAGACAGCAATCACTGGAAAAGGACATCATACTTTGAAGTATAGAAGGAAGAAAGCAAAGAGGAAGACCAGCAGCCAATCCAAAGGATTGACACTATCAAGATAACAGTGGAGAAGACCCTAGTGGACCTATGTAGTCTTTCACAATATTGATCTTCCTAAAGATCGTTAATTCATCAAGTCGTCAAAGCTCGAGTTTCAACCGAAGGTCATTAATAATAAAAAATGGGCTGACTGACCACAGCATTCACAGGTGTGGACTGTCTGACAACAGCATTCACACTAGGTGTGGACTGCTTGACCACATTTACAGTAGACTAGACTGTGGGCCAACCTCTGTCTTCTAAAGTGAGGTATCCCCTTTCCTATTTCATAGAATAGCCTTGTAATCAGTGGTGTAACAATCAATACCGCAATTACAAGAGATTGACCACACTATTAAAATTACACTGTGGACTGAATGACCACAACATTTAAAAGGACTGACAGTCCACAGCGTTTGAATTAGTTGTGGACTGACTGACAACAGCATTTACACTAATCTAAGGATTGACTGGAAGACAGCAATCACTGGAAAAGGACATCATACTTTGAAGTATAGAAGGAAGAAAGCAAAGAAGAAGACCAGCAGCCAATCCAAAGGATTGACACTATCAAGATAAGGGTGGAGAAGACCCTAGTAGACTTATGAAATCTTTCACAAAATTGATCTTCCTAAAGATCATTAATTCATCCAGTCATCATAGCTCGAGTTTCAACCGAAGGCCGTTAATAATAAAAATGGGCTGACTGACCACAGCATTCACACTACGTGTGGACTGCTTGATCACAATTATAGTAGACTGTGGGCCAACCTCTGTCTTCTAAAGTGAGGAATCCCCTATTCTGTTTCATAGAATAGCCTTGTAATCAGCGGTGTAACAATCAATACCGCGATTCCAAGAGATTGACCACACTATTAAGAATACACTGTGGACGGAATGACCACAACATTTAAAAGGACTGACAGTCCACAGCATTTGAATTAGTTGTGGACTGACTGACAACGGCAATAACACTAGTCTAAGGATTGAATGGAAGACAGCAATCAATGGAAAAGGACATCATAGTTTGAAGTATAGAAGAAAGCAAAGAGCAAGACCAGCAACCAATCCAATGGATTGATACTATCAAGATAATGGTGAAGAAGACCCTAGTGGACCTATCTAGTCTTTCACAAAATTGATCTTCCTAAAGATCATTAATACATCAAGTCGTCATGGCTCGAGTTTCAACCGAAGGCCATTAATTATAAAGAATGGACTGACTGACCACAGCATATAGACTAGATGTGGACTGCCTGACAACATTTACAGTAGACTGTGAGCCGATTGAGCATAAAATTTAAAATAGACTGTGGACTCTGTGACTACAATTTTTATAATAAAATGCAGACCGAATGACCACAGTCTTTATCTTTGAAATAAGTAATTTTGGCCCTAGAGTGTTATACTTTTTGGTGTGTATAGCATGTAGCATGAACATATTATCACTATTTTGAATATTTACAGGTGACTGACGCCCTTTGACATCGTGAGATTTTAAATGTTTCCTTGTGAACTTAAAGAAAAGAATGTGGAAGGTCACATAACAGGTAATTAATATTCATATTAATTACTGATAATAGTCAGTCTAGGCATAAGTTCTAGACCTGCGGAGGTGTGACAACACCTTTCTGATACATGAGAATATACTGTTAGTGGTTTACATATGTTTATTTTCTATACACAATTCCTAGTATAACACAACTATATCTTAGGTAGAGACATAAGGAACATTTCTTTTCCTTATCTTCTGTATTCTAAAGTGAGGAATCCCTTATTCTGTTTCATAGAATAGCCTTGTAATCAGCGGTGTAACAATCAATACCGCGATTACAAGAGACTGACCACAGTATTAAGACTACACTGTGGACCAATTAACCACAAAATTTACAAGGACTGACAGTCCACAGCATTTAAATTAGGCGTGGACTGACTGACAACAGCATTTACACTAGTCTATGGATTGACTGGAAGACAGCAATTACTGGAAAGGGACATCATACTTGGAAGAATAGAAGGAAGAAGGCAAAGAGGAAGACCAGCAGCCAATCCAAAGGATTGATACTATCAAGATAACGGTGGAGAAGACCCTAGTGGACCGATCTAGTCTTGAAAAGATTGATCTTTCTAAAGATCGTTAATTTATCAAGTCATCATGGCTAGAGTTTCAACCGAAGGCCGTTAATAATAAAAAATGGACTGACTGACCACAGCATTCACACTAGTTGTGGACTGCCTGATCATATTTACGGTAGACTGTGGGCCAACCTCTGTCTTCTAAAGTGAGGAATCCCCTATTCTATTTCATAGAATAGCCTTGTAATCAGCAGTGTAACAATCAATACCGCAATTACAAGACACTGACCACACTATTAAGACTACACTGTGGACTGAATGACCACAGCATTTAAAAGGACTGACAGGCCACAGCGTTTGAATTAGTTGTGGACTGACTGACCACAGCATTTACACTAGTCTAAGGATTGACTGGAAGACAGCAATCACTGGAAAAGGACATCATACTTTGAAGTATAGAAGGAAGAAAGCAAAGGGGAAGACCAGCAGCCGTTCCAAAGGATTGACACTATCAAGATAACAGTGGAGAAGACCCTAGTGGACCTATGTAGTCTTTCACAAAATTGATCTTTCTAAAGATCGTTAATTCATCAAGTCGTCATAGCTCGAGTTTCAACCGAAGGCCATTAATAATAAAAAATGGGCTGACTGACCACAGCATTCACAATAGGTGTGGACTGCCTGACTACAGCGTTTACACTAGGTGTGGACTGCTTGACCACATTTACAGTAGACTAGACTGTGGGCCAACCTCTGTCTTCTAAAGTGAGGTATCCCCTTTCCTATTTTATAGAATAGCCTTGTAATCAGTGGTGTAACAATCAATACCGCAATTACAAGAGATTGTCCACACTATTAAAATTACACTGTGGACTGAATGACCACAACATTTAAAAGGAATGACAGTCTACAGCGTTTGAATTAGTTGTGGACTGACTAACAACAGCATTTACACTATTCTAAGGATTGACTGGAAGACAGCAATCACGGGAAAAGGAACTTCATACTTTGAAGTATAGAAGGAAGAAAGCAAAGAGGAAGACCAGCAGCCAATCCAAAGGATTGACACTATCAAGATAACAGTGGAAAACACCCTAGTGGACCTATGAAGTCTTTCACAAAACTGATCTTCATAAAGATCGTTAATTCATCTAGTCATCATAGCTTGAGTTTCAACCGAAGGCCGTTAATAATAAAAAATGGGCTGACTGACCACAGCATTCACAATAGGTGTGGACTGTCTGACTACAGCATTCACACTAGGTGTGGACTGCTTGACCACATTTACAGTAGACTAGACTGTGGGCCAACCTCTGTATTCTAAAGTGAAGTATCCCCTATCCTATTTCAAAGAATAGCCTTGTAATCAGTGGTGTAACAATCAATACCGCAATTACAAGACATTGACCACACTATTAAAATTACACTGTGGGCTGAATGACCACAGCATTTAAAAAGACTGACAGTCCACAGCGTTTGAATTAGTTGTGGACTGACTAACAACAGCATTTACACTAATCTAAGGATTGACTGGAAGACAGCAATCACAGGAAAAGGAACTTCAAACTTTGAAGTATAGAAGGAAGAAAGCAAAGAGGAAGACCAGCAGCCAATCCAAAGGATTGACACTATCAAGATAAGGGTGGAGAAGACCCTAGTGGACCTATGAAGTCTTTCACAAAATTGATCTTCCTAAAGATCGTTAATTCATCAAGTCATCATAGCTCGAGTTTTAAACGAAGGCCGTTAATAATAAAAAATGGGCTGACTGACCACAGCATTCACACTACGTGTGGACTGCTTGACCACATTTATAGTAGACTGTGGGCCAACCTCTGTCTTTTAAAGGGAGGAATCCCCTATTCTATTTCATAGAATAACCTTGTAATCAGCTGTGTAACAATCAATACCGCGATTACAAGAGACTGACCACACTATTAAAATTACACTGTGGACTGAATGACCACAACATTTAAAAGGACTGACAGTCCACAGCATTTGAATTAGTTGTGGACTGACTGACAACGGCAATTACACTAGTCTAAGGATTGAATGGAAGACAGCAATCAATGGAAAAGGACATCATAGTTTGAAGTATAGAAGAAAGCAAAGAGCAAGACCAGCAAACAATCCAATGGATTGATACTATCAAGATAATTCTGAAGAAGACCATAGTGGACCGATCTAATCTTGCACAAGATTGATCTTCCTAAAGATCATTAATTCATCAAGTCGTCATGGCTCGAGTTTCAACTGAAGGCCATTAATTATAAAGGATGGACTGACTGAAAACAGCATATACAGTAGATGTGGACTGCCTGACCACATTTACAGTAGACTGTGAACCGATTGATTATAAAATTTAAAATAGACTGTGGACTGTCTGACTACAATTTTTATAATAAAATACAGACCGACTGACCACAGTCTTTATCTTTGAAATATGTAATTTTGGCCCTAGAGTGTTATACCTTTTGGTGTGTATAGCATGTAGCAGGAACATATTATCACTCTTTTGAATATTTACAGGTGACTGACGCCCTTTGACATGGTGGGATTTGAAATGTTTCCTTGTGAACTCCAAGAAAAGAATGTGGAAAGTCACATAACAGGTAAATAATATTCATATTACTTACTGATAATAGTCAGTCTAGGCATAAGTTCTAGACCTGCGGAGGTGTGACAACACCTTTCTGATACATGAGAATATACTGTTAGTGGTTTACATATGTATATTTTCTATACACAATTCCTAGTATAACACAACCATATCTTAGGTAGAGACATAAGGAACACTTCTGTTCCTTATCTTATGTATTCTAAAGTGAGGAATCCCTTATTCTGTTTCATAGAATAGCCTTGTACTCAGCGGTGTAACAATCAATAGCGCGATTACAAGAGACTGACCACAGTATTAAGACTACACTGTGGACCAATTAACCACAAAATTTACAAGGACTCACAGTCCACAGCTTTTAAATTAGGCGTGGACTGATTAACAACAGCATTTACACTAGTCTATGGATTGACTGGAAGACAGCAATTACTGGAAAGAGACATCATACTCGGAAGAATAGAAGGAAGAAAGCAAAGAGGAAGACCAGCAGCCAATCCAAAGGATTGACATTATCAAAATAAAGGTGGAAAAGACCCTATTGGACCTATGTTGTCTTTCACAAAATTGATCTTCCTAAAGATATTTAATTCATCCAGTCGTCATGGCTAGAGTTTCAACCGAAGGTCGTTAATAAAAAAAATGGGCTGACTGACCACAGCATTCACAGTAGGTGTGGACTGCCTGATCATATTCACAGTAGACTAGACTGTGGGCCAACCTCTGTCTTTTAAAGGGAGGAATCCCCTATTCTATTTAATAGAATAGTCTTGTAATCAGCGGTGTAACAATAAATACCGCGATTACAAGAGATTGACAACACTATTAAAATTACACTGTGGACTGAATGACCACAACATTTAAAAGGACTGACAGTCCACAGCGTTTGAATTAGTTGTGGACTGACTGACAACAGCATTTACACTAGTCTAAGGATTGAACGGAAGGCAGCAATCACTGGAAAAGGACATCATGCTTTTAAGTATAAAAGGAAGAAACCAAACAGGAAGACCAGCAACCAATCCAATGGATTGATACTATCAAGATAATGGTGAAGAAAACCCTAGTGGACCTATCTTGTCTTGCACAAAATTGTTCTTCCCAAAGATTGTTAATTTATCCAGTCATCATTGCTAGAGTTTCAACCGAAGGTCGTTAATAATAAAAAATGGGCTGACTGACCACAGCATTCACACTGGTTGTGGACTGCCTGATCATATTTACAGTATACTGTGGGCCAACCTCTGTCTTCTAAAGTGAGGAATACCCTATTCTATTTCATAGAATAGCCTTGTAATCAGCTGTGTAACAATCAATACCGCAATTACAAGACACTGACCACACTAGTAAGACTACACTGTGGACTGAATGACCACAGCATTTAAAAGGACTGACAGTCCACACCGTTTGAATTAGTTGTGGACTGACTGACAACAGCAATTACACTAGTCTAAGGATTGACTGGAAGACAGCAATCACTGGAAAACGACATCATACTTTGAAGTATAGAAGGAAGAAAGCAAAGAGGAAGACCAGCAGCCAATTCAAAGGATTGACACTATCAAGATAACAGTGGAGAAGACCCTAATGGACCTATGTAGTCTTTCACAAAATTTATGTTCCTATAGATCGTTAATTCATCTAGTCGTCATTGTTATGATCTGCAACATGTACTAAGGAAAGATAGGAGAAAACTGTCCCTACAGTAAGACTAACCTGAATCCCTACGATGTAGCGTGCTGCCTGTTCCTAGTGAACAGACCCGCCTTAGTCCTCGGCTAGTCTGAGCGAAGATCTATAGAATTAAGGGAGGTGTCCCTAAAAGAACAAAGGACTGGGACAAAAATGGGACACCTCCTAAACAGAGAAGTTGTTGCAGAACACAAAAATACAAACTGACAAAAATGTACTAGAGGTCCCAGAGGACCAAGCGAACATGACTGAGAAAGACACCGAAGCACCAGGCTAGAGAAACAGTCACACACTGAAATCCAGCACAGCCACAAGGGCGGAGCTGGAATATAAAGGCAGATGGTCACGTGACCGCAAAACACAAGATGGAAAAAAACAAACAGAAGGGTTCTAACAGTCATGGCTCGAGTTTCAACCGAAGGCCATTAATTATAAAGGATGGACTGACTGACCACAGCATATAGACTAGATGTGGACTGCCTGACCACATTTACAGTAGACTGTGAACCGATTGATCATAAAATTTAAAATAGACTGTGGACTCTGTGACTACAATTTTTATAATAAAATGCAGACCGAATGACCACAGTCTTTATCTTTGAAATAAGTAATTTTGGCCCTAGAGTGTTATACCTTTTGGTGTGTATAGCATGTAGCAGGAACATATTATCACTCTTTTGAATATTTACAGGTGACTGACGCCCTTTGACATGGTGGGATTTGAAATGTTTCCTTGTGGACTCCAAGAAAAGAATGTGGAAAGTCACATAACAGGTAATTAATATTCATATTAATTACTGATAATAGTCAGTCTAGGCATAAGTTCTAGACCTGCGGAGGTGTGACAACACCTTTCTGATACATGAGAATATACTGTTAGTGGTTTACATATGTATATTTTATATACACAATTCCTAGTATAACACAACTATATCTTAGGTAGAGACATAAGGAACATTTCTTTTCCTTGTCCTCTGTCTTCTAAAGTGAGGAATCCCTTATTCTGTTTCATAGAATAGCCTTGTAATCAGCGGTGTAACAATCAATACCGCGATTACAAGAGACTGACCACAGTATTAAGACTACACTGTGGACCAATTGACCACAAAATTTACGAGGACTGACAGTCCACAGCATTCAAATTAGGTGTTGGCTGACCAGGGGTGGATTAAGAGTAGCCAGGGCCCCGGGCAGTTTAGAAGGTGTGGGCCCACCCACAGTTACCCGATGTATCACGTGACATGTCACATGATCCCCTTAGATAGATCATGTGATAGGTCATGTGACTAACACAGATGCTTTGGTGACATCTGTAGATGGAAAATTAAGGAAATGTTTTTCCATTATGTACACAGCCCTATACATAACATAGCGCTATATATAGTAGGGCAGCGGTGGGAGAGTAATTTCCTTGAGGGGCCAAATGAGAGACCATGACTGTTGTGGAAGGTGAATCAATAGGCTGAAATTAATTCTGCTCTATATCAATAATATTAACAAAATAATAAAAAAATATATTAATTGTATGACTCAGGCTAAGTGCCCACGATACAGAAATGCTCCGGATTTTTCCTGAGCGTTTCTGCATCTCCCTGGCAGAAAAAACGCATGCGGATTGTACATGCGGATTGTACATGCGGATTGTACATGCCGATTGTACATGCCGATTGTACATGCCGATTGTACATGCGGATTGTACATGCGGATTGTACATGCGGATTGTACATGCGGATTGTACATGCGGATTGTACATGCGGATTGTACATGCGGATTGTACATGCGGATTGTACATGCGGATTGTACATGCAGATTGTACATGCAGATTGTACATGCGGATTGTACATGCGGATTGTACATGCGGATTGTACATGCGTTTTCCTGCCAGGGACATGCAGGTGTGAAGCGTTCTTCACATGCATTTCCGTATGCGGGTTGTCAGGCACTTTCCAAGCGATTTTAGCATCACTAGGAAAGTTCTTATCAACTTGGTCACAGTATATAAATCCATGCAAACAGCATGGATTTATATATACTGTGATGAAAAGAATGTTTAAAATAAAAAATAAATCTATACTTACCTTCTGATGGCCCCTGGAGTCTTGCTTCTCTCCATTCTCCCTTGTCGGGAGATCGCGGTACACTGAAGGACCTGCCGACGTCAGCGTTGCGTGACCCGTCACGTGACTATGACGTCAGCCCAGGTCCTTCAGTCCATCGTGATCTGCCGGCATGAGAGGAAGAGCGCACCGGGGGGCCGCCAGAAGGTAAATATAACATTTATTTTTTTATTTTATTCTTTTTTTCACAGTTTCTATGGTACCCGGGTCCGGAGGAGAGTCTCCTGTCCTCTAGACCTGGGTACCATCTGCACATTGAAACGCGTGGATTCCGCATCTATATATGCAGTGATGCGTAATCCATGCGTTCCAATGCAAGTCAATGGCGGCGAAAACGCAGCACTTCTGCAAAATAATTGGTATTGCTGCTTTTTTTCCGCAATGATAATCCGCAGCGGAAATTTCCGCAGCATGTGCACAGCACATGCGGATTATCATTGGGGAACATGGCAGACCTTCTACCAAGCATTTTTTAAGCGTTTCTGCAGCGTTTTTGCCGCTGTGGAAACGCTTAAATGCATCATGGGCACAAAGCCTTAATATTGAGCAGAATTAAGTATGCTGACATCCCCCTATATACAGTTTGAGCCCCCACATAACTCCCTAGATACAGTACGAGTCCACACATAGCTCTCTAGATACAGTATGAGCTCTCACATAGCTCCCTAGATACAGTATGAGCCCCCACATAGCTCCTTAGATATAGTATGAGCCCCCACATAGCTCCCTAGATACAGTATGAGCCCCCACATAGCTCCCTAGATACAGTATGAGCCCGTACATAGCTCCCTAGATACAGTATGAGCCCGAACATAGCTCCCTAGATACAGTATGAGCCCGTACATAGCTCCCTAGATACAGTATGAGCCCCCACATAGCTCCCTAGATACAGTATGAGCCCCCACATAGCTCCCTAGATACAGTATGATATCCCGCATAGCCCCTATATACAATATGAGCCCGCACATAGCCTCCTATATATAGTATGAGCCCCCACATAGCTCCCTATATACAGTATGAGCCCGTACATAGCTCCCTATATACAGTATGAGCCCCACATAGCTCCCTATATACAATATGAGCACCCACATAGCTCCCTGCATACAATATGAGCCCGTACATAGCTCCCTTCTCTGATCGATTGCCAGTTCCACAGCCAGCTCAGAGAATGGTCGAATGCAAAATGCAGCTACCTGGGAGACACCTCTGACCACCGCATGAGGTGGCCCGAAGGCACCCCCCTGACGGCTGTACCCAGGTCACATGCCCCCCCTGATTCCCCTAGGTATGGCCCTGTATATTTTATATGACAATACATGACTGGTATCTATAGTATAATCAGGGATGTGTCCTTCTGCCAGAAGCCTCTATAGATTGTGCAAGCGCAATACCTGCGCAGTCTGGCCACAGACAGAAAGACACATCCACATCCCAGACAGGGATGAGGAGTGTGGCGCCGGAGATCGCGGTATGCATAAGCACTGAGCGCATACCGCGATCTCCAGCACCATAAACACATACGTGTTCGGTCCTGTCTCTCTGGAAAGGCCAGGGAAGGAGTGTGGTGCAGGCGTCGATTTCCGGCGCTATTTTAGTGAAGACAAATATGAACAGTGTCTTCGACAAAATGGACAGCGTGGTATGCACATGCGCGTACTTTGGCGCCATTTTGTTGAATACACTCTGCACATTTGTATCCATTCAAATGAAACCAGATATCCCGCTATGCGGACATGTGGAGCATGGACCAGAGTGAGGGGGGAGCATATACCAGGATGGGGGGAAGCATGGACCAGGATGGGGGAGCATATACCAGGATGTGGGAGCATATACCAGGATGGGGAGAAGCATGGACCAGGATGAAGGAGCATACACCAGGATGGGGGAGCATACACTAAAATCGGGGAGCATATACCAGGATTGGGGACCAGGATGGGAAAGCATACACCAGGATGGGGGACCAGGATGGGGGAGCATATACCAGGATGGGGAAGTATACACCAGGGTGGGGGAGCATATATCAGGATGGGGCACCAGGATGGGGGAGCATATACCAGGATGGGGAAGCATACACCAGGATGGCAGACCAGGATGGGGGAGCATATACCAGGATAGGGGAGAATATACCAAGATGGGGGACCAGGATGGGGAAGCATATACCAGAATGGGGGAGCATATACCAGGATGGGGGAGCAGGATGGGGAAGCATATACCAGGATGGAGGACCAGGATGGGGGAGCATATACCAGGATACGGGGCCAGGATGGGAGAGCATATACCATTAAAAAAGCTCGCCACCCGGGTGTAGAACAGGGTCAATAGCTAGTATGATATACTGTGATACAGACATTAGATGTTATATGCTATACACATTGTTATATCCAATCTGATGTCTGTACCACAGTATACCATACAGTAATCGATATACTGGATGACATTTTTTGTACATGGGTATACACTGTACTGGTCACACTTGAACCTGCCTACAGAACCTCACATATTATATATGGAGCAGTATAGTATGTGACGTCCTGTAGGTTCAGGGTTGATCAGTCAGTACAGGATCCGCTCTGCTGATGTGTGTGGTCACTCTGCAGGGGCTCAGTGTGATTTATTGCAGGACTCTGAATTTTTGTGCAGATCTGGTGACTCTTAGTATATTCTCCCCCATCCTGGTATATGCTCCCCCATCCTGGTCTGCCATCCTGGTATATGCTCCCCCATCTTGGTCTGCCATCTTGGTGTATGCTCCCCCATCCTGGTCCCCCATCCTGATATATGCTCCCCCATCCTGGTGTATGCTTCCCCATCCTGGTATATGCTCCCCCATCCTGGTCCCCCATACTGGTGTATGCTTCCCCATCCTGGTCACCCATCCTGGTATATGCTCCCCCATCCTGGTGTATGCTCCTTCATCCTGGTCCATGCTTCCCCCCCATTATGGTATATGCTCCCCCATCCTGGTCCATGCTTCTCCCCATCCTGGTATATGCTCCCCCATCCTGGTCCCCCATACTGGTGTATGCTTCCCCATCCTGGTCACCCATCCTGGTATATGCTCCCCCATCCTGGTGTATGCTCCTTCATCCTGGTCCATGCTTCCCCCCCATTATGGTATATACTCCCCCATCCTGGTCCATGCTTCCCCCCATCCTGGTATATTCTCCCCCCTCACTCTGGTCCATGCTCCACATGTCCGCACAGCGCGATATCTAGTTTCATTTGAATGAATACAAATGTGCAGAGTGTATTCAACAAAATGGCGCCAAAGTAAGCGCATGCGCATACCATGCTGTCCATTTTGTCGAAGACACTGTTCATATTTGTCTTCACTAAAATAGCGCCGGAAATCGGAACCTGCGCCACACTCCTCCCCTGGCCTTTCCAGAGATGACAGGACCGAACATGTATGCGTTTATGGTACCGGAGATCGCAGTATGCGCTCAGTGCTTATGCATACCGCGATCTCCGGCGCCACACTCCTCATCCCTGTCTGGGATGTGGATGTGTCTTTCTGTCTGTGGCCAGACTGCGCAGGTATTGCGCTTGCACAATCTATAGAGGCTTCTGGCAGAAGGACACATCCCTGATTATACTATAGATACCAGTCATGTATTGTCATATAAAATATACAGGGCCATACCTAGGGGAATCAGGGGGGGCATGTGACCTGGGTACAGCCGTCAGGGGGGTGCCTTCGGGCCACCTCATGCGGTGGTCAGAGATGTCTCCCAGGTAGCAATCGATCAGAGAAGGGAACTATGTACGGGCTCATATTGTATGTAGGGAGCTATGTGGGTGCTCATACTGTATATGGGGAGCTATGTGGGGCTCATACTGTATATAGGGAGCTACATACAGGCTCATACTGTATATAGGTAGCTATGTGGGGGCTCATACTATATATAGGAGGCTATGTGCGGGCTCATATTGTATATAGGGGCTATGCGGGATCTCATACTGTATCTAGGGAGCTATGCGGGGGCTCATAATGTATCTAGGGAGCTATGTGGGGGCTCATACTTTAGGGAGCTATGTGGGCGCTCATACTATATCTAGGGAGCTATGTACGGGCTCATACTGTATCTAGGGAGCTATGTTCGGGCTCATACTGTATCTAGTGAGCTATGTGGGGGCTCATACTATATCTAGGGAGCTATGTGGGGGCTCATACTGTATCTAGGGAGCTATGTGAGGGCTCATACTGTATCTAGGGAGCTATGTACCGGCTCATACTGTATCTAGAGAGCTATGTGCGGACTCATACTATATATAGGGAGTTATGTGGGGGCTCAAACTGTATATAGGGGGATGTCAGCATACTTAATTCTGCTCAATATTAAGACTTTGTGCCCATGATGCGGTTAAGCTTTTCCGCAGCGGCAAAAACGCTGCAGAAACGCTTAAAAAAATGCTTGGTAGAAGGTCTGCCATGTTCCCCAATGATAATCCGCATGTGCTGTGCACATGCTGCGGAAATTTCCGCTGCGGATTATCATTGCGAAAAAAAACGCAGCACTACCAATTATTTTGCGGAAGTGCTGCTTTTTCGCCGCCATTGACTTGCATTGGAACGCATGGATTACGCATCACTGCATATGTAGATGCGGAATCCACGCGTTTCAATGTGCAGATGGTACCCAGGTCTAGAAGACAGGAGACTCTCCTCCGGACCCGGGTGCCATAGAAACTGTGAAAAAAAGAATACAATTAAAAATAAATGTTATATTTACCTTCTGGCGGCCCCCCGGTGCGCTCTTCCTCTTATGCCGGCAGATCACGATGGACTGAAGGACCTGCGTTGACGTCATAGTCACGTGACGGGTCACGCAACGCTGACGTCGGCAGGTCCTTCAGTGTACCGCGATCTCCCGACAAGGGAGAATGGAGAGAAGCAAGACTCCAGGGGCCATCAGAAGGTAAGTATAGATTTATTTTTTATTTTAAACATTCTTTTCATCACAGTATATATAAATCCATGCTGTTTGCATGGATTTATATAGTGTGACCAAGTTGATAAGAACTTTCCTAGTGACGCTAAAATCGCTTGGAAAGCGCCTGACTACCCGCATGCGGAAATGTATGTGAAGAACGCTTCACACCTGCATGTCCCTGGCAGGAAAACGCATGTACAACCCGCATGTACAATCCGCAAGTGCAATCCGCATGTACAACCCGCATGTACAATCCGCATGTACAATCCGCATGTACAATCCACATGTACAATCCGCATGTACAACCCGCATGTACAACCCGCATGTACAATCCGCATGTACAATCCGCATGTACAATCCGCATGTACAATCCGCATGTACAATCCACATGTACAATCCGCATGTACAATCCGCATGTACAATCCGCATGTACAATCCGCATGTACAATCCACATGTTCAATCCGCATGTACAATCCGCATGTACAATCCGCATGTACAATCCGCATGTACAATCCGCATGTACAATCCGCATGTACAATCCGCATGTACAATCCGCATGTACAATCCGCATGTACAATCCGCATGCGTTTTTTCTGCCAGGGAGATGCAGAAACGCTGAGGATAAATCCGGAGCATTTCTGTATCGTGGGCACTTAGCCTGAATCATACAATTAATATATTTTTTTATTATTTTGTTAATATTATTAATATTGAGCAGAATTAATTTCAGCCTATTGATTCACCTTCCACAACAGTCATGGTCTCTCATGTGGCCCCTGAAGGAAATTACTCTCCCACCGCTGCTCTACTATATATAGCACTTGTTATGTATAGGGCTGTATACATAATGGAAAAAAAAATTCCATAATTTTCCGTCTACAGATGTCACAAAAGCATCTGTGTTAGTCACATGACCTATCACATGATCTATCAAAGGGGATCATGTGACATGTCACGTGATACATCGGGTACCTGTGGGGGGGGCCACACCTTCTAAACTGCCCGAGGCCCTGGCTACTCTTAATCCACCCCTGTTTGTATCACCATGTACCCTACTTGTTATAATAAAGGTCTCTTTTATTTACATCAAAGACCTATTTGTCGGATATTTTTATATAGGTTCTAATTCTGTTCCGATTGGTCGATCCAATCTAGTTAGCAGATATACATATTTCCACTATGTTGATGTTTATGACTATTAAGACTGTATGTAAATGGAAATGTATATCATCTGCGTGCCCTCTGCAATTTTTTCGTAATCACTACAGGGTACTGTGTTTTATACTTTTTTTTAAATTAATTCTCATATTTTACATGTTGAATACATCATTCAATAAAGCTCTGATCAGACACCTTTCCAATTAAGAAGCTGTATGTAGTGAAGTATTGTTATTTTAAGGGAAGGTGGGTGGTTAGGTGGGTTTTACTAACCCCTAAATATCTGTCCTTAAAATGTCTTGAGCATTCTCCATCTTTATGACACTTAATGTGATCATCCAATGTCCTTTCCTGCATCCTTGGCTTGTACTCACTGATGATGTCATAGAGAGGTGATGTCACAATTACTTAGAACATTCAGCTCTCTACATTCCAATCACTTGTGCAGTTGATGTCATTGTGGTAAAGCATAAAGATGTGGAAGAGGTGACAGGGCACAGGTAATTACTATCAGTAATTTATTAATTAGAATACATACTAATTCTAGGCCAGCAAGTTAAACTAATGTAATTAGCGACTCATATCCCCCAAAATGGCCTTGGGTCAGATTGCACCCAAATATCATAATTCATTTTATACCATAGAAAAGGTGATAACTTCCTGATTGCTGGGGATCCAACCACTAGGACCCTCATCGATCAATAACGCAAATCGGAGGTCCAGCATGTAAACCTCTGCTCCATTCATTGTCTACGGGACTGCCTGAGATACCGCTGAATTAATTCAACTCCAGCAGTCCCTTAGAGAATGAATGGAGCTGCGGTGCACAAGCTTGACCTCCTGTCTGTTCGGACATTGCAGAGCTGTGATCTTAAGATTCAGTGAGGGTCACAATGACCAGGAAGTTCAAAAATCAGTACTGCCATTATAAATATGATGGTGCCACCAATAAAGCGTCCGGAGCGAGTAGACTTTTTGGTTGATTTTGAAAAACCACTACTTTTTTATCGCAGACATATTTGATACATGGCGACCACAAGGCTTTATTCTGTGTTTCAGCCACCCACACAGTGCATGATAGCATTGACTGCTCCTGTGTTCCCATAGCTGCTCCAACATGTCCTGCTCTTTCTGGTATTATTATGGTGACACGAGGCCTCATCACAGCCAATCACATATTTTACCAGTGTCAGAAACATTCAATGTAAAATCTGACCAAATTTATGTAAAAATACTGCCAGACCTTGGGATGATTTTGTTCTTTTATTCATTTTTTTAAAAAAATTGATAATTCTTTTTATTTTATACAAATTTACTTTAAAATTAAATAAGTTTCACTTTATTGAAAATTAAACTTTCGAGAGTTACTGGAGATTAGTAAATTGCTGGTAAGGTAAAAGCAGGCTGGATGCCAGCAACATACCACATTGTCCCCAGATTCCTTTGCTCATCTTCTTTTGTGATGTCATAGAGGCGTGACATCATATTATGTTAGAACGTGGTGCTGTAGAGTCACAGTTCAGATCATTGCCATCACAGGGAGCACACACCGACAGGAGGAGGGAAAGAGGACAAGGTGACACAGAAGAGGTAATTCAATCCTATCGATCACAATAGATTTTAGTTCCAGGTCTCCATGTTCTGTAAAATCTCCATATTATAGATTACACGTGTCAAACTCTGGCCCATGGGTCATATCTGGCCCGCAGGGTGGTTATATTTGGCCTGTAACACCAGAACCGCCACCGCTATATTGGGCCACTATTCTGTATGGAGGACTATGAGGCCCATTAGTCTGTATGGAGGACTATTTGGGGCCCATTATTCTGTATACTGGTTGTCCCACGACTATGGGGGGCCCATTATTCTGTATGGAGGACTATGTGGGACCCATTATACTGTATGGAGGACTATGTGGGGCCCATTATTCTGTATGGAGGACTATGGGGGGCCCATTATTCTGTATGGAGGACTATGTGGGACCCATTATACTGTATGGAGGACTATGTGGGGCCCATTATTCTGTATGGAGGACTATGTGGGACCCATTATTCTGTATGGAGGACTATGTGGGGCCCATTATTCTGTATGGAGGACTATGGGGGGCCCATTATTCTGTATGGAGGACTATGTGGGACCCATTATACTGTATGGAGGACTATGTGGGGCCCATTATTCTGTATGGAGGACTATGTGGGGCCCATTATTCTGTATGGAGGACTATGGGGGGCCCATTATTCTGTATGGAGGACTATGTGGGGCCCATTATTCTGTATGGAGGACTATGTGGGGCCCATTATTCTGTATGGAGGACTATGTGGGGCCCATTATACTGTATACTGGTTGACCCGCGACTTTGTCCAAGTTTTTCTATTTGGCCCTCTGTGTGTCTCAGTTTGACATCCCTGTTAGAAATACATACAGTAAGATGGAAGTGGGAGGCCATTTGTCACATTTCTTTATATACATTATAATCCCTAACTACTAAACTGGATATTTGTGTATCTGTATACAAAATAGCCTTCATATTGCTAGCAATATATAATATTTTGCACAAGAATACGATTTATGAAAAAAAGAGTCTTGCCTCATATCAAGGAATAATTTTTCCCATCAACATAGCTGTATGAGGACATAGTTTTTGCAGAATTGAAACAAGTTTAAATTGGCATAATATGATGTGATATGAAGCAGGAAACATTTGGCTTAAGCAGGAGTACTTATGTTTTTTGTGCACTTTCAAGATGGGTGGGGTCTTATAATGCAAAGTGGTACTTACCATCAATACCCACCCCTGCCCTCCCGGCATCACACTTTCAACTCTATCAGCATACAGTTGAATGCAATGACAGAAGAGGGAGCTGTCCGTTATATTACATGGAAGGCTACGTGGGGCCCATTATACTATATGGGAGGCTATGTGGTGCCCGTTATTCTACAATACAAGGCTTTGTGGGGCCCATTATACTACATGAAATGTTATGTGGGGCCCATTATACAACATGAAAGGCTATATGGGGTCCATTATACTATATGGAGGGTGACGTGGGGGCAATATTCTATATGAAGGGCTACGTGGGAGCCATTATACTATTGGTAGGGCTATGTGGGGCCCATTATACTATATGGAGGGCTATGTGGGGGCCATTATAATATTTGGACAGCTCTGTGTGGGCCATTATACTATACAGAGGGCTAAGTGTGGGCCATAATATTGTTTTCAGGGCTGTGAGGGGGGCAATTATACTGTTAGCAGGGCAATGTGGGGGGGCATTATACTGTCTGGAGGGCTAGTGGAGGCCATTATACTGTATACGAGCAATTATACAATGTGGAAGTTTGTGTAGGCTGTGTTGGGGCCGGTATATTGTTTGGAGGCCTATGTTGGAGGCCATCATTCTACTGTTAGCATGGCTATTAGGGGGCCATTATACTGTCTGGAGGTCTAGTGGACGCCATTATACTGTATACGAGCAATTAAGCAATGTGGAGGTTTGTGTGGGGCCCATCATACTGTATGGAGGGTTGTGTGGGGGCATTATACTGTATGGAGGACTATGTGGGGCCATTATTCTGTTTGCAGGGCTATGTGAGGACCATTATACTGTGTGGGAGCTATGTGAGGGCCATTATACTATATGGAGGGCTATGTTGGGGCCATGATACGCTATAGACGGCTATGTGTGGGCCATAATACTGTTTGCAGGGCTATGTGGGGGACCATTATAATGTTTGTATGGCTGTGTAGGGGCCAATATAATGTTTGAAGTGATAGTGGGCACTATTATACTGTATACAAGCAATTATACAGTGTGGACCTTTGTGTGGGGTTCATCATACTGTTTTGAGGGTTGTGTGGGGGCTAAGATACTGTTTGGAGAACTATGTGATGGGCAATTATTTTGTTTGCAAGGCTATGCGAGGGCCATTATACTGTTTGGAGGGCGTTGTTGGGAATATTATACTTTTGGAGGGATAGTATGGTCCATCATACTGTGTGCAGGGTTGTGTGGGGGTCATTATGCTGTTTAGAGGACTGTGTGGGGGCCATCATACTGTGTGGATGGTCGTGCATTTTGGGGCCATCATACTGTGTGGAGGGCCATTATACTGTATGGAGGGCTGTGTGGGGGCCATCATATTGTGCCTAGGGCTGTGTTGGGGCCATCCTACTATGTGGAGTATTGTGTTGGGGCCATCTTACTGTGTGGAGGGGTGTGGGATCATTATTCTGTATAGAGGGCTATGTGTGGGCCATCATATTGTATGGAGGGCTGTGTTGGGATCACAGTTGGGGCATCATACTGTCTTGGGGGTCACCATGCTTTGTCAGGGAAGGGAGGGACAGCAGGGTTATTATTCTGTGCATGAGGAGGGTACTGTGGAGGAATTCACTGTGGGGATATAACTCTGTATTTGGGGGAGGGCACTTTTGCTGGTTTCATACTTTATGGTGGAATCTAAGGGCTTCAATGAGAAGAAAATACATTTGGAAGGGCTGCAAAGTTGTAAGATATGCTTTTCTGTGATACTACCAATTTTTTTTTGTGGAGTGAGGGGACTATTAAAACTTCTGCTATGGGGCTCAGTGATTAATATGTATGCCCCTGATCAATGGAATCTTACCCTTTATTATGATCTGACATAATTCCCTTTCAGCAGAGTTAATTAAATGAGGATAATTTGAAACCTGAAGAAAAAAGGGGGTTGAAAAAACAATTATATATAATCATTGCAGAAATAAATTGACTATGCAAGGGGTCTATAGAATAGTAAAGGGAATAAATAGGAAAAGAAAGGTTAATATAGCACCTTTTTACTTTTTATTTACTTATTTTTTCACTTTTTCTTTTTTTCTCTCTCTCACTCCTCATTTTTAAAAGGGTAAATTGGGGGTAGGTTGTAAACTATAATAAAAATATTAAAAATGTCACATAATACTACAAAAACTACACATAAAAAAGAATAAGACTTATATTTGAATAAAGTAGATTTCACATAAATACCTACTACTGTATTGTAACAAGAGTAAAAAAATATTCCTCTATTGTTTTTTTTTTGTTTCATTTTTATTGTAAACATATTGTCACAACTACGACTTTTTACAGATTACTTTTTCCATCATACTCTTTGGTGTGTATAGCATGTAGCAGGAACATATTATCACTCTTTTGAATATTTACAGGTGACTGACGCCCTTTGACATCGTGGGATTTGAAATGTTTCCTTGTGAAATCCAAGAAAAGAATGTGGAAAGTCACATAACAGGTAATTAATATTCATATTAATTACTGATAATAGTCAGTCTAGGCATAAGTTCTAGACCTGCGGAGGTGTGACAACACCTTTCTGATACATGAGAATATACTGTTAGTGGTTTACATATGTTTATTTTATATACACAATTCCTAGTATAACACAACTATATCTTAGTTAGAGACATAAGGAACATTTCTTTTCCTTATCTTCTGTCTTCTAAAGTGAGGAATCCCTTATTCTGTTTCATAGAATAGCCTTGTAATCAGCGGTGTAACAATCAATACCGCGATTACAAGAGACTGACCACAGTATTAAGAGTACACTGTGGACCAATTGACCACAAAATTTACAAGGACTGACAGTCCACATAATTTAAATTAGGCGTGGACTGACTGACAACAGCATTTACACTAGTCTATGGATTGACTGGAAGACAGCAATCACTGGAAAAGGACATCATACTTTGAAGTATAGAAGGAAGAAAGCAAAGAGGAAGACCAGCAGCCAATCCAAAGGATTGACACTATCAAGATAACAGTGGAGAAGACCCTAGTGGAGCTATGTAGTCTTTCACAAAATTGATCTTCCTAAAGATCGTTAATTCATTAAGTCGTCATAGCTCGAGTTTCAACCGAAGGTCATTAATAATAAAAAATGGGCTGACTGACCACAGCATTCACAATATGTGTGGACTGCCTGACTACAGCATTCACACTAGGTGTGGACTGCTTGACCACATTTACAGTAGACTAGACTGTGGGCCAACCTCTGTCTTCTAAAGTGAGGTATCCCCTTTCCTATTTCATAGAATAGCCTTGTAATCAGTGGTGTAACAATCAATACCGCAATTACAAGAGATTGAACACACTATTAAAATTACACTGTGGACTGAATGACCACAACATTTAAAAGGACTGACAGTTCACAGCGTTTGAATTAGTTGTGGACTGATTAACAACAGCATTTACACTAATCTAAGGATTGAATGGAAGACAGCAATCACTGGAAAAGGAACTTCATACTTTGAAGTATAGAAGGAAGAAAGCAAAGAGGAAGACCAGCAGCCAATCCAAAGGATTGACACTATCAAGATTAGGGTGGAGAAGACCCTAGTGGACCTATGAAGTCTTTCACAAAATTGATCTTCTTAAAGATCGTTAATTCATCTAGTCGTCATAGCTCGAGTTTCAACCGAAGGCCGTTAATAATAAAAAATGGGCTGACTGACCACAGCATTCACACTAGGTGTGGACTGAATGATCACATTTATAGTAGACTGTGGGCCAACCTCTGTCTTCTAAAGTGAGGAATCCCCTATTCTATTTCATAGAATAACCTTGTAATTAGCAGTGTAACAATCAATACCGCGATTACAAGAGACTGACCACACTATTAAAATTACACTGTGGACTGAATGACCACAACATTTAAAAGGACTGACAGTCCACAGCATTTGAATTAGTTGTGGACTGACTGACAACAGCATTTACAGTAGTCTAAGGATTGAATGGAAGACAGCAATCACTGGAAAAGGACATCATACTTTGAAGTATAGAAGGACCAAAGCAAAGTGCAAGACCAGCAAACAATCCAATGGATTGATACTATCAAGATAATGGTGAAGAAGACCCTAGTGGACCGATCTAATCTTGCACAAGATTGATCTTCCTAAAGATCATTAATTCATCAAGTCGTCATGGCTCGAGTTTCAACCGAAAGCCATTAATTATAAGGGATAGACTGACTGAAAACAGCATATACAGTAGATGTGGACTGCCTGACCACATTTACAGTACACTGTGAACCGATTGATTATAAAATTTAAAATAGACTGTGGACTGTCTGAATACAATTTTTATAATAAAATACAGACCGATTGACCACAGTCTTTATCTTTGAAATACGTAATTTTGGCCCTAGAGTGTTATACTTTTTGGTGTGTATAGCATGTAGCAGGAACATATTATCACTCTTTTGAATATTTACAGGTGACTGACGCCCTTTGACATGGTGGGATTTGAAATGTTTCCTTGTGGACTCCAAGAAAAGAATGTGGAAAGTCACATAACAGGTAATTAATATTCATATTAATTACTGATAATAGTCAGTCTAGGCATAAGTTCTAGACCTGCGGAGGTGTGACAACACCTTTCTGATACATGAGAATATACTGTTAGTGGTTTACATATGTATATTTTCTATACACAATTCCTAGTATAACACAACCATATCTTAGGTAGAGACATAAGGAACACTTCTGTTCCTTATCTTCTGTATTCTAAAGTGAGGAATCCCTTATTCTGTTTCATAGAATAGTCTTGTAATCAGCGGTGTAACAATCAATACCGCGATTACAAGAGACTGACGACAGTATTAAGACTAAACTGTGGACCAATTAACCACAAAATTTACAAGGACTGACAGTCCACAGCATTTAAATTAGGCGTGGACTGATTAACAACAGCATTTACACTAGTCTATGGATTGACTGGAAGACAGCAATTACTGGAAATGGACATCATACTCGGAAGAATGGAAGGAAGAAGGCAAAGAGGAAGACCAGCAACCAATCCAAAGGATTGATACTATCAAGATAATGGTGGAGAAGACCCTAGTGGACCGATCTTGTCTTGAACAAGATGGATCTTACTAAAGATCGTTAATTCATCCAGTCGTCATGGCTAGAGTTTCAACCGAAGGCCGTTAATAATAAAAAATGGACTGACTGACCACAGCATTCACACTAGTTGTGGACTGCCTGATCATATTTACGTTAGACTGTGGGCCAACCTCTGTCTTCTAAAGTGAGGAATCCCCTATTCTATTTCCTAGAATAGCATTGTAATCAGCAGTGTAACAATCAATACCGCAATTACAAGACACTGACCACACTATTAAGACTAAACTGTGGACTGAATGACCACAGCATTTAAAAGGACTGACAGTCCACAGCGTTTGAATTAGTTGTGGACTGACTGACAACAGCATTTACACTAGTCTAAGGATTGACTGGAAGACAGCAATCACTGGAAAAGGACATCATACTTTGAAGTATAGAAGGAAGAAAGCAAAGAGGAAGACCAGCAGCCAATCCAAAGGATTGACACTATCAAGATAACAGTGGAGAAGACCTTAGTGGACCTATGTAGTCTTTCACAAAATTGATCTTCCTAAAGATCGTTAATTCATCAAGTCGTCATAGCTCGAGTTTCAACCGAAGGTCATTAATAATAAAAAATGGGCTGACTGACCACAGCATTCACAATATGTGTGGACTGCCTGACTACAGCATTCACACTAGTCTAAGGACTGAATGGAAGACATCAATCAATGGAAAAGGACATCATAGTTTGAAGTATAGAAGAAAGCAAAGAGCAAGACCAGCAACCAATCCAATGGATTGATACTATCAAGATAATGGTGAAGAAGACCCTAGTGGATCTATCTAGTCTTTCACAAAATTGATCTTCCTAAAGATTGTTAATTCATCCAGTAGTCATGGCTCGAATTTCAACCGAAGGCCGTTAATAATAAAAAATGGGCTGACTGACTACAGCATTCACACTAGGTGTGGCCTGCTTGACCACATTTCCGGTAGACTAGACTGTGGGCCAACCTCTGTCTTTTAAATGGAGGAATCCCCTATTCTATTTCATAGAATAACCTTGTAATCAGCTGTGTAACAATCAATACCGTGATTACAAGAGACTGACCACACTATTAAAATTACACTGTGCACTGAATGACCACAACAATTAAAATGACTGACAGTCCACAGCGTTTGAATTTGTTGTGGACTGACTGACAACAGCATTTACAGTTATCTAAGGATTGAATGGAAGACAGCAATCACTGGAAAAGGACATCATACTTTGAAGTATAGAAGGACCAAAGCAAAGTGCAAGACCAGCAAACAATCCAATGGATTGATACTATCAAGATAATTGTGAAGAAGGCCCTAGTGGACCGATATAGTCTTGCACAAGATTGAACTTCCTAAAGATCATTAACACATGAAGTCGTTATGGCTCGAGTTTCAACCGAAGGCCATTAATTATAAAGTATGGACTGACTGACCACAGCATATAGACTAGATGTGGACTACCTGACCACATTTACAGTAGACTGTGAACCGATTGAGCATAAAATTTAAAATAGACTGTGGACTCTCTGACTACAATTTTTATAATAAAATGCAGACCGACTGACCACAGTCTTTATCTTTGAAATAAGTAATTTTGGCCCTAGAGTGTTATACTTTTTGGTGTGTATAGCATGTAGCAGGAACATATTATCACTCTTTTGAATATTTACAGGTGACTGACGCCCTTTGACATGGTGGGATTTGAAATGTTTCCTTGTGAACTCCAAGAAAAGAATGTGGAAAGTCACATATCAGGTAATTAATATTCATATTAATTACTGATAATAGTCAGTCTAGGCATAAGTTCTAGACCTGCGGAGGTGTGACAACACCTTTCTGATACATGAGAATATACTGTTAGTGGTTTACATATGTTTATTTTCTATACACAATTCCTAGTATAACACAACTATATCTTAGGTAGAGCCATAAGGAACATTTCTTTTCCTTATCTTCTGTATTCTAAAGTGAGGAATCCCTTATTCTGTTTCATAGAATAGCCTTGTAATCAGCGGTGTAACAATCAATACCGCGATTACAAGAGACTGACCACAGTATTAAGACTACACTGTGGACCAATTACCCACAAAATTTACAAGGACTGACAGTCCACAGCATTTAAATTAGGCGTGGACTGACTGACAACAGCATTTACACTAGTCTATGGATTGACTGGAAGACAGCAATTACTGGAAAGGGACATCATACTCGGAAGAATAGAAGGAAGAAGGCAAAGAGGAAGACGAGCAACCAATCCAAAGGATTGATACTATCAAGATAACGGTGGAGAAGACCCTAGTGGACCGATCTAGTCTTGAACAAGATTGATCTTCCTAAAGATCGTTAATTCATCCAGTCGTCATGGCTAGAGTTTCAACCGAAGGCCGTTAATAATAAAAAATGGACTGACTGACCACAGCATTCACACTAGTTGTGGACTGCCTGATCATATTTACGGTAGACTGTGGGCCAACCTCTGTCTTCTAAAGTGAGGAACCCCCTATTCTATTTCATAGAATAGCCTTGTAATCAGCAGTGTAACAATCAATACCGCGATTCCAAGAGATTGACCACACTATTAAGAATACACTGTGGACTGAATGACCACAACATTTAAAAGGATTGACAGTCCACAGCGTTTGAATTAGTTGTGGACTGACTGACAACGGCAATTACACTAGTCTAAGGATTGAATGGAAGACAGCAATCAATGAAAAGGACATCAAAGTTTGAAGTATAGAAGAAAGCAAAGTGCAAGACCAGCAACCAATCCAATGGATTGATACTATCAAGATAATGGTGAAGAAGACCCTAGTGGACCTATCTAGTCTTTCACAAAATTGATCTTCCTAAAGATCGTTAATTCATCCAGTAGTCATGGCTCGAATTTCAACCGAAGGCCGTAATAATAAAAAATGGGCTGACTGACTACAGCATTCACACTAGGTGTGGACTGCTTGACCACATTTATAGTAGACTAGACTGTGGGCCAACCTCTGTCTTTTAAAGGGAGTAATCCCCTATTCTATTTCATAGAATAACCTTGTAATCAGCTGTGTAACAATCAATACCGCGATTACAAGAGACTGACCACACTATTAAAATTACACTGTGGACTGAATGACCACAACATTTAAAAGGACTGACAGTCCACAGCATTTGAATTAGTTGTGGACTGACTGACAACAGCATTTACAGTAGTTTAAGGATTGAATGGAAGAGAGCAATCACTGGAAAAGGACATCATACTTTGAAGTATAGAAGGACCAAAGCAAAGTGCAAGACCAGCAAACAATCCAATGGATTGATACTATCAAGATAATGGTGAAGAAGGCCCTAGTGGACCGATCTAGTCTTTCACAAAATTGATCTTCCTAAAGATCGTTAATTCATCCAGTCGTCATGGCTAGAGTTTCAACCGAAGGCCGTTAATAATAAAAAATGGACTGACTGACCACAGCATTCACACTAGTTGTGGACTGCCTGATCATATTTACGGTAGACTGTGTGCCAACCTCTGTCTTCTAAAGTGAGTAACCCCCTATCCTATTTCATAGAATAGCCTTGTAATCAGCAGTGTAACAATCAATACCGCAATTACAAGACACTGACCACACTATTAAGACTACACTGTTTACTGAATGACCACAGCATTTAAAAGGACTGACAGTCCACAGCGTTTGAATTAGTTGTGGACTGACTGACAACAGCATTTACACTAGTCTAAGAATTGACTGGAAGACAGCAATCACTGGAAAAGGACATCATACTTTGAAGTATATAAGGAAGAAAGCAAAGAGGAAGACCAGCAGCCAATCCAAAGGATTGACACTATCAAGATAACAGTGGAGAAGACCCTAGTGGACCTATGTAGTCTTTCACAAAATTGATCTTCCTAAAGATCGTTAATTCATCCAGTCGTCATAGCTCGAGTTTCAAACGAAGGTCATTAATAATAAAAAATGGGCTGACTGACCACAGCATTCACAGGTGTGGACTGTCTGACAACAGCATTCACACTAGGTGTGGACTGCTTGACCACATTTACAGTAGACTAGACTGTGGGCCAACCTCTGTCTTCTAAAGTGAGGTATCCCCTTTCCTATTTCATAGAATAGCCTTGTAATCAGTGGTGTAACAATCAATGCCGCAATTACAAGAGATTGACCACACTATTAAAATTACACTGTGGACTGAATGACCACAACATTTAAAAGGACTGACAGTCCACAGCGTTTGAATTAGTTGTGGACTGACTGACAACAGCATTTACACTAATCTAAGGATTGACTGGAAGACAGCAATCACTGGAAAAGGACATCATACTTTGAAGTATAGAAGGAAGAAAGCAAAGAGGAAGACCAGCAGCCAATCCAAAGTATTGACACTATCAAGATAAGGGTGGAGAAGACCCTAGTAGACCTATGAAGTCTTTCACAAAATTGATCTTCCTAAAGATCGTTAATTCATCCAGTCGTCATAGCTCGAGTTTCAAACGAAGGCCGTTAATAATAAAATATGGGCTGACTGACCACAGCATTCACACTAGGTGTGGACTGCTTGATCACATTTATAGTAGACTGTGGGCCAACCTCTGTCTTCTAAAGTGAGGAATCCCCTATTCTATTTCATAGAATAGTCTTGTAATCAGCGGTGTAACAATCAATACCGCGATTCCAAGAGATTGACCACACTATTAAGAATACACTGTGGACTGAATGACCACAACATTTAAAAGGACTGACAGTCCACAGCATTTGGATTACTTGTGGACTGACTGACAACAGCATTTACACTAGTCTAAGGACTGAATGGAAGACATCAATCAATGGAAAAGGACATCATAGTTTGAAGTATAGAAGAAAGCAAAGAGCAAGACCAGCAACCAATCCAATGGATTGATACTATCAAGATAATGGTGAAGAAGACCCTAGTGGACCTATCTAGTCTTTCACAAAATATATCTTCCTAAAGATCGTTAATTCATCCAGTAGTCAAGGCTCGAATTTCAACCGAAGGCCGTTAATAATAAAAAATGGGCTGACTGACTACAGCATGTAACGGGTCCGGGAGGCGGAACCTCTGAGCTACTATACAAGGGGGCGGCCCTTGTAAGGGAGCGGGTGGCAGTCTCTGGGTGAACGGACAGGGAGTTACGGCAAGTGATCAGGGCAGTCTCTGGGTAAGGGGTAGGTACGACCTGTGATGGCGGAGCCTCCGGGTAGGCTAGCAGGCAGATGGTAGATGTGTGCTCCCAGGTGAGCAAGCGAGAGTCTCTGGAATAGCAGGTGGTCACGGCACGTGACGGCGGAACCTCCGGGCTGGCAGGCAGGTAGGTAACGGAGAAGCGCTCCCAGGTGAGCGGGCAAGAGTCTCTGGAATAGCTGGTGGTCACCGCACGTGACAACGGGACCTCCGGGCTGGCAAGCAGGCAGGTAACGGAGATGCGCTCCCAGGTGAGCGGGCAAGAGTCTCTGAGATAGCTGGGGCAAGCTGGTCCATAGACAGACTGACCGGAGTTGTAAGGCAGACCGTCGGACCTCAGGCAAGCAGGCAGGTAGCTGATGTGCGCTCCCAGGTGAGCGGACAAGTTGGTCCTTAGACAGACTGACCGGAGTTGTAAGGCAGACCGTCGGACCTCAGGCAGGCAGGCAGGTAACAAGTATTCAGGCAGGAATCAGGCAGGTAACTAGCAGGAAACTGGCAGGAAACTGGCAGGTAACTGGCAGGTAACTGGCAACGGGACCTGAGGGCTGAAGCACAGGTGAGACACAGGTGCAAACAACATTGCTCGGGCACCTCCATTTTGGAGGAGGTGCCTTATAAATGATGAAGTCCTCCGGCCATTGGCCGGGGACTCCTTAGGACGGCGCGCGCGGCCCCTTTAAGAGGAGGGGAGCGCGCGCGCGCGCGCCCTAAGCACAGGGGCCGGGAAGGAGCGCGCGCTGAGAGCAGAGCGGGAGGAGGACGCCGGGAAGGAGCGCGCGCTGACAGCAGAGCGGGGAGAGGACGCCGGGCACGGAGCAGAGCGGTGAGGGGAGCAGCGTCCCTGCCTAGCAGAGGGCAGGGACGCCAGCGCTACAGTACCCCCCCCTTTAGGCCCCCCCTTTTTTAGGCCAGACAGAAATTTAGCTAGGATGAGAGGGGCATGGATGTTCTCCCGGGGCTCCCACGTTCTCTCCTCAGGACCAAACCCCTTCCAATCTACCAGAAAAAAGGTCTTTCCTCTTACCCTTTTGGTGGCAAGAATGTTCTCTACCTCAAACTCGTCCTCAGCAGAAACCGAGCAGGAGGCGTACCTGTAGACTTGGAAAAAGAGTTAAGCACCACAGGTTTGAGGAGAGACACATGGAAGGAGTTAGGGATCCGTAAGTTGGCCGGGAGTTTCAATTTATAGGCCACCGGGTTGATCTGACTGATGACCTCCAGTGGGCCGATGAACCGAGGCCCTAACTTATAGGAAGGGATCTTGAGCCGGACATATTTGGACGAGAGCCAGACTTTATCCCCAGGGCGGAATTGAGGAGGGTCCAGACGTTTTTTGTCAGCGTGTTTTTTCATACGCTCGGATGACAGAAGGAGTGCGGACCGGGTACTCTCCCATATGGAGGAAAATTTGTTAATAAGAGATTCCGCAGCCGGATTGTCCGCCGAGGTGGAGACGGGAAACGGGATCCGAGGATGCTGACCGTAGACTACAAAAAACGGGGATTTGGAGGAAGACTCGCTCTCGTGATTGTTGTACGAGAATTCGGCCCATGGCAGGAGATCCACCCAGTCAGAATGGTGGGCATTAACGAAGTGCCGAAGGTAACTGGTCAGGTTCTGATTGATCCGCTCCACTTGACCATTAGACTGTGGGTGGTAAGCGGAGAAGTCCAGGGTGACGTCCAGCAATTTACAAGTGGCTCTCCAGAAACGGGAAGTGAACTGTACCCCACGATCCGACACGATGTGACGGGGCAGGCCATGAAGACGGAAGATGTGGCGGATAAAGTCTTTAGCCAGCTCGGGTGCAGACGGAAGACCTGGCAGTGGAATGAAGTGAGCCATCTTGGAGAAGCGGTCAGCGACCACCCAAATGACCGTACAACCGGCAGAGACGGGTAGATCAGTAATGAAGTCCATCGCTATATGCTGCCAGGGGGCAGCAGGTACTGGCAGAGGTAGGAGGCGGCCGGCCGGCAAGTGTCTCGGAACTTTGTTGCGGGCGCAGGACACACAGGCAGAAACAAAGTCTATTACATCCTTGTGCAGGTTAGGCCACCAGTAGTGCCGGGTAATAAGCTGGAGGGTCTTTTTCTGACCGGCGTGGCCAGCTAGTTTAGACGAATGACCCCAGTGTAGGATCTTCTCCCGATCAGGTACTGGTACGAACGTCTTACCAGGAGGAAGACGATTTAGACTCACGGGAGCCACCTGCATTACTCTGGCGGGATCGATGATATGTTTCGGATCCTCCTCGAGATCAGACACCAGAAAGGACCGAGACAAGGCGTCCGCCTTGACGTTTTTGTCAGCCGGGCGAAAATGAAGGACAAAATCAAAACGAGCAAAAAACAAGGACCACCGGGCTTGGCGCGGGTTAAGTCTCTGGGCATGCTGGAGGTAAGCCAAGTTCTTGTGGTCAGTGTAAATTATTACTGGGTGAAGAGCCCCCTCGAGCAGGTAACGCCACTCCTCCAATGCCAGTTTGATGGCCAATAACTCTCGGTCTCCTATGGAATAGTTGCGCTCAGAGGAGGAGAAGAGTTTAGAGAAGAAGCCACAAGTTACCATCCTCCCGGAAGATGATTTTTGAGTAAGTACCGCTCCGGCTCCAGAGGAGGAGGCGTCAACTTCCAGGAAGAACTGTTTGTTGCCATCTGGGCGATGCAGCACCGGGGCGGAAGAGAAGGCCTGTTTAAGGGAAAGAAAGGCCTCCTCTGCTTCGGGTGGCCACTCTTTGGGATTAGTACCTTTACGGGTGAGCGCAGAAATTGGGGCCGTCCGGGAAGAGAAGTGTGGTATGAAGAGGCGGTAGTAGTTGGCGAAGCCCAGGAATCGCTGAATGGCCTTCAACCCCTCCGGTCGGGGCCATTTCTCGATGGCAGACAGTTTCTCAGGATCCATTTGTAGGTCGGTCTGAGAGATAATGTAGCCCAGAAACGGAAGCGAGGTCTGCTCAAAGAGGCACTTCTCAAATTTAGCGTAGAGATGGTTCTGCCTTAGCCTGAGCAGGACCTGACGAACGTCCCTCCGGTGAGTCTGGAGATCCGGAGAGAAGACCAAGATGTCGTCCAGGTACACCACTACGCAGGAGTAGAGAAGGTCCCGGAAGATGTCATTGACCAACTCTTGAAAGACGGCAGGAGCGTTACAGAGACCAAAGGGCATTACCAGGTATTCATAGTGGCCGTCCCGGGTGTTGAATGCCGTCTTCCATTCATCCCCCTGACGAATACGAACCAGGTTGTACGCCCCACAAAGGTCCAGTTTGGTGAAGATCCTAGCCCCCCTCAGGCGATCAAATAATTCTGGAATGAGCGGAAGGGGGTACTTATTCTTCACCGTGATCAGGTTTAGGCCTCTATAGTCTATACAGGGACGGAGAGAGCCGTCCTTCTTTTTGACGAAAAAGAAGCCTGCTCCCGCCGGGGAGGTAGATTTCCGGATGAATCCTCTGGCCAGATTCTCCTCAATATATTCGGACATTGACCGGGTCTCAGCAGCGGATAAAGGATAGATACGCCCACGGGGAGGAGTAGTACCGGGTAGCAGATCGATGGGACAGTCGTATGGTCTATGTGGTGGTAATGTCTCTGCCTCCTTTTTATTAAAGACATCTGCATAAGACCAATAAGGAATCGGAAGTCCAGGTAGATTAGCTGGGGTAGGAGAGGGACGGACGGGATGGACGGGAACCAGGCAGGTTTTATGACAGTCTTGTCCCCAGCGAAGGACCTCTCCGGTTTGCCAGTCTAGCACGGGTGCATGTCTCTGGAGCCAGGGCAGACCTAGCAAGAGGGCGTGAGAGAGTCCAGGCAGAACATGAAAGGAGATACTTTCAGAATGCAGCATTCCCACCTGCAGGGTAATGGATTCGGTGATGAGTTGAATGGGGCGAGGTAAGAGGCCCCCATCCACGGCAGCGACAGACAAGGGTACAGCCAGAGGTTTGGTGGGGATGCGGTATTTCTCAACCAGGGACTGTGAAATAAGGTTCCCGGCTGCTCCAGAGTCAAGTTGGGCTAGTTCGAAATAACGGTTCTCCCCGTAGATGATCGAAACTGACAACAGCAGGGATGGAGAGGATTTATTCTTGTCTAGGTGGACCTCTCTGAGCGAACCTAGACACAGGCGTTTCCAGACCTCTCCGGGCAGGCACGGATCCGGTGCTCCTTACTGCCACAGTAGAAGCAGCTCCCCTCGGCACGGCGTGAGTCCTGACGGGTTTTGACCATCTTGGTCTGGTCGACCTGCATAGGCTCAGGAGAGTGTACCTGGGGAGAGATGGAGGGAATGACGGGTTTCTGGAAAGTAGGAGCTAAACGTGGAATCCTTCTCTCACGGGTGACCTCTTTGGCACGCTCCTGGAACCGTAGGTCAATCCGGGTGGCAAGGGTTATTAGATCATCGAGAGAGGTAGGAATGTCCCGACCAGCAAGTTCATCTTTAATACGACCGGACAGACCCTCCCAGAAGACGGATACCAGAGCGTCGTTATCCCAGGCCAGCTCCGAGGCAAGGGTGCGGAACCGTATGGCATATTGGCCCACGGTGAGACCCTCCTGACGGAGGCGTAGCAGAGAGGATGCGGATGAGGTCTTCCGTCCGGGTTCGTCGAAGACTTTCCGGAAAGCCGAGAGAAAAGCAGGCAAGTTGGACACCAGGGGGTCTCCTCTCTCCCATAGAGGATTTAGCCAGGCCAGGGCCTCCCCGGTGAGATGGGACATGATAAAGGCAATTTTGGCCCGGTCGGAATTAAACTGATGGGACAAAAGTTCAAAGTGCAGGGTGCACTGATTTATGAAGCCCCGAGCCTGGACGGGGTCGCCTCCGAAGCGAGGAGGTGCAGAGAGACGGGGTCCGGGGTAGGATACCATAGTATTAGTGGGCAGCGGAGCTGCCGGATTGCAAGATATGGCACTGGCGGAGGTTGTTGGTGGATCAGACAGAGTGTTCAGGCGAGTATTAACATTCCGCAGGTGACCCAGGATGGCCTCCTGTTGGGACCTCTGACGGGACAGTTCAAGACAGAGGTCCGAGAGCGAGGGAGCTTGGGTGCCACCGGGTTCCATGGCCCGAGCAAACTGTAACGGGTCCGGGAGGCGGAACCTCTGAGCTACTATACAAGGGGGCGGCCCTTGTAAGGGAGCGGGTGGCAGTCTCTGGGTGAACGGACAGGGAGTTACGGCAAGTGATCAGGGCAGTCTCTGGGTAAGGGGTAGGTACGACCTGTGATGGCGGAGCCTCCGGGTAGGCTAGCAGGCAGATGGTAGATGTGTGCTCCCAGGTGAGCAAGCGAGAGTCTCTGGAATAGCAGGTGGTCACGGCACGTGACGGCGGAACCTCCGGGCTGGCAGGCAGGTAGGTAACGGAGAAGCGCTCCCAGGTGAGCGGGCAAGAGTCTCTGGAATAGCTGGTGGTCACCGCACGTGACAACGGGACCTCCGGGCTGGCAAGCAGGCAGGTAACGGAGATGCGCTCCCAGGTGAGCGGGCAAGAGTCTCTGAGATAGCTGGGGCAAGCTGGTCCATAGACAGACTGACCGGAGTTGTAAGGCAGACCGTCGGACCTCAGGCAAGCAGGCAGGTAGCTGATGTGCGCTCCCAGGTGAGCGGACAAGTTGGTCCTTAGACAGACTGACCGGAGTTGTAAGGCAGACCGTCGGACCTCAGGCAGGCAGGCAGGTAACAAGTATTCAGGCAAGAATCAGGCAGGTAACTAGCAGGAAACTGGCAGGAAACTGGCAGGTAACTGGCAGGTAACTGGCAACGGGACCTGAGGGCTGAAGCACAGGTGAGACACAGGTGCAAACAACATTGCTCGGGCACCTCCATTTTGGAGGAGGTGCCTTATAAATGATGAAGTCCTCCGGCCATTGGCCGGGGACTCCTTAGGACGGCGCGCGCGGCCCCTTTAAGAGGAGGGGAGCGCGCGCGCGCGCGCCCTAAGCACAGGGGCCGGGAAGGAGCGCACGCTGAGAGCAGAGCGGGAGGAGGACGCCGGGAAGGAGCGCGCGCTGACAGCAGAGCGGGGAGAGGACGCCGGGCACGGAGCAGAGCGGTGAGGGGAGCAGCGTCCCTGCCTAGCAGAGGGCAGGGACGCCAGCGCTACACAGCATTCACACTAGGTGTGGACTGCTTGACCACATTTATAGTAGACTAGACTGTGGGCCAACCTCTGTCTTTTAAAGGGAGGAATCCCCTATTCTATTTCATAGAATAACCTTGTAATCAGCTGTGTAACAATCAATACCGCGATTACAAGAGACTGACCACACTATTAAGAATACACTGTGGACTGAATGACCACAACATTTAAAAGGACTGACAGTCCACAGCGTTTGAATTAGTTGTGGACTGACTGACAACAGCATTTACAGTAGTCTAAGGATTGAATGGAAGACAGCAATCACTGGAAAAGGACATCATACTTTGAAGTATAGACGGACCAAAGCAAAGTGCAAGACCAGCAAACAATCCAATGGATTGATACTATCAAGATAATGGTGAAGAAGGCCCTAGTGGACAGATCTAGTCTTGCACAAGATTGATCTTCCTAAAGATCATTAATACATTAAGTCGTCATGGCTCGAGTTTCAACCGAAGGCCATTAATTATAAAGAATGGACTGACTGACCACAGCATATAGACTAGATGTGGACTGCTTGATCACATTTTCAGTAGAGTGTGAACCGATTGAGCATAAAATTTAAAATAGAGTGTGGACTGTCTGACTGCAATTTTTATAATAAAATGCAGACCGACTGACCACAGTCTTTATCTTTGAAATAAGTAATTTTGGCCCTAGAGTGTTATACTTTTTGGTGTGTATAGCATGTAGCAGGAACATATTATCACTCTTTTGAATATTTACAGGTGACTGACGCCCTTTGACATGGTGGGATTTGAAATGTTTGCATGTGAACTCAAAGAAAAGAATGTGGAAAGTCACATAACAGGTAATTAATATTCATATTAATTACTGATAATAGTTAGTCTAGGCATAAGTTCTAGACCTGCAGAGGTGTGACAACACCTTTCTGATACATGAGAATATACTGTTAGTGGTTTACATATGTTTATTTTCTATACACAATTCCTAGTATAACACAACTATATCTTAGGTAGAGACATAAGGAACATTTCTTTTCCTTATCTTCTGTATTCTAAAGTGAGGAATCCCTTATTCTGTTTCATAGGATAGCCTTGTAATCAGCGGTGTAACAATCAATACCGCGATTACAAGAGACTGACCACAGTATTAAGACTACACTGTGGACCAATTAACCACAAAATTTACAATTACTGACAGTCCACAGCATTTAAATTAGACGTGGACTGACTGACAACAGCATTTACACTAGTCTATGTATTGACTGGAAGACAGCAATTACTGGAAAGGGACATCATACTCGGAAGAATAGAAGGAAGAAGGCAAAGAGGAAGACCAGCAACCAATCCAAAGGATTGATACTATCAAGATAACGGTGGAGAAGACCCTAGTGGACCGATCTAGTCTTGAACAAGATTGATCTTCCTAAAGATCGTTAATTCATCCAGTCGTCATGGCTAGAGTTTCAACCGAAGGCCATTAATAATAAAAAATGGACTGACTGACCACAGCATTCACACTAGTTGTGAACTGCCTGATTATATTTACGGTAGACTGTGGGCCAACCTCTGTCTTGTAAAGTGAGGAACCCCCTATTCTATTTCATAGAATAGCCTTGTAATCAGCAGTGTAACAATCAATACCGCAATTACAAGACACTGACCACACTATTAAGACTACACTGTGGACTGAATGACCACAGCATTTAAAAGGACTGACAGTCCACGGCGTTTGAATTAGTTGTGGACTGACTGACAACAGCATTTACACTAGTCTAAGGATTGAAAGTAAGACAGCAATCACTGGAAAAGGACATCATACTTTGAAGTATAGAAGGAAGAAAGCAAAGAGGAAGACCAGCAGCCAATCCAAAGGATTGACACTATCAAGATAACAGTGGAGAAGACCCTAGTGGACCTATGTAGTCTTTCACAAAATTGATCATACTAAAGATCGTTAATTCATCAAGTCGTCATAGCTCGAGTTTCAACCGAAGGCCATTAATAATAAAAAATGGGCTGACTGACCACAGCATTCACAATAGGTGTGGACTGCCTGACTACAGCATTCACACTAGGTGTGGACTGCCTGACTACAGCATTCACACTAGGTGTGGACTGCTTGACCACATTTACAGTAGACTAGACTGTGGGCCAACCTCTGTCTTCTAAAGTGAGGTATCCCCCTTCCTATTTCATAGAATAGCCTTGTAATCAGTGGTGCAACAATCAATACCGCAATTACAAGAGATTGCCCACACTATTAAAATTACACTGTGGACTGAATGACCACAACATTTAAAAGGACTGACAGTCCACAGCGTTTGAATTAGTTGTGGACTGACTAACAACAGCATTTACACTAATCTAAGGATTGACTGGAAGACAGCAATCACAGGAAAAGGAACTTCATACTTTGAAGTATAGAAGGAAGAAAGCAAAGAGGAAGACCAGCAGCCAATCCAAAGGATTGAAACTATCAAGATAAGGGTGGAGAAGACCATAGTGGACCTAGGAAGTCTTTCACAAAATTGATCTTCCTAAAGATCGTTAATTCATCCAGTCGTCATAGCTCGAGTTTCAACCTTAGGCCGTTAATAATAAAAAATGGGCTGACTGACCACAGCATTCACACTAGGTGTGGACTGCTTGATCACATTTATAGTAGACTGTGGGCTAACCTCTGTCTTCTAAAGTGTGGAATCCCCTATCCTATTTCATAGAATAGCCTTGTAATCAGCTGTGTAACAATCAATACCGCGATTCCAAGAGATTGACCACACTACTAAGAATACACTGTGGACTGAATGACCACAACATTTAAAAGGACTGACAGTCCACAGCGTTTGAATTAGTTGTGGACTGACTGACAACGGCAATTACACTAGTCTAAGGATTGAATGGAAGACAGCAATCAATGGAAAAGGACATCATAATTTGAAGTATAGAAGAAAGCAAAGAGCAAGACCAGCAACCAATCCAATGGATTGATACTATGAAGATAATGGTGAAGAAGACCCTAATGGACCGATATAGTCTTGAACAAGATTGATCTTCCTAAAGATCGTTAATTCATCCAGTCGTCATGGCTAGAGTTTCAACCGAAGGCCGTTAATAATAAAAAATGGACTGACTGACCACAGCATTCACACTAGTTGTGGACTGCATGATCATATTTACGGTAGACTGTGGGCCAACCTCTGTCTTTTAGAGTGAGGAATCCCCTATTCTATTTCATAGAATAGTCTTCTAATTAGCAGTGTAACAATCAATACTGCAATTACAAGACACTGACCACACTATTAAGAGTACACTGTGGACTGAATGACCACAGCATTTAAAAGGACTGACAGTCCACAGCATTTGAATTAGTTGTGGACTGACTGACAACAGCATTTACACTAGTCTAAGGATTGACTGGAAGACAGCAATCACTGGAAAACGACATCATACTTTGAAGTATAGAAGGAAGAAAGCAAAGAGGAAGACCAGCAGCCAATCCAAAGGATTGACACTATCAAGATAACAGTGGAAAAGACCCTAGTGGACCTATGTAGTCTTTCACAAAATTGATCTTCCTAAAGATCGTTAATTCAAACAGTCATCATAGCTCGAGTTTCAACCGAAGGCCGTTAATAATAAACAATGGGCTGACTGACCACAGCATTCACACTAGGTGTGGACTGCTTGATCACATTTATAGTAGACTGTGGGCCAACCTCTATCTTCTAAAGTGAGGAATCCCCTATTCTATTTCATAGAATAACCTTGTAATCAGCAGTGTAACAATCAATACCGTGATTCCAAGAGATTGACTACGCTATTAAGAATACACTGTGGACTGAATGACCACAACATTTAAAAGGATTGACAGTCCACAGCATTTGAATTAGTTGTGGACTGACTGACAACGGCAATTACACTAGTCTAAGGATTGAATGGAAGACAGCAATCAATGGAAAAGGACATCATAGTTTGAAGTATAGAAGAAAGCAAAGAGCAAGACCAGCAACCAATCCAATGGATTGATACTATCAAGATAATGTTGAAGAAGACCCTAGTGGACCTATCTAGTCTTTCACAAAATTGATCTTCCTAAAGATCGTTAATTCATCCAGTAGTCATGGCTCGAATTTCAACCGAAGGTCGTTAATAATAAAAAATGGGCTGACTGACTACAGCAGTCACACTAGGTGTGGACTGCTTGACCACATTTCCAGTAGACTAGACTGTGGGCCAACCTCTGTCTTTTAAATGGAGGAATCCCCTATTCTATTTCATAGAATAACCTTGTAATCAGCGGTGTAACAATCAATACCGCGATTACAAGAGACTGACCACACTATTAAAATTACACTGTGGACTGAATGACCACAACATTTAAAAGGACTGACAGTCCACAGCATTTGTATTAGTTGTGGACTGACTGACAACAGCATTTACAGTTATCTAAGGATTGAATGGAAGATAGCAATCACTGGAAAAGGACATCATACTTTGAAGTATAGAAGGACCAAAGCAAAGTGCAAGACCAGCAAACAATCCAATGGATTGATACTATGAAGATAATGGTGAAGAAGGCCCTAGTGGACCGATCTAGTCTTGCACAAGATTGATCTTCCTAAAGATCATTAATACATCAAGTCGTCATGGCTCGAGTTTCAACCGAAGGCCATTAATTATAAAGAATGGACTGACTGACCACAGCATATAGACTAGATGTGGACTGCCTGACCACATTTACAGTAGACTGTGGACTGATTGAGCATAAAATTTAAAATAGACTGTGGACTCTCTGACTACAATTTTTATAATAAAATGCAGACCGAATGACCACAGTCTTTATCTTTGAAATAAGTAATTTTGGCCCTAGAGTGTTATACTTTTTGGTGTGTATAGCATGTAGCAGGAACATATTATCACTCTTTTGAATATTTGCAGGTGACTGACGCCCTTTGACATCGTGGGATTTGAAATGTTTCCTTGTGAACTCCAAGAAAAGAATGTGGAAAGTCACATAACAGGTAATTCATATTAATTACTGATAATAGTCAGTCTAGGCATAAGTTCTAGACCTGCGGAGGTGTGACAACACCTTTCTGATACATGAGAATATACTGTTAGTGGTTTACATATGTTTATTTTCTATACACAATTCCTAGTATAACACAACTATATCTTAGGTAGAGACATAAGGAACATTTCTTTTCCTTATCTTCTGTATTCTAAAGTGAGGAATCCCTTATTCTGTTTCATAGAATAGCCTTGTAATCAGCGGTGTAACAATCAATAACGCGATTACAAGAGACTGACCACAGTATTAAGATTACACTGTGGACCAATTAATCACAAAATTTACAAGGACTGACAGTCCACAGCATTTAAATTAGGCGTGGACTGACAACAGCATTTACACTAGTCTATGGATTGACTGGAAGACAGCAATCACTGTAAAGGGACATCATACTCGGAAGAATAGAAGGAAGAAGGCAAAGAGGAAGATGAGCAACCAATCCAAAGGATTGATACCATCAAGATAACGGTGGAGAAGACCCTAGTGGACCGATCTAGTCTTGAACAAGATTGATCTTCCTAAAGATCATTAATTTATCCAGTCGTCATGGCTAGAGTTTCAACCGAAGGCTGTTAATAATAAAAAATGGACTGACTGACCACAGCATTCACACTAGTTGTGGACTGCCTGATCATATTTACGGTAGACTGTGGGCCAACCTCTGTCTTCTAAAGTGAGGAATCCCCTATTCTATTTCATATAATAGCCTTGTAATCAGCAGTGTAACAACCAATACCGCAATTACAAGACACTGACCACACTATTAAGACTACACTGTGGACTGAATGACCACAGCATTTAAAAGGACTGACAGTCCACAGCGTTTGAATTAGTTGTGGACTGACTGACAACAGCATTTACACTAGTCTAAGGATTGACTGGAAGACAGCAATCACTGGAAAAGGACATCATACTTTGAAGTATAGAAGGAAGAAAGCAAAGGGGAAGACCAGCAGCCGTTCCAAAGGATTGACACTATCAAGATAACAGTGGAGAAGACCCTAGTGGACCTATGTAGTCTTTCACAAAATTGATCTTTCTAAAGATCATTAATTCATCAAGTCGTGATAGCTCGAGTTTCAACCGAAGGCCATTAATAATAAAAAATGGGCTGACTGACCACAGCATTCACAATAGGTGTGGACTGCCTGACTACAGCATTCACACTAGGTGTGGACTGCTTGACCACATTTACAGTAGACTAGACTGTGGGCCAGCCTCTGTCTTCTAAAGTGAGGTATCCCCTTTCCTATTTCATAGAATAGCCTTGTAATCAGTGGTGTAACAATCAATACCGCAATTACAAGAGATTGTCCACACTATTAAAATTACACTGTGCACTGAATGACCACAACATTTAAAAGGAATGACAGTCTACAGCGTTTGAATTAGTTGTGGACTGACTAACAACAGCATTTACACTAATCTAAGGATTGACTGGAAGACAGCAATCACGGGAAAAGGAAATTCATACTTTGAAGTATAGAAGGAAGAAAGCAAAGAGGAAGACCAGCAGCCAATCCAAAGGATTGAAACTATCAAGATAAGGGTGGAGAAGACCCTAGTAGACCTATGAAGTCTTTCACAAAATTGATCTTCCTTAAGATCGTTAATTTATCCAGTCGTCATAGCTCGAGTTTCAACCGAAGGCCGTTAATAATAAAATATGGGCTGACTGACCACAGCATTCACACTAGGTGTGGACTGCTTGATCACATTTATAGTAGACTGTGGGCCAACCTCTGTCTTCTAAAGTGTGGAATCCCCTATCCTATTTCATAGAATAGCCTTGTAATCAGTGGTGTAACAGTCAATACCGCGATTCCAAGAGATTGACCACACTACTAAGAATACACTGTGGACTGAATGACCACAACATTTAAAAGGACTGACAGTCCACAGCGTTTGAATTAGTTGTGGACTGACTGACAACGGCAATTACACTAGTCTAAGGATTGAATGGAAGACAGCAATCAATGGAAAAGGACATCATAGTTTGTAGTATAGAAGAAAGCAAAGAGCAAGACCAGCAACCAATCCAATGGATTGATACTATCAAGATAATGGTGAAGAAGACCCTAGTGGACCTATCTAGTCTTTCACAAAATTGATCTTCCTAATGGTCGTTAATTCATCCAATAGCAATTGCTCGAATTTCAACCGAAGGCCGTTAATAATAAAAAATGGGCTGACTGACTACAGCATTCACACTAGGTGTGGACTGCTTGACCACATTTCCAGTAGACTAGACTGTGGGCCAACCTCTGTCTTTTAAATGGAGGAATCCTCTATTCTATTTCATAGAATAACCTTGTAATCAGCTGTGTAACAATCAATACCGCAATTACAAGAGACTGACCACACTATTAAAATTACACTGTGGACTGAATGACCACAAAATTTAATAGGATTGACAGTCCACAGCGTTTGAATTAGTTGTGGACTGACTGACAACAGCATTTACAGTTATCTAAGGATTGAATAGAAGACAGCAATCACTGGAAAAGGACATCATACTTTGAAGTATAGAAGGACCAAAGCAAAGTGCAAGACCAGCAAAAAATCCGATGGATTGTTACTATCAAGATAATGGTGAAGAAGGCCCTAGTGGACTGATCTAGTCTTGCACAAGATTGATCTTCCTAAAGATCGTTAATTCATCCAGTCGTCATAGTTCGAGTTTCAACCGAAGGCCGTTAATAATAAAAAATGGGCTGACTGACCAAAGCATTCACACTAGGTGTGGACTGCTTGATCACATTTATAGTAGACTGTGGGCCAACCTCTGTCTTCTAAAGTGTGGAATCCCCTATCGTATTTCATAGAATAGCCTTGTAATCAGCGGTGTAACAATCAATACCGCGATTCCAAGAGATTGACAACACTACTAAGAATACACTGTGGACTGAATGACCACAACATTTAAAAGGACTGACAGTCCAAAGCGTTTGAATTAGTTGTGGACTGACTGACAACGGCAATTACACTAGTCTAAGGATTGAATGGAAGACAGCAATCACTGGAAAAGGACATCATAGTTTGAAGTATAGAAGAAAGCAAAGAGGAAGACCAGCAAACAATCCAATGGATTGATACTATCAAGATAATGGTGAAGAAGGCACTAGTGGACCAATCTAGTCTTGCACAAGATTGATCTTCCTAAAGATCATTAATACATCAAGTCGTCATGGCTCGAGATTCAACCGAAGGCCTTTAATTATAAAGATTGGACTGACTGACCACAGCATATAGACTAGATGTGGACTGCCTGACCACATTTACAGTAGACTGTGGACCGATTGAGCATAAAATTTAAAATAGACTGTGGACTCTCTGACTACAATTTTTATAATAAAATGCAGACCGACTGACCACAGTCTTTATCTTTGAAATAAGTAATTTTGGCCCTAGAGTGTTATACTTTTTGGTGTGTATAGCTTGTAGCAGGAACATATTATCACTCTTTTGAATATTTGCAGGTGACTGACGCCCTTTGACATGGTGGGATTTGAAATGTTTCCTTGTGAACTCCAAGAAAAGAATGTGGAAAGTTACATAACAGGTAATTAATATTCATATTAATTACTGATAATAGTCAGTCTAGGCATAAGTTCTAGACCTGCGGAGGTGTGACAACACCTTTCTGATACATGAGAATATACTGTTAGTGGTTTACATATGTTTATTTTCTATACACAATTCCTAGTATAACACAACTATATCTTAGATAGAGACATAAGGAAAATTTCTTTTCCTTATCTTCTGTATTCTAAAGTGAGGAATACCATATTCTGTTTCATAGAATAGCCTTGTAATCAGCGGTGTAACAATCAATACCGCGATTACAAGAGACTGACCACAGTATTAAGACTACACTGTGGACCAATTAACCACAAAATTTACAAGGACTGACAGTCCACATCATTTAAATTAGGCGTGGACTGACTGACAACAGCATTTACACTAGTCTATGGATTGACTGGAAGACAGCAATTACTGGAAAGGGACATCATACTCGGAAGAATAGAAGGAAGAAGGCAAAGAGGAAGATGAGCAACCAATCCAAAGGATTGATACCATCAAGATAACGGTGGAGAAGACCCTAGTGGACCGATCTAGTCTTGAACAAGATTGATCTTCCTAAAGATCATTAATTTATCCAGTCGTCATGGCTAGAGTTTCAACCGAAGGCCGTTAATAATAAAAAATGGACTGACGGACCACAGCATTCACACTAGTTGTGGACTGCCTGATCACATTTATAGTAGACTGTGGGCCAACCTCTGTCTTCTAAAGTGAGGAATCCCCTATTCTATTTCATAGAATAGCCTTGTAATCAGCGGTGTAACAATCAATACCGCGATTCCAAGAGATTGACCACACTATTAAGAATACACTGTGGACTGAATGACCACAACATTTAAAAGGACTGACAGTCCACAGCATTTGAATTAGTTGTGGACTGACTGACAACGGCAATTACACTAGTCTAAGGATTGAATGGAAGACAGCAAACAATGGAAAAGGACATCATAGTTTGAAGTATAGAACAAAACAAAGAGCAAGACCAGCAACCAATCCAATGGATTGATACTATCAAGATAATGGTGAAGAAGACCCTAGTGGACCTATCTAGTCTTTCACAAAATTGATCTTCCTAAAGATCGTTAATTCATCCAGTAGTCATGGCTCGAATTTCAACCGAAGGCCGTTAATAATTAAAAATGGGCTGACTGACTACAGCATTCACAATAGGTGTGGACTGCTTGACCACATTTATAGTAGACTAGACTGTGGGCCAAACTCTGTCTTTTAAAGGGAGGAATCCCCTATTCTATTTCATAGAATAGCCTTGTAATTAGCAGTGTAACAATCAATACTGCAATTACAAGACACTGACCAGACTATTAAGACTACACTGTGGACTGAATGACCACAGCATTTAAAAGGACTGACAGTCCACAGCGTTTGAATTAGTTGTGGACTGACTGACAACAGCATTTACACTAGTCTAAGGATTGACTGGAAGACAGCAATCACTGGAAAAGGACATCATACTTTGAAGTATAGAAGGAAGAAAGCAAAGAAGAAGAAGAGCAGCCAATACAAAGGATTGACACTATCAAGATAACAGTGGAAAAGACCCTAGTGGACCTATGTAGTCTTTCACAAAATTGATCTTCCTAAAGATCGTTAATTCATCCAGTAGTCATGGCTCGAATTTCAACCGAAGGCCGTTAATAATAAAAAATGGGCTGACTGACTACAGCATTCACACCAGGTGTGGACTGCTTGACCACATTTACATTAGACTAGACTGTGGGCCAACCTCTGTCTTTTAAATGGAGGAATCCCCTATTCTATTTCATAGAATAACCTTGTAATCAGCTGTGTAACAATCAATACCGCGATTACAAGAGACTGACCACACTATTAAAATTACACTGTGGACTGAATGACCACAACATTTAAAAGGACTGACAGTCCACAGCATTTGAATTAGTTGTGGACTGACTGACAACAGCATTTACAGTTATCTAAGGATTGAATGGAAGACAGCAATCACTGGAAAAGGACATCATACTTTGAAGTATAGAAGGACCAAAGCAAAGTGCAAGACCAGCAAACAATCCAATGGATTGATACTATCAAGATAATGGTGAAGAAGGCCCTAGTGGACCGATCTAGTCTTGCACAAGATTGATCTTCCTAAAGATCATTAATACATCAAGTCGTCATGGCTCGAGTTTCAACCGAAGGCCATTAATTATAAAGAATGGACTGACTGACCACAGCATATAGACTAGATGTGGACTGCCTGACCACATTTACAGTAGACTGTGGACCGATTGAGCATAAAATTTAAAATAGACTGTGGACTCTCTGACTACAATTTTTATAATAAAATGCAGACCGACTGACCACAGTCTTTATCTTTGAAATAAGTAATTTTGGCCCTAGAGTGTTATACTTTTTGGTGTGTATAGCTTGTAGCAGGAACATATTATCACTCTTTTGAATATTTACAGGTGACTGACGCCCTTTGACATGGTGGGATTTGAAATGTTTCCTTGTGAACTCCAAGAAAAGAATGTGGAAAGTTACATAACAGGTAATTAATATTCATATTAATTACTGATAATAGTCAGTCTAGGCATAAGTTCTAGACCTGCGGAGGTGTGACAACACCTTTCTGATACATGAGAATATACTGTTAGTGGTTTACATATGTATATTTTCTATACACAATTCCTAGTATAACACAACTATATCTTAGGTAGAGACATAAGGAACACTTCTTTTCCTTATCTTCTGTATTCTAAAGTGAGGAATCCCTTATTCTGTTTCATAGAATAGCCTTGTTATCAGCGGTGTAACAATCAATACCGCGATTACAAGAGACTGACCACAGTATTAAGATTACACTGTGGACCAATTAACCACAAAATTTACAAGGACTGACAGTCAACAGCATTTAAATTAGGCGTGGACTGACTGACAACAGCATTTACACTAGTCTATGGATTGACTGGAAGACAGCAATTACTGGAAAGGGACATCATACTCGGAAGAATAGTAGGAAGAAGGCAAAGAGGAAGACCAGCAACCAATCCACAGAATTGATACTATCAAGATAACGGTGGAGAAGACCCTAGTGGACCGATCTAGTGTTGAACAAGGTTGATCTTCCTAAAGATCGTTATTTCATCCAGTCGTCATGGCAAGAGTTTCAACCGAAGGCCGTTAATAATAAAACATGGACTGACTGACTACAGCATTCACACTAGTTGTGGACTGCCTGATAATATTTACGGTAGACTGTGGGCCAACCTCTGTCTTCTAAAGTGAGGAACCCCTATTCTATTTCATAGAATATCCTTGTAATCAGCAGTGTAACAATCAATACCGCAATTACAAGACACTGACCACACTATTAAGACTACACTGTGGACTGAATGACCACAGCATTTAAAAGGACTGACAGTCCACAGTGTTTGAATTAGTTGTGGACTGACTGACAACAGCATTTACGCTAGTCTAAGGATTGACTGGAAGACAGCAATCACTGGAAAAGGACATCATACTTTGAAGTATAGAAGGAAGAAAGCAAAGAGGAAGACCAGCAGCCAATCCAAAGGATTGACACTTTCAAGAAAACAGTGAAGAAGACCCTAGTGGACCTATGTATTCTTTCACAAAATTGATCTTCCTAAAGATTGTTAATTCATCAAGTCGTCATAGCTCGAGTTTCAACCGAAGGCCGTTAATAATAAAAAATGGGCTGACTGACCACAGCATTCACAATAGGTGTGGACTGCCTGACTACAGCATTCACAATAGGTGTGGACTGCTTGACCACATTTACAGTAGACTAGACTGTGGGCCAACCTCTGTATTCTAAAGTGAGGTATCCCCTATCCTATTTCAAAGAATATGTCACGCTGTCTCTGTATACTGGAGGTAGGGGGCCTAAGCTGACCCTAAGCTGGGGCCCTGACTAATCCCTCAACCTGGAGGTACTGTTAAAGGTACAGAGGTCCAGGCCGCCAGCGTAACCCCTACCTCCTGAAGATCCCTGCACCTCAGTAATCTAGTCCTGAGAAGGACCCCGATCACAACCAAAGGGAACAAGAAATAATATGCCCAAACACAGTATTTAGACGAACGAGACAGTACAAGGGAAAAACCAAAACCACCTTGCATACAAACAACTTCTCAACTACAACAGAGGGAAAACCAACGGGAAAGGAGATAAATGATAAAGCGAGGAAAGGGAAAAAACACTTCCAAATACACTTATCTCAGCAACTCCAAACACCACGATCCGCTCTGTCAGTCTGAATGAAATGCTTTCACCGACACCTCCCAAACAGACCAGCAGGTATATGAAGGAGTCTCACTACAGAAGTATTGATTGCAGCTGGGCGAGGCTGGACCTCATCTAGCCCAGAGAGAGAGAGAGAATTAACTCCCTCACTGCCGAGAAACACAAAGCACCAACAAGTCAGCTGCGAGAAGTCAGGCTGTGTACTCGTGACGATCTTCGTGGCAACACACCCGTGACAGTACCCCCCCTTCTACGAGGGGCCTCCGGACCCTCAGGGCCAGGTTTATCCGGGTGAGTCGTGTGGAAGGCCCGAACTAATCGGTCTGCGTTAATATCCGACGCAGGAACCCACATCCTCTCCTCAGGACCATACCCCTTCCAATGAACCAGGTACTGAAGGGACCGGCGATTAAAGCGTGAATCAATGACCCTCGATACCTGGAACTCCAAGTTACCATTGACAACCACTGGAGGGGGAGGTAAAAGTGACGGTACCACCGGCGCCACATACCTCTTAAGCAATGATCTGTGAAACACGTTGTGAATTTTAAACGTAGGGGGGAGGTCAAGACGGAATGCCACCGGATTAATAATAGAACTGATTCTGTACGGCCCGATGAACCTGGGACCCAGTTTCCAGGAGGGAACCTTAAGTTTTATATTCCTGGTAGACAACCATACCCGATCGTTCACACTTAGGTCCGGACCAGACACTCTCCTCCTATCAGCCATACGTTTGTATCGGTTCCCCATAGTATTCAGATTCTTCAGCACCCCTCTCCATACTGAAGCGAGTGATGAGGAAAATCGTTCCTCCTCAGGAACCCCCGAAGAGCCCCCAACACTGAAAGTACAAAACTGGGGGTGAAAACTATATGCCCCAAAAAACGGGGACTTACCAGTGGACTCGCTCCGCCTATTATTAAGAGCAAACTCTGCCAGAGGTAAGAAAGAAGCCCAGTCCTCCTGGTTCTCTGACACAAAACACCGGAGATATGTCTCCAAGCTCTGGTTCATACGTTCCGTCTGACCATTGGTCTGAGGATGAAAAGCCGATGAGAATGACAACTGCATCCCCCGCCGTGCACAAAACGCCTTCCAGAACTTAGACACAAACTGAGACCCCCGATCAGACACCACCTCGGAGGGTACCCCGTGAAGCCTCACAATCTCCCCAATGAACACCTGCGCAAGAGTTTTAGCATTAGGGAGAGCCGGAAGAGCGATAAAATGTGCCATCTTGCTGAACCTGTCCACTACAACGAGTATGACCGTTTTACCCGAAGACGGAGGGAGGTCCGTAATAAAGTCCATAGACAGATGAGTCCAAGGACGCTCCGGGATCTTCAAAGGTAAGAGGGCCCCAGACGGACGGGTATGTGAGGTCTTAGAGCGCGCACAAACCCCACAGGACGCGACAAAAGTTACCACCTCCTTATGTAAATTAGGCCACCAAAACCGACGCGAGAGGAGATCCACAGTAGCTTTACTCCCCGGGTGTCCTGCAAAAACTGAGTTATGGTGTGCCTCGATCACCTTTTGTCGCAACTGATCTGGAACAAACAATCTCCCTGGAGGTCCAACAGGGGCGTCCCCCTGAGCCTCCAATACCTCCTCCTCCAGCTCAGAGCATACTGCCGAAACCACCACCCCCTCCTGAAGGATAGGAATCGGGTCGTCCGTATTCCCGGCCCCCGGGAAACTACGAGATAAGGCATCCGCCTTTACATTTTTTGACCCAGGACGATATGTAACGACAAAATTAAACCTGGTAAAAAACAATGACCACCTAGCTTGTCTGGGATTCAGACGTTTCGCGGACTCCAGATATAGCAGGCTCTTGTGATCGGTGATGACGGTGACCGGATGAACAGCCCCCTCCAGAAAATGGCGCCACTCCTCAAAAGCTAACTTAATGGCCAAGAGTTCCCTATTGCCGACATCGTAATTCCTCTCAGCGGACGACAATTTTTTAGAGAAAAAGGCGCACGGATGCCACTTACCAGGGGACGAACCCTGTGACAATACTGCTCCCACCCCTACCTCGGAAGCGTCTACCTCTACAATGAATGGCTGAGACGCATCAGGTTGAATGAGTATGGGCGCCGAGGCAAAACATTTTTTCAAAGAGGAGAATGCTTGACAAGCCTTGTCAGACCACCTAGAAAAATCCGTCCCCTTTTTAGTCATGTCAGTGAGAGGCTTAACCATGGACGAGAAATTACGAATGAACTTCCGGTAGTAATTAGCAAACCCCAGGAAACGTTGTAGTGCCTTAAGATTCTCTGGCCGATCCCACTCAAGAACTGCCCGCACTTTCCCAGGGTCCATACGAAAACCGGACGCTGAAACCAGGAAGCCTAAAAACTGGAGTTCCTGTACGGCGAACACACACTTTTCCCACTTGGCATACAGTTTATTATCCCGCAAGATCTGTAACACCTGCCTAACGTGCTCCTGATGAGACACCAGATCCGGCGAGTAAATTAGGATATCATCCAGATATATGACAACAAACTGTCCCACCAAGCGGCGAAAAATGTCATTAACAAAGTGTTGGAACACCGCCGGGGCATTAGTCAGACCGAATGGCATGACAAGGTTCTCATAATGCCCCTCCGGAGTGTTAAACGCCGTCTTCCACTCATCCCCCTCCTTCATCCTAATCAGATTGTACGCCCCCCTGAGATCCAACTTAGAAAACCATTTGGCGCCCACGATCTGATTAAAGAGATCGGGAATAAGTGGGAGCGGATACGGATCTCGGACCGTAATCCGATTAAGTTCACTGAAATCCAGGCAAGGGCGTAGGCCTCCATCTTTCTTCTTAACAAAGAAGAACCCCGCAGCCACCGGTGAAGATGAAGGTCTAATATGCCCCTTAGCCAGACTTTCTGAGATATAATCCTTCATGGCCTGCCTCTCAGGACCAGAAAGGTTATACAACCTAGCTTTAGGTAACTTGGCCTCAGGGAGCAGTTTTACAGAACAGTCATACACGCGATGAGGAGGTAGTTCCTGACACCCTTTCTCCGAGAATACATCCTCAAAGTCCGCCAGAAATGGAGGTAAGACCCAAGGAGTAACCGCACCAATGACCGTGTTCATGCAGTTTTTATTACAGAATTTACTCCATTGGCTTATCTCCCTGGTTTGCCAATTAATAACCGGGTTATGCTTAGCTAACCAAGGAAGGCCCAACACAATAGGAGTGGGAAGACCCTCCAACACGTAGCAAGACAACAGTTCTTTATGTATTGCCCCCACTTGAAGTTTTACGTCATGCACAACTTGCAAAAAACTTCCCTGCCCGAGAGGCCTGGCATCGATCGAGAATATGGGGATGGGTTTAGCCAACTCACTCAACCGCATACCTTGAACCCGGGCAAACCGAGCATCAACCAGATTAGCCCCGGCCCCACTATCCAGAAGAACAGATATCCTCTCAGTTCTCGTACCCACCACCACCTCCGCCGGTACGAGAAACTGAGACGAACCTAGGGACGAAATACCTACTCCCAGATTGCCGTCCACCACACAACCTGGGATCAACAGTTTTCCGACGACTCTTCACTCTGCAAGGGACGGGATGGACACCCCCCAATAAAATGTCCCTTTCTCCCGCAGAAGAAACACCTTCCTGCCTTATGGCGCACCACCGGTCCCCTCCCCCGAAATGATGTCCCTCCTAATTGCATAGGCTCCTCTGGACTGACCAGGGGAACCACCATATGAGGGGACCTTGTAGGAGGTGGAGTCATCACAGGGGGTAGAGTTATCCCGCACCTCTCCCGAAGCCGTCTGTCCACGCGAATAGCGAGGGCCATAGCGGCTTCCAGAGACACGGGAGAGTCATACTGTGTCAACACATCCTGTAATTTGTCGGATAAACCATGACAAAACTGGCTCCTAAGAGCCGGGTCATTCCACTGGGTGTCCGTGGCCCACCTACGGAACTCCGAACAGAATTCCTCCGCCGGACGATCTCCCTGCTGGATCCTACGTAACTTAGACTCAGCAAGGGAGATCCGATCTGGGTCATCATATACGAGTCCCAGGGCAGCGAAAAACCTATCCACTGACTGGAGAGCCGGGGAACCCGGGGGAAGAGAGAACGCCCAAGATTGTGGGTCCCCTTGTAGGAGCGAGATGACAATTCCCACCCTTTGTTCTTCACTCCCCGATGACCGAGGCCGCAGCCGAAAGTACAATTTACATGCCTCCCGGAAAACAAAAAACTTGTCCCGCCCCCCAGTGAACCTATCAGGGAGAGCTACTTTAGGTTCTGGTCCGGCTTGCTCCTGAGGATGCCAAACCTTGGACCTAACGTCCGCCAGCTCCATGGACAAACTCTGCAATTGCCGAGCTAGACCGGCTACTGGATCCATAGTAGCTGGAGAAAAACTAAGTGGGTCGGTGAAAATGTCACGCTGTCTCTGTATACTGGAGGTAGGGGGCCTAAGCTGACCCTAAGCTGGGGCCCTGACTAATCCCTCAACCTGGAGGTACTGTTAAAGGTACAGAGGTCCAGGCCGCCAGCGTAACCCCTACCTCCTGAAGATCCCTGCACCTCAGTAATCTAGTCCTGAGAAGGACCCCGATCACAACCAAAGGGAACAAGAAATAATATGCCCAAACATAGTATTTAGACGAACGAGACAGTACAAGGGAAAAACCAAAACCACCTTGCATACAAACAACTTCTCAACTACAACAGAGGGAAAACCAACGGGAAAGGAGATAAATGATAAAGCGAGGAAAGGGAAAAAACACTTCCAAATACACTTATCTCAGCAACTCCAAACACCACGATCCGCTCTGTCAGTCTGAATGAAATGCTTTCACCGACACCTCCCAAACAGACCAGCAGGTATATGAAGGAGTCTCACTACAGAAGTATTGATTGCAGCTGGGCGAGGCTGGACCTCATCTAGCCCAGAGAGAGAGAGAGAATTAACTCCCTCACTGCCGAGAAACACAAAGCACCAACAAGTCAGCTGCGAGAAGTCAGGCTGTGTACTCGTGACGATCTTCGTGGCAACACACCCGTGACAGAATAGCCTTGTAATCAGTGGTGTAACAATCAATACCGTGGTTACAAGAGACTGACCACACTATTAAAATTACACTGTGGACTGAATGACCACAGCATTTAAAAAGACTGACAGTCCACAGCGTTTGAATTAGTTGTGGACTGACTGACAACAGCATTTACACTAATCTAAGGATTGACTGGAAGACAGCAATCACTGGAAAAGGAACTTCATACTTTGAAGTATAGAAGGAAGAAAGCAAAGAGGAAGACCAGCAGCCAATCCAAAGGATTGACACTATCAAGATTAGGGTGGAGAAGACCCTAGTGGACCTATGAAGTCTTTCACAAAATTGATCTTCTTAAAGATCGTTAATTCATCTAGTCGCCATAGCTCGAGTTTCAACCGAAGGCCGTTAATAATAAAAAATGGGCTGACTGACCACAGCATTCACAATAGGTGTGGACTGCCTGACTACAGCATTCACACTAGGTGTGGACTGCTTGACCACATTTACAGTAGACTAGACTTTGGGCCAACCTCTGTATTCTAAAGTGAGGTATCCCCTATCCTATTTCAAAGAATAGCCTTGTAATCAGTGGTGTAACAATCAATACCGCAATTACAAGACATTGACCACACTATTAAAATTACACTGTGGGCTGAATGACCACAGCATTTAAAAAGACTGACAGTCCACAGCGTTTGAATTAGTTGTGGACTGACTAACAACAGCATTTACACTAATCTAAGGATTGACTGGAAGACAGCAATCACAGGAAAAGGAACTTCATACTTTGAAGTATAGAAGCAAGAAAGCAAAGAGGAAGACCAGCAGCCAATCCAAAGGATTGACACTATCAAGATAAGGGTGGAGAAGACCCTAGTGGACCTATGAAGTCTTTCACAAAATTGATCTTCCTAAAGATCGTTAATTCATCAAGTCATCATAGCTCGAGTTTTAAACGAAGGCCGTTAATAATAAAAAATGGGCTGACTGACCACAGCATTCACACTACGTGTGGACTGCTTGACCACATTTATAGTAGACTAGACTGTGGGCCAACCTCTGTCTTTTAAAGGGAGGAATCCCATATTCTATTTCATAGAATAACCTTGTAATCAGCTGTGTAACAATCAATACCGCGATTACAAGAGATTGACCACACTATTAAGAATACACTGTGGACTGAATGACCACAACATTTATAAGGACTGACAGTCCACAGCATTTGAATTAGTTGTGGACTGACTGACAACAGCATTTACAGTTATCTAAGGATTGAATGGAAGACAGCAATCACTGGAAAAGGACATCATACTTTGAAGTATAGAAGGACCAAAGCAAAGTGCAAGACCAGCAAACAATCCAATGGATTGATACTATCAAGATAATGGTGAAGAAGGCCCTAGTGGACCGATCTAGTCTTGCACAAGATTGATCTTCCTAAAGATCATTAATACATCAAGTCGTCATGGCTTGAGTTTCAACCGAAGGCCATTAATTATAAAGGATGGACTGACTGACCACAGCATATAGACTAGATGTGGACTGCCTGACCACATTTACAGTAGACTGTGAACCGATTGAGCATAAAATTTAAAATAGACTGTGGACTGTCTGACTACAATTTTTATAATAAAATGCAGACCGACTGACCACAGTCTTTATCTTTGAAATAAGTAATTTTGGCCCTAGAGTGTTATACCTTTTGGTGTGTATAGCATGTAGCAGGAACATATTATCACTCTTTTGAATATTTGCAGGTGACTGACGCCCTTTGACATGGTGGGATTTGAAATGTTTCCTTGTGAACTCCAAGAAAAGAATGTGGAAAGTCACATAACAGGTAATTAATATTCATATTAATTACTGATAATAGTCAGTCTAGGCATAAGTTCTAGACCTGCGGAGGTGTGACAACACCTTTCTGATACATGAGAATATATTGTTAGTGGTTTACATATGTATATTTTATATACACAACTCCTAGTATAACACAACTATATCTTAGGTAGAGATATAAGGAACATTTCTTTTCCTTATCTTCTGTATTCTAAAGTGAGGAATCCCTTATTCTGTTTCATAGAATAGCCTTGTATTCAGCGGTGTAACAATCAATACCGCGATTACAAGAGACTGACCACAGTATTAAGACTACACTGTGGACCAATTGACCACAAAATTTACGAGGACTGACAGTCCACAGCATTTAAATTAGGTGTTGGCTGACCAGGGGTGGATTAAGAGTAGCCAGGGCCCCGGGCAGTTTAGAAGGTGTGGGCCCACCCACAGTTACCCGATGTATCACGTGAAATGTCACATGATCCCCTTTGATAGATCATGTGATAGGTCATGTGACTAACACAGATGCTTTGGTGACATCTGTAGATGGAAAATTAAGGAAATGTTTTTCCATTATGTACACAGCCCTATACATAACATAGCGCTATATATAGTAGAGCAGCGGTGGGAGAGTAATTTCCTTCAGGGGCCACATGAGAGACCATGACTGTTGTGGAAGGTGAATCAATAGGCTGAAATTAATTCTGCTCAATATTAATAATATTAACAAAATAATAAAAAAATATATTAATTGTATGACTCAGGCTATGTGCCCACGATACAGAAATGCTCCGGATTTTTCCTGAGCGTTTCTGCATCTCCCTGGCAGAAAAAACGCATGCGGATTGTACATGCGGATTGTACATGCGGATTGTACATGCCGATTGTACATGCGGATTGTACATGCGGATTGTACATGCGGATTGTACATGCGGATTGTACATGCGGATTGTACATGCGGATTGTACATGCGGATTGTACATGCGGATTGTACATGCAGATTGTACATGCGGATTGTACATGCGGATTGTACATGCGGATTGTACATGCGGATTGTACATGCAGATTGTACATGCGGATTGTACATGCGGATTGTACATGCGGATTGTACATGCGGATTGTACATGCGGATTGTACATGCGGATTGTACATGCGGATTGTACATGCGGATTGTACATGCAGATTGTACATACGGATTGTACATGCGGATTGTACATGTGGATTGTACATGCGGGTTGTACATGCGGATTGTACATGCGGATTGTACATGCGGATTGTACATGCGGATTGTACATGCGGATTGTACATGCAGATTGTACATGCGGATTGTACATGCGGATTGTACATGCGGATTGTACATGCGGATTGTACATGCGTTTTCCTGCCAGGGACATGCAGGTGTGAAGCGTTCTTCACATGCATTTCCGCATGCGGGTTGTCAGGCGCTTTCCAAGCGATTTTAGCATCACTAGGAAAGTGCTTGTCAACTTGGTCACAGTATATAAATCTACAGCTCCCTAGATACAGAATGAGCCCTCACATAGCTCCCTAGATACAGTATGAGCCCTCACATAGCTCCCTAGATACAGTATGAGCCCCCACATAGCTCCCTAGATATAGTATGAGCCCCCACATAGCTCCCTAGATACAGTATGAGCCCCCACATAGCTCCCTAGATACAGTATGAGCCCGTACATAGCTCCCTAGATACAGTATGAGCCCGTACATAGCTCCCTAGATACAGTATGAGCCCCCACATAGCTCCCTAGATACAGTATGAGCCCCCACATAGCTCCCTAGATACAGTATGAGATCCCGCATAGCCCCTATATACAATATGAGCCCGCACATAGCCTCCTATATATAGTATGAGCAACCACATAGCTCCCTATATACAGTATGAGCCCGTACATAGCTCCCTATATACAGTATGAGCACCCACATAGCTCCCTGCATACAATATGAGCCCGTACATAGCTCCCTATATACAGTATGAGCCCCCACATAGCTCCCTAGATACAGTATGAGCCCCCACATAGCTCCCTAGATACAGTATGAGCCCGTACATAGCTCCCTAGATACAGTATGAGCCCGAACATAACTCCCTATATACATTATGAGCCCGTACATAGCTCCCTATATACAGTATGAGCCCCACATAGCTCCCTATATACAGTATGAGCCCGTACATAGCTCCCTGCATACAATATGAGCCCGTACATAGCTCCCTTCTCTGATCGATTGCCGGTTTCACAGCCAGCTCAGAGAATGGTCGAATGCAAAATGCAGCTACCTGGGAGACACCTCTGACCACCGCATGAGGTGGCCCGAAGGCACCCCCCTGACGGCTGTACCCAGGTCACATGCCCCCCCTGATTCCCCTAGGTATGGCCCTGTATATTTTATATGACAATACATGACTGGTATCTATAGTATAATCAGGGATGTGTCCTTCTGCCAGAAGCCTCTATAGATTGTGCAAGCGCAATACCTGCGCAGTCTGGCCACAGACAGAAAGACACATCCACATCCCAGACAGGGATGAGGAGTGTGGCGCCGGAGATCGCGGTATGCATAAGCACTGAGCGCATACCGCGATCTCCAGCACCATAAACACATACGTGTTCGGTCCTGTCTCTCTGGAAAGGCCAGGGAAGGAGTGTGGTGCAGGCGTCGATTTCCGGCGCTATTTTAGTGAAGACAAATATGAACAGTGTCTTCGACAAAATGGACAGCGTGGTATGCACATGCGCGTACTTTGGCGCCATTTTGTTGAATACACTCTGCACATTTGTATCCATTCAAATGAAATCAGATATCCCGCTATGCGGACATGTGGAGCATGGACCAGAGTGAGGGGGGGAGCATATACCAGGATGGGGGGAAGCATGGACCAGGATGGGGGAGCATACACCAGGATGGGGGAGCATACACTAAAATCGGGGAGCATATACCAGGATTGGGGACCAGGATGGGAAAGCATACACCAGGATGGGGGACCAGGATGGGGGAGCATATACCAGGATGGGGAAGTATACACCAGTGTGGGGGAGCATATATCAGGATGGGGCACCAGGATGGGGGAGCATATACCAGGATGGGAGACCAGGATGGGGAAGCATACACCAGGATGGCAGACCAGGATGGGGGAGCATATACCAGGATAGGGGAGAATATACCAAGATGGGGGACCAGGATGGGGAAGCATATACCAGAATGGAGGAGCATATACCAGGATGGGGGAGCAGGATGGGGAAGCATATACCAGGATGGAGGACCAGGATGGGGGAGCATATACCAGGATACGGGGCCAGGATGGGAGAGCATATACCATTAAAAAAGCTCGCCACCCGGGCGTAGAATAGGGTCAGTAGCTAGTATGATATACTGTGATACAGACATTAGATGTTATATGCTATACACATTGTTATATCCAATCTGATGTCTGTACCACAGTATACCATACAGTAATCGATATACTGGATGACATTTTTTGTACATGGGTATACACTGTACTGGTCACACTTGAACCTGCCTACAGAACCTCACATATTATATATGGAGCAGTATAGTATGTGACGTCCTGTAGGTTCAGGGTTGATCAGTCAGTACAGGATCCGCTCTGCTGATGTGTGTAGTCACTCTGCAGGGGCTCAGTGTGATTTATTGCAGGACTCTGAATTTTTGTGCAGATCTGGTGACTCTTAGTATATTCTCCCCCATCCTGGTATATGCTCCCCCATCCTGGTCTGCCATCCTGGTATATGCTCCCCCATCCTGGTCTGCCATCTTGGTGTATGCTCCCCCATCCTGGTCCTACATCCTGATATATGCTCCCCCATCCTGGTGTATGCTTCCCCATCCTGGTATATGCTCCCCCATCCTGGTCCCCCACACTGGTGTATGCTTCCCCATCCTGGTCACCTATCCTGGTATATGCTCCCCCATCCTGGTGTATGCTCCTTCATCCTGGTCCATGCTTCCCCCCCATTATGGTATATGTTCCCCCATCCTGGTCCATGCTTCTCCCCATCCTGGTATATGCTCCCCCATCCTGGTATATACTCCCCCATCCTGGTCCATGCTTCCCCCCATCCTGATATATTCTCCCCCCTCACTCTGGTCTATGCTCCACATGTCCGCATAGCGCGATATCTAGTTTCATTTGAATGAATACAAATGTGCAGAGTGTATTCAACAAAATGGCGCCAAAGTAAACGCATGCGCATACCATGCTGTCCATTTTGTCGAAGACACTGTTCATATTTGTCTTCACTAAAATAGCGCCGGAAATCGGAACCTGCGCCACACTCCTCCCCTGGCCTTTCCAGAGATGACAGGACCGAACATGTATGTGTTTATGGTACCGGAGATCACAGTATGCGCTCAGTGCTTATGCATACCGCGATCTCCGGCGCCACACTCCTCATCCCTGTCTGGGATGTGGATGTGTCTTTCTGTCTGTGGCCAGACTGCGCAGGTATTGCGCTTGCACAATCTATAGAGGCTTCTGGCAGAAGGACACATCCCTGATTATACTATAGATACCAGTCATGTATTGTCATATAAAATATACAGGGCCATACCTAGGGGAATCAGGGGGGGCATGTGACCTGGGTACAGCTGTCAGGGGGGTGCCTTCGGGCCACCTCATGCGGTGGTCAGAGATGTCTCCCAGGTAGCAATCGATCAGAGAAGGGAACTATGTACGGGCTCATATTGTATGTAGGGAGCTATGTGGGTGCTCATACTGTATATAGGGAGCTATGTGGGGCTCATACTGTATATAGGGAGCTACATACAGGCTCATACTGTATCTAGGGGGTATGCGGGATCTCATACTGTATCTAGGGAGCTATGCGGGGGCTCATACTGTATCTAGGGAGCTATGTGGGGGCTCATACTTTATCTAGGGAGCTATGTGGGCGCTCATACTATATCTAGGGAGCTATGTACGGGCTCATACTGTATCTAGGGAGCTATGTTCGGGCTCATACTGTATCTAGTGAGCTATGTGGGGGCTCATACTATATCTAGGGAGCTATGTGGGGGCTCATACTGTATCTAGGGAGCTATGTTCGGGCTCATACTGTATCTAGTGAGCTATGTGGGGGCTCATACTATATCTAGGGAGCTATGTGGGGGCTCATACTGTATCTAGGGAGCTATGTGAGGGCTCATACTGTATCTAGGGAGCTATGTGAGGGCTCATTCTGTATCTAGGGAGCTATGTACCGGCTCATACTGTATCTAGAGAGCTATGTGCGGACTCATACTATATATAGGGAGTTATGTGGGGGCTCAAACTGTATATAGGGGGATGTCAGCATACTTAATTCTGCTCAATATTAAGACTTTGTGCCCATGATGCGGTTAAGCTTTTCCGCAGCGGCAAAAACGCTGCAGAAACGCTTAAAAAAATGCTTGGTAGAAGGTCTGCCATGTTCCCCAATGATAATCCGCATGTGCTGTGCACATGCTGCGGAAATTTCCGCTGCGGATTATCATTGCGAAAAAAAACGCAGCACTACCAATTATTTTGCGGAAGTGCTGCTTTTTCGCCGCCATTGACTTGCATTGGAACGCATGGATTACGCATCACTGCATATATAGATGCGGAATCCACGCGTTTCAATGTGCGGATGGTACCCAGGTCTAGAGGACAGGAGACTCTCCTCCGGACCCGGGTACCATAGAAACTGTGAAAAAAAGAATAAAATAAAAAATAAATATTATACTTACCTTCTGGCGGCCCCCCGGTGCGCTCTTCCTCTCATGCCAGCAGATCACGATGGACTGAAGGACCTGGGCTGACGTCATAGTCAGATGACGGTCACGCAACGCTGACGTCGGCAGGTCCTTCAGTGTACCGCGATCTCCCGACAAGGGAGAATGGAGAGAAGCAAGACTCCAGGGGCCATCAGAAGGTAAGTATAGATTTATTTTTTATTTTAAACATTCTTTTCATCACAGTATATATAAATCCATGCTGTTTGCATGGATTTATATACTGTGACCAAGTTGATAAGAACTTTCCTAGTGATGCTAAAATCGCTTGGAAAGCGCCTGACTACCCGCATGCGGAAATGTATGTGAAGAACGCTTCACACCTGCATGTCCCTGGCAGGAAAACGCATGTACAATCCGCATGTACAATCCGCATGTACAACCCGCATGTACAACCCGCATGTACAATCCGCATGTACAACCCGCATGTACAACCCGCATGTACAATCCGCATGTACAATCCGCATGTACAATCCGCATGTACAACCCGCATGTACAATCCGCATGTACAATCCGCATGTACAATCCGCATGTACAATCCGCATGTACAATCCGCATGTACAATCCGCATGTACAATCCGCATGTACAATCCGCATGTACAATCCGCATGTACAATCCGCATGTACAATCCGCAAGTACAATCCGCATGTACAATCCGCATGTACAATCCGCAAGTACAATCCGCATGTACAATCCGCATGTACAACCCGCATGTACAATCCGCAAGTACAATCCGCATGTACAATCCGCATGTACAATCCGCATGTACAATCCGCATGTACAATCCGCATGTACAATCCGCAAGTACAATCCGCAAGTACAATTCGCATGTACAATCCGCATGTACAATCCGCAAGTACAATCCGCATGTACAATCCGCATGTACAATCCGCATGTACAATTCGCATGTACAATCCGCATGTACAATCCGCATGTACAATCCGCATGTACAATCCGCATGTACAATCCGCATGTACAATCCGCAAGTACAATCCGCAAGTACAATCCGCATGTACAATTCGCATGTACAATCCGCATGTACAATCCGCATGTACAATCCGCAAGTACAATCCGCATGTACAATCCGCATGTACAATCTGCATGCGTTTTTTCTGCCAGGGAGATGCAGAAACGCTCAGGATAAATCCGGAGCATTTCTGTATCGTGGGCACTTAGCCTGAATCATACAATTAATATATTTTTTTATTATTTTGTTAATATTATTAATATTGAGCAGAATTAATTTCAGCCTATTGATTCACCTTCCACAACAGTCATGGTCTCTCATGTGGCCCCTGAAGGAAATTACTCTCCCACCGCTGCTCTACTATATATAGTGCTATGTTATGTATAGGGCTGTGTACATAATGGAAAAAAAATTCCATAATTTTCCGTCTACAGATGTCACAAAAGCATCTGTGTTAGTCACATGACCTATCACATGATCTATCAAAGGGGATCATGTGACATGTCACGTGATACATCGGGTAACTGTGGGTGGGCCCACACCTTCTAAACTGCCCGGGGCCCTGGCTACTCTTAATCCACCCCTGTTTGTATCACCATGTACCCTACTTGTTATAATAAAGGTCTCTTTTATTTACATCAAAGACCTATTTGTCGGATATTTTTATATAGGTTCTAATTCTGTTCCGATTGGTCGATCCAATCTAGTTAGCAGATATACATATTTCCACTATGTTGATGTTTATGACTATTAAGACTGTATGTAAATGGAAATGTATATCATCTGCGTGCCCTCTGCAATTTTTTCGTAATCACTACAGGGTACTGTATTTTATACTTTTTTTAAATTAATTCTCATATTTTACATGTTGAATACATCATTCAATAAAGCTCTGATCAGACACCTTTCCAATTAAGAAGCTGTATGTAGTGAAGTATTGTTATTTTAAGGGAAGGTGGGTGGTTAGGTGGGTTTTACTAACCCCTAAATATCTGTCCTTATAATGTCTTGAGCATTCTCCATCTTTATGACACTTAATGTGATCATCCAATGTCCTTTCCTGCATCCTTGGCTTGTACTCACTGATGATGTCATAGAGAGGTGATGTCACAATTACTTAGAACATTCAGCTCTCTACATTCCAATCACTTGTGCAGTTGATGTCATTGTGGTAAAGCATAAAGATGTGGAAGAGGTGACAGGGCACAGGTAATTACTATCAGTAATTTATTAATTAGAATACATACTAATTCTAGGCCAGCAAGTTAAACTAATGTAATTAGCGACTCATATCCCCCAAAATGGCCTTGGGTCAGATTGCACCCAAATATCATAATTCATTTTATACCATAGAAAAGGTGATAACTTCCTGATTGCTGGGGATCCAACCACTAGGACCCTCATCGATCAATAACGCAAATCGGAGGTCCAGCATGTAAACCTCTGCTCCATTCATTGTCTACGGGACTGCCTGAGATACCGCTGAATTAATTCAACTCCAGCAGTCCCTTAGAGAATGAATGGAGCTGCAGTGCACAAGCTTGACCTCCTGTCTGTTCGGACATTGCAGAGCTGTGATCTTAAGATTCAGTGAGGGTCACAATGACCAGGAAGTTCAAAAATCAGTACTGCCATTATAAATATGATGGTGCCACCAATAAAGCGTCCAGAGCGAGTAGACTTTTTGGTTGATTTTGAAAAACCACTACTTTTTTGTCGCAGACACATTTGATACATGGCGACCACAAGGCTTTATTCTGTGTTTCAGCCACCCACACAGTGCATGATATCATTGACTGCTCCTGTGTTCCCATAGCTGCTCCAACATGTCCTGCTCTTTCTGGTATTATTATGGTGACACGAGGCCTCATCACAGCCAATCACATATTTTACCAGTGTCAGAAACATTAAAGGTAAAATCTAACCAAATTTATGTAAAAATACTGCCAGACCTTGGGATGATTTTGTTCTTTTATTCATTTTTTTAAAAAAATTGATAATTCTTTTCATTTTATACAAATTTACTTTAAAATTAAATAAGTTTCACTTTATTGAAAATTAAACTTTCGAGAGTTACTGGAGATTAGTAAATTGCTGGTAAGGTAAAAGCAGGCTGGATGCCAGCAACATACCACATCGTCCCCAGATTCCTTTGCTCATCTTCTTTTGTGATGTCATAGAGGCGTGACATCATATTATGTTAGAACGTGGTGCTGTAGAGTCACAGTTCAGATCATTGCCATCACAGGGAGCACACACCGACAGGAGGAGGGAAAGAGGACAAGGTGACACAGAAGAGGTAATTCAATCCTATCGATCACAATAGATTTTAGTTCCAGGTCTCCATGTTCTGTAAAATCTCCATATTATAGATTACACGTGTCAAACTCTGGCCCATGGGTCATATCTGGCCCGCAGGGTGGTTATATTTGGCCTGTAACACCAGAACCGCCACCGCTATATTGGGCTACTATTCTGTATGGAGGACTATGAGGCCCATTAGTCTGTATGGAGGACTATTTGGGGCCCATTATTCTGTATACTGGTTGTCCCACGACTATGGGGGGCCCATTATTCTGTATGGAGGACTATGTGGGGCCCATTATTCTGTATGGAGGACTATGGGGGGCCCATTATTCTGTATGGAGGACTATGTGGGACCCATTATTCTGTATGGAGGACTATGTGGGACCCATTATTCTGTATGGAGGACTATGTGGGGCCCATTATTCTGTATGGAGGACTATGTGGGGCCCATTATACTGTATACTGGTTGACCCGCGACTTTGTCCAAGTTTTTCTATTTGGCCCTCTGTGTGTCTTAGTTTGACATCCCTGTTAGAAATACATACAGTAAGATGGAAGTGGGAGGCCCTTTGTCACATTTCTTTATATACATTATAATCCCTAACTACTAAACTGGATATTTGTGTATCTGTATACAAAATAGCCTTCATATTGCTAGCAATATATAATATTTTGCACAAGAATACGATTTATGAAAAAAAGAGTCTTGCCTCATATCAAGGAATAATTTTTCCCATCAACATAGCTGTATGAGGACATAGTTTTTGCAGAATTGAAACAAGTTTAAATTGGCATAATATGATGTGATATGAAGCAGGAAACATTTGGCTTAAGCAGGAGTACTTATGTTTTTTGTGCACTTTCAAGATGGGTGGGGTCTTCCAATGCAAAGTGGTACTTACCATCAATACCCACCCCTGCCCTCCCGGCATCACACTTTCAACTCTATCAGCATACAGTTGAATGCAATGACAGAAGAGGGAGCTGTCCGTTATATTACATGGAAGGCTACGTGGGGCCCATTATACTATATGGGAGGCTATGTGGGGGCCATTATACTATATGGGAGGCTATGTGGTGCCCGTTATTCTACAATACAAGGCTTTGTGGGGCCCATTATACTACATGAAATGTTATGCGGGGCCCATTATACAACATGAAAGGCTATATGGGGTCCATTATACTATATGGAGGGTGACGTGGGGGCAATATTCTATATGAAGGGCTACGTGGGAGCCATTATACTATTGGTAGGGCTATGTGGGGCCCATTATACTATATGGAGGGCTATGTGGGGGCCATTATAATATTTGGACAGCTCTGTGTGGGCCATTATACTATACAGAGGGCTAAGTGTGGGCCATAATATTGTTTTCAGGGCTGTGAGGGGGGCAATTATACTGTTAGCAGGGCTATGTGGGGGGGCATTATACTGTCTGGAGGGCTAGTGGAGGCCATTATACTGTATACAAGCAATTATACAATGTGGAAGTTTGTGTAGGCTGTGTTGGGGCCGGTATATTGTTTGGAGGCTTATGTGGGAGGCCATCATTCTACTGTTAGCATGGCTATTAGGGGGCCATTATACTGTCTGGAGGTCTAGTGGAGGCCATTATACTGTATACGAGCAATTAAGCAATGTGGAGGTTTGTGTGGGGCCCATCATACTGTATGGAGGGTCGTGTGGGGGCATTATACTGTATGGAGGACTATGTGGGGCCATTATTCTGTTTGCAGGGCTATGTGAGGACCATTATACTGTGTGGGAGCTATGTGAGGGCCATTATACTATATGGAGGGCTATGTTGGGGCCATGATACGCTATAGACGGCTATGTGTGGGCCATAATACTGTTTGCAGGGCTATGTGGGGGACCATTATAATGTTTGTATGGCTGTGTAGGGGCCAATATAATGTTTGAAGTGATAGTGGGCACTATTATACTGTATACAAGCAATTATACAGTGTGGACCTTTGTGTGGGGTTCATCATACTGTTTTGAGGGTTGTGTGGGGGCTAAGATACTGTTTGGAGAACTATGTGATGGGCAATTATTTTGTTTGCAAGGCTATGCGAGGGCCATTATACTGTTTGGAGGGCGTTGTTGGGAATATTATACTTTTGGAGGGATAGTATGGTCCATCATACTGTGTGCAGGGTTGTGTGGGGGTCATTATGCTGTTTAGAGGACTGTGTGGGGGCCATCATACTGTGTGGATGGTCGTGCATTTTGGGGCCATCATACTGTGTGGAGGGCCATTATACTGTATGGAGGGCTGTGTGGGGGCCATCATATTGTGCCTAGGGCTGTGTTGGGGCCATCCTACTATGTGGAGTATTGTGTTGGGGCCATCTTACTGTGTGGAGGGGTGTGGGATCATTATTCTGTATAGAGGGCTATGTGTGGGCCATCATATTGTATGGAGGGCTGTGTTAGGATCACAGTTGGGGCATCATACTGTCTTGGGGGTCACCATGCTTTGTCAGGGAAGGGAGGGACAGCAGGGTTATTATTCTGTGCATGAGGAGGGTACTGTGGAGGAATTCACTGTGGGGGTATAACTCTGTATTTGGGGGAGGGCACTTTTGCTGGTTTCATACTTTATGGTGGAATCTAAGGGCTTCAATGAGAAGAAAATACATTTGGAAGGGCTGCAAAGTTGTAAGATATGCTTTTCTGTGATACTACCAATTTTTTTTTGTGGAGTGAGGGGACTATTAAAACTTCTGCTATGGGGCTCAGTGATTAATATGTATGCCCCTGATCAATGGAATCTTACCCTTTATTATGATCTGACATAATTCCCTTTCAGCAGAGTTAATTAAATGAGGATAATTTGAAACCTGAAGAAAAAAGGGGGTTGAAAAAACAATTATATATAATCATTGCAGAAATAAATTGACTATGCAAGGGGTCTTTAGAATAGTAAAGGAAATAAATAGGAAAAGAAAGGTTAATATAGCACCTTTTTACTTTTTATTTACTTATTTTTTCACTTTTTCTTTTTTTCTCTCTCTCACTCCTCATTTTTAAAAGGGTAAATTGGGGGTAGGTTGTAAACTATAATAAAAATATCACATAATACTACAAAAACTACACATAAAAAAACAATAAGACTTATATTTGAATAAATTAGATTTCACATAAATACCTACTACTGTATTGTAACAAGAGTAAAAAAATATTCCTCTATTGTTTTTTTTTTGTTTCATTTTTATTGTAAACATATTGTCACAACTACGACTTTTTACAGATTACTTTTTCCATCATACTCTTTGGTGTGTATAGCATGTAGCAGGAACATATTATCACTCTTTTGAATATTTACAGGTGACTGACGCCCTTTGACATCGTGGGATTTGAAATGTTTCCTTGTGAACTCCAAGAAAAGAATGTGGAAAGTCACATAACAGGTAATTAATATTCATATTAATTACTGATAATAGTCAGTCTAGGCATAAGTTCTAGACCTGCGGAGGTGTGACAACACCTTTCTGATACATGAGAATATACTGTTAGTGGTTTACATATGTTTATTTTCTATACACAATTCCTAGTATAACACAACTATATCTTAGGTAGAGACATAAGGAACATTTCTTTTCCTTATCTTCTGTATTCTAAAGTGAGGAATCCCTTATTCTGTTTCATAGAATAGCCTTGTAATCAGCGGTGTAACAATCAATACCGCGATTACAAGAGACTGACCACAGTATTAAGACTAGAGATGAGCGTTGTTCTACTCGAACTGTTCGCCAATCTCAAATTCGAGCTGTTTTGGGCGGTGTTCGAGCCGTTCGGCGAACACGAACAATTTGAGTAAAATTCGGCTGTTCGAGGTTATGTTCGATAACTGTTCGTGCACCAAAATCATAACTGGATTTTTTCTCCGTAATGATGAAAATTAATGTTAATACGCAGTTTGAGTGTACAGCGGGGTGGGGGGAGGGGCAGGGGATGGATCTCTGCAGGAACAATGAAGATCTCCATTTTTTTTTCTCTTTCCCGCATTTACAGTGGGGAGGTGCAATCTGTCAGCCTATCAGCAGCGCACACACGGAGCGAAGTGCTTTTTTTCACACAAGCAAGGGCATGTGTCATTGGCAGTGTATGTCACATGTCCTTGCCCTATAAGACCAAGCCATTTTCCCCGTCGCCACCATTTTCTCACTGCTGCAGCTGCGTGTTAGACGGCACCGCTGTTGCTGTGTGCGCTATACCTTGTTAATTTCAAGCCAATTTTCGCACAAATCTACAGATAGCTTGGGAGTAGGGAATAGTTGTGATTGCAGTCCTTTTAAGGACTAGGTTACAGCATTTCCTACGACTTTTATCAGGGAGGTCTGTGCTCTTAAATAGATAGATTGTGGGAGTAAAGACTAATTGTAATTGGAGTCCTTTTCAGGACTAGGTTACATCAGTTCCTATCAGTTTTTGCCAGGCAGGTCTGTGCCAGTGCTGTGCAAGTTTTTTTCACAGCATTTGGCTGAATCTAGCAAAGCTAATCCTTTTTGGCCTATTGCAGAGTGTGTTAGTCAGTGGAGTAGCCTATCTGTGTTGCAAGATATACCACCTGTGTATAGAATACCAATTTTTTTACTGCACCTAGTGAAGTAAAATCTTTTGGGCATAGCATCATTCTATTAGTCCATCTATACTGACCTCCATCAGGTTGCAAACTGAATATAATTTTTTTCTGCATCTACAGTACCTCTGAAAAAATATTTGGCCTTCTAGCAGTGTGTGGGACTTTCTCTGTTAGTCCATCTATACTGACCTCCATCAGGTTGCAAACTGAATATATATTTTTCTGCATCTACCTCTGAAAAAATATTGGGCTTCTAGCTATGTGTGGGTCTTGTTCTATTAATCCATCTATACAGACCTCCATCAGGTTGCAAACTGAATATAATTTTTTTCTGCATCTAGCTCTGAAAAAATATTTGGCCTTCTAGCAGTGTGTGGGACTTTCTCTATTAGTCCATCTATACAGACCTCCATCAGGTTGCAAACTGAATATAATTTTTTTCTGCATCTACCTCTGAAAAAATATTTGGGCTTCTAGCTGTGTGTGGGACTTGTTGTATTAGTCCATCTATACTGACCTCCATCAGGTTGCAAACTGAATATATTTTTTTCTGCATCTACCTCTGAAAAAATATTGGGCTTCTAGCTGTGTGTGGGTCTTGTTCTATTAATCCATCTATACAGACCTCCATCAGGTTGCAAACTGAATATAATTTTTTTCTGCATCTAGCTCTGAAAAAATATTTGGCCTTCTAGCAGTGGGTGGGACTTTCTCTATTAGTCCACCTATACTGACCTCCATCAGGTTGCAAATTCAAAATAATTTTTTGTATGCATCTAGCTCTGAAAAAATATTTGGCCTTCTAGTAGTGTGTGGGACTTTCTCTGTTAGTCCATCTATACTGACCTCCATCAGGTTGCAAACTGAATATAATTTTTTTCTGCATCTAGCTCTGAAAAAATATTTGGCCTTCTAGCTGTGTGTGGGACTTGTTGTATTAGTCCATCTATACTGACCTCCATCAGGTTGCAAACTGAATAGATTTTTTTCTGCATCTACCTCTGAAAAAATATTGGGCTTCTAGCTGTGTGTGGGACTTGTTGTATTAGTCCATCTATACTGACCTCCATCAGGTTGCAAACTGAATAGATTTTTTTCTGCATCTACCTCTGAAAAAATATTGGGCTTCTAGCTGTGTGTGGGACTTGTTGTATTAGTCCATCTATACTGACCTCCATCAGGTTGCAAACTGAATATATTTTTTTCTGCATCTACCTCTGAAAAAATATTGGACTTCTAGCTGTGTGTGGGTCTTGTTCTATTAATCAATCTATACAGACCTCCATCAGGTTGCAAACTGAATATAATTTTTTTCTGCATCTAGCTCTGAAAAAATATTTGGCCTTCTAGCAGTGTGTGGGACTTTCTCTATTAGTCCACCTATACTGACCTCCATCAGGTTGCAAATTCAAAATAATTTTTTGTATGCATCTAGCTCTGAAAAAATATTTGGCCTTCTAGTAGTGTGTGGGACTTTCTCTGTTAGTCCATCTATACTGACCTCCATCAGGTTGCAAACTGAATATAATTTTTTTCTGCATCTAGCTCTGAAAAAATATTTGGCCTTCTAGCAGTGTGTAGGACTTGTTGTATTAGTCCATCTATACTGACCTCCATCAGGTTGCAAACTGAATAGATTTTTTTCTGCATCTACCTCTGAAAAAATATTGGGCTTCTAGCTGTGTGTGGGACTTGTTGTATTAGTCCATCTATACTAACCTCCATCAGGTTGCAAACTGAATAGATTTTTTTCTGCATCTACCTCTGAAAAAATATTGGGCTTCTAGCTGTGTGTGGGACTTGTTGTATTAGTCCATCTATACTGACCTCCATCAGGTTGCAAACTGAATAGATTTTTTTCTGCATCTACCTCTGAAAAAATATTGGGCTTCTAGCTGTGTGGGACTTGTTGTATTAGTCCATCTATACTGACCTCCATCAGGTTGCAAACTGAATAGATTTTTTTCTGCATCTACCTCTGAAAAAATATTGGGCTTCTAGCTGTGTGTGGGTCTTGTTCTATTAATCCATCTATACAGACCTCCATCAGGTTGCAAATTGAATATAATTTTTTTCTGCATCTATCCCAGCCAATAGTTTTGGCCTAATACCACAGTTTGGCCACTCAGCTCTGCTCGGTTACCATCCATTGTTTTTTTGTGCAAACAACTCCAGAGTTGTGAATTAGTTAACCACCAAAATGAGTGGAAAAAGGCCTGCTGCTGGTGGAAAGGGGAATAGGCGTGTTGGGAAGGGGAAAAAAGGTTGTGTCCGTGGGGTAGGTGTTAAAGCAACAGTAACATCTGCAGAAGAAAGACCATCTTCCAGCCAAACTAAAATGTCTACTTCTTTTAGCGGACAATTTGATAAGATCCCTTTCTTACGGCCACGCCAATCGCTACAAATTCCAGATGAGGCACAAAAACAGCAGGTGCTTCAACGGATATCAAGTGCTCCTTTAAGTGGGCTCTCCTCCACATCAACTTCAACATCACAAATACTCCAGTCCTCAAAGGTGTCACCCCAATCGCACTTGCTTCCTCACAGCTCCCAAATCTCCAGCTGCCCGTCTGAGTATGAGGTAGAACAGATGGTTGAGTCTGCAGAGCTGTTTACTCATACTATAGCCTGGGAATCAGAGGTCGACTCCAGCACTTCTGTGAATCCAGACGAGGAAATGATCTGCACTGATGCCCAGAATCTTTATGAGTCGGATCCAGGACCAGACGCAGAAGGTTCTGACCATAATGTAGACCCTCATTCCCAAACTGTAACTCCTGTTGGTGGAGACAATGAGGAAGACGATGATAAGACTCAAATACCTGATTGGAGCGACAACTTTAGTTTTTTGTCAGGGCAGGAACAGGTTGGCTCTGAGGACGACGGGTGTGATAACGCACAGGGTGATGATGATGAGGTTGGAGATCCCACTTACTGTCAACCCACAGTCAGCCAAGAGATGAGGTCAGCAGAGGAGGTGGAGGAAGATGCTAGTGACGACGAGGTCAGGTTGCGCCTTCCTGGACAGAGACGTAGTACTGGAAGCACGTCAACAACTGCATCCTCAAACACAACTCTGCCTCTCACCACAAGTCGTGGTGGCTCTTCAGGTCGCATGGGTGCTAAGCCTTGCATAGCCTGGGCATTTTTTCAGATCGATAAAGATGACCCAACTCGTGTTATCTGTAACATTTGTCAGCAAAAGCTAAGTAGAGGCCAAAAAATACATAGTTTGAGTACTTCATGCATGAACCGGCACATGGACATGAAGCATAAGTTGCAGTGGGAAGCTCAGTGTGCTACAATGCGGCCTAGCCGGCCGGGCCAACCACCGTCTGCCATATCTTGTGCATCCGCGGCCTCTTCATCCTCTGTGACTGGGGGGACAGCAGTCACACCTGTTTTGGGGCGCAGACCTGCCACCTCTTTACCCGCAACAGCCAGCGTGATTGGCAGGTCATCATTTTCTTTGGAGGTGGTAACACCAGCTCATGTTGAGCGCTGTCCGACATCGATAGCACCACCTTTGGATCAAGGCAACCTAACATGTCCGCCTGCATCTTCCTCACAGACCGGCAGTTTGCCGGGGACACCCTTATCAACCCCGTCTAAGCACAATAGCCAGCCCTCGGTCCCTCAGATGTGGACAAGTAAAAGACCATTTCCTCCTAGCCATGAGAAAGCTAAGAGGTTGAATTTCACCATCTGCAAGCTCTTGGCTACAGAAATGCTGCCTTTCCGCCTGGTGGACACAGAGGATTTTCGAGACCTTATGTCCGTCGCAGTGCCCCAGTACCAGATGCCCAGTCGGCACTACTTCTCAAAGAAAGGTGTGCCTGCGCTCCACCAGCATGTCGCACACAACATCACCGCTTCTTTGAGAAACTCTGTGTGTGACAGGGTGCATTTCACCACAGACATTTGGACGAGTAGGCATGGACAGGGGCGTTACATGTCGCTGACTGGGCACTGGGTAACTATGGTGACAGCAGGACAAGGGGCTGCTGTCCAAGTCTTGCCGTCCCCACGAGTTGTGCGTCAATCCTCTTTATGTCAAAGTTCCTCCACTGCTTCTGCCTCCTCAACCTCCTCTCGGTCTTCCACCTGCACCCAAAGCCTGTCTGGTCATGCCACAAGCTTTCTAACTGCGCAGAAGGGATCCTGCACACCTCCTTACTATGCTGGCAGTAGGGCTCAACGTCATCAGGCGGTTTTTACATTGAAATGTCTGGGAAATGTGAGTCACACAGCTGAGGAGTTGTGGTCAGCTCTGGAGAACCAATTTCATGAATGGTTGTCTCCACTGGACCTGAAACCAGGGAAGGCCGTGTGCGACAATGCTGCAAACCTGGGTGCGGCCCTTCGCCGGGGCAATGTCACACACGTGCCTTGTATGGCTCATGTGTTGAACCTGGTTGTCCAGCAATTTTTAGCCCACTATCCCAGACTAGATGGCCTTCTGCAGAGGGCACGGTCGCTGTGTGCTCACTTCCGCCGTTCGCATCCCGCAGCTCAGCGACTTACATCTCTACAGAAGTCGTTGGGCCTGCCACTTCACCGGCTAAAATGCGATGTGCCTACCCGGTGGAATACAACTCTGCACATGTTGCAGCGACTGTGGCAGCACCGACAAGCCCTGGTGCAATACGTTCTGACGTATAGCCTGGGCCAACGAGATTCAGAGGTGGGGCAAATCACGCTGGAGGAGTGGTCTCAGATCAGGGACCTATGCACCCTTCTGCACAGTTTTGAAATGGCGACGATGATGTTTAGTGCTGACGATGCCATTATCAGCATGACTATTCCGGTGATTTACATGCTGGAGCACATGTTAAACAGAATTCGGAGTCAGGTGGTGGCACAAGAGGAGGTGGAGGAAGTAGAGGAGGAGGAGTTGTATGCGGAAGGGCTAACATCTGCAAGGTCCAGACGGTCGGCAGCACCAAAGCGGCAGGCATGTGAGGGTGGGGGAGATGGTTTTACCAGGGCGCATGGTAGCAGCCAAACTAGTGAGGAAGGTGCAGGAGCCCAGGAAGAAGTGGAGGACGAACTGATGGAAGACTCATCAGATGAGGGAGACCTTGATCACATTTCTGTTGTGCGAGGTTGGGGGGAGAGGACAGAGGAAGGAAGCATGATTGTTACCTCGCCACCAACACAACAGGGACTTGGTGCTCCTGGATGCGCAACACACATGAGTGCCTTCTTGCTGCACTACCTGCAACATGACCCTCGAATTGTGAGAATTAGAAATAATCCTGACTACTGGGTTGCCACACTGTTAGATCCCCGGTACAAAAGTAAATTTGCAGAAATTATTCCTGCCATAGAAAGGGATGCACGCATGCAGGAGTATCAGCAGAGACTGTTGCAGAATCTTACATGTGCTTTTCCACAAAATACCAGTGGTGCACGTAGTGAATCTCACAGTTCCAACTTGCCAACCGTGGGACCGTCAAGTGTTCAGCACTCAAACCGTAACAGAACCACAGTATCTGCTGGTAACATCAATTTTGCGGAATCATTTCACCACTTTTTTAGCCCATCCTTTGCAAGGCCACAGGAGACAAGAAGTCTGACACATAGTCAACGCCTAGAGACGATGGTACAGGAGTATCTCCAAGTAAACATTGAAGCCACGACTTTGTCACTGGACCCTTGCTCTTTTTGGGCTTCCAATCTGGATAAATGGCCGGAGCTAGCCACTTACGCCTTGGAGATCTTGTCATGCCCCGCAGCCAGCGTTCTGTCTGAACGTGTGTTCAGCGCTGCTGGTGGTGTGCTGACAGATAAGCGCACGCGGCTCTCCACAGATAATGTAGACAGACTCACGTTCATAAAGATGAACAAATCATGGATCCGAAACTACTTTTCTACCCCTGTGTCATCCTGGGGAGAGTAAAAGCTTGATGATTGGTTAAAATCACCCTACCAAACGTTTTAAGCTTTCAAATTACTAATCATGTTTATCTGTATCTTGACTGGAAAATAATTTGGGCTTTGTAGCAGTGTGCAGCACTGATCCTATTAGGCCATCTATACTAAAGCTTCACCAGATTTAAAATTAAAAATAATTTTTAGCTGCATCTAGCCCGGAAAATAATTTTGGGGCTCCGAGATGTGCAAGGCACATAAGTGCCTTCTTGCTGCATTACCTGCAGCATGACCCTCATATTGTCAGAATTCGAAGTAATCATGACTACTGGGTTGCCACACTCTTAGATCCCCCAAACTTTTCGATCAACCTTTTCATTTTAATAAAGACCAAAAAAATGGTCATTTTTGAAATTATAAGCATTAGCAGGTTGTTAGAAACTGAAATCAAACAGTTTTCAACTCAAAACTTTATTTTAGGTGATGTTACATTTTCACATAGGACCCCTTGTTCGAAAGGAGCTTCTGAACTCTCTCGTCCATTGAATTTGTCAGGTTTTGGATGGTTTCTGCTTCAATTGTTTTGCATGAGGACAGAATACCCTCCCAGAGCTGTTGCTTAGATGTGAACTGCCTCCCGCCATCATAGACACTCCTTTTAATGATGCTCCAAAGGATCTGAATGGGGTAGAGGTCAGGGGAGCATGGGGGTCACACCATAAGTTTGTCCCCTTTTATGCCCATATCAGCCAGAGATGCAGATGTTTTATGTGCAGCATGAAATGGTGCATTATCATGCAGAAAAATGATCTTGCTGTGAAATACACGGTTCTTCTTGTTGAACCATGGCAGGAAGTGCTGTTTGAGAAAATCCACATACATTATGGAGTTCATCTTTAGCGCCTTCAGGGATCCTAAAGGGGCCGACAATCTCTCTCCCCATGATTCCAGCCCAAAACATTACTCCACCTCCTCCTTGTTGGCGCTGTAGCCGTGTTTGCGTGGGGTGTCCATCAACCAGCCATCCTCCACTCCATCCATCTGGACCATCGAGCGCTGCACGGCACTCATCCGTGAACAAAACAGTTTTGAAATCAGTCTTCATGTAATGTTTGGCCCACTGGAGCCGTTTCTGCTTGTGTGAAGTGGATAGAGGAGGTCGACAGGATGGCGCAAGCACAGCTGCAAACCTCTGAAGGACCCTGCATCTTGTTGTTCGGGGGACGTTGGAGGCACAAGCAGCTTCAAAAACTTGTCTGCTGCTATGACAAGGCTTTTTTGCCGCTGCTCTTTCAACCTGACGTAATTGCCTGTAGGAAAGAGTCCTCAATTTGCCCTTATCAGCACGCACACGTGTGTACTGTGAATCAGCTACATACTTCTTGATTGCCAAGACACTTCATCCTGATCATCGCACAATGTTGATTGTAGTCATGCCTTGACCTAAACACTCCACAATTTGTTGCTTCTCAGCAGCCGACACATCCTTTTTCTTTCCCATTTTGGCAGAAAATGTAGGCTGCTTAATAATGTGAGAGAGCCTTCTTAAGTAGTCTTGCCTTTCATTGGACACACCTGCCAAACTAATTAGCACAGGTGTCTGCAATTGCTTACAGTGATATAAAGAGCCCTGACACACATCACCATCAATGAGTTTAACTGACAAACAAACAAATTCTTCCCTTATCACTCCTAAACACTTTTTGCATAATAATTTGGAACGCAGTGTACATGTGCTTTTCCACAAAACACCAGTGGTTCACGTAGTGAATCTTACAGTTCTAACTTGCCAACCGTGGTCTGTATGGAGTTGTTCAATAAAGGGCCCAAAATTAAGATAACATAGATGGGAGAGGTCTCTATGAATAGGAATTCCTAAGTATTTGATACCCTGTGAGGGCCAGGCAAAGGGAAAGTTGGACTGGATGGAATCCTATATGGATTTGGGGAGGGAGACATCGAGGGCCTCAGACTTCGCTGCATTGATTTTAAAATTTTACCATGTAACAAAGTGATCTATTTCAGCCATAACAGCATGGATGGATATATGTGATTGAGTGATATATACTAGGACATCATCAGCAAATAGAGAGCACTTGTACTCGGTGCCTCCCACCTCAATCCACCTAATATTGGGGTTATGGCGAATTGATGAGAGCAGGTGCTCCGTCACTAGGATGTATAAGAGAGGGGACAGAGGACATCACTGCCTTGTCCCATTGGTGATTGTGAAAGGTGATGAAAATGTTCTGACGCACCCCCTGGGCCTTGGGACACCCGGAGCCGGACCCTTTTTGGTGGATGCTGGTGGTTGTAGTCTTCGTGGCGGCGACCCGGTTCCGTGGCTCAGGGCGGTCAAACCAGTGGCGGAACTATTTATGTGGTTTTGATGTTTAAATGTCCGACTACGCCACCCGTGGATTGCGGTCAGAGTGAACCGCCGCTACAGGGCAGACCACTGAGGCTGGTGTTGTGGGTGCAGCAGAGCGTAGCATAACTCCCCACGGGAGGAGTATAGCCTCAGGGCAGTGTATGCGGAGGATGGGGGTGATGGTGCAGGGCAGCAGCAGTAACGACACGGAGTCAGTGATGCAGTTCAGGGCCTTTACTCACAGTTCTTATTATCCAGACCACGTCTGCAGGTAACGGCTGCCCACGTCGTACTGTGCTCACCAGGTGAGGGGCTCAGACAACTCCCAGATAACTTTGGAGCACTTCACAGGACCCCCTTTGTGTGTCCTTTGTCTGGCCTGTCTTACCAACACTTCTGTCCGGCTGCCTCGGGCCTCCTCTTGGTAAACTTGGCGCCAGTTTCCCTGACCCTATGTGGTGTCTTCCTAGCGGGTGTAGCGAGGGGCTGCGCCACATAAAATGTCAGAGCCTCCGGTTTCTAGCTGAGGGTCGTTTCCTGCCTCCACTAGTTCGGGGACCGGTCTCCCCCTTTGGCCTGACCCCTCCACGCAGGTGGATTCGGGCGTGCGGTGGCGACTCGCCCGTCCGCACCCCTGGGATCCCTTCATTCCTCGTTCCTGGAGCCTTCTCCGCTCCTCTTCCTTCCTTCTCCCTCGTCCAGGCCTGGGCCTCTGTTACTAGGCCCGCCTCCGGAGCAGAGCTCATGCAGAGCCCCTGCTCCCTGCCACTTCTGCTCAGACTTCTCTGCACTGAACTAAGATGGTGCCCACCTTTTATACTCCCTTCTCAATGCACCCAGGAACTGCTTCCTCCCTGCTCCTGCACTACAGGGTTCCCCTTCCTCAGTGTTCCCTCCCCCCACTCCAGCCAGGGACAGGGACTGTCGTGCCCATCTCAGGGGCATATTGGTTGCCCTGCCCCACGGCAATGTGGTGTAATGCATGCAGGTGTCGGGTCCTGATCCACACTCCATCCTTACCTGAGAGTGAGATATCACACCTCTGGGTGAGGTGCAATACGTCTGTAGCAACCGAGCCCTCAGGGTGCTACAGTTCCATTTATCTTCAGCCTAGGTGACGTATTGTGATACAGGGCCGTGATTTTGGCTATAAAAGGGTCCCCTAGACCCCTACCCCAAGCTTTTTAAGAGAATCATATATGGCGTGCCAGGAGACTCTATGGAATGCTTTCTCAACATCCAACGAGAGTATCTAATTACAAATTTTTAACTGCATCTAGCCCAGGAAATACTTTGTGCCTAGTAGCAGTGTCTGCTAGTCAGCGGATTATCCCGGCTGTTAAGCAAGCTGCACCACCTGTAGTTTAGACACTTAATTTTTTCAAAGGAAATGCTTCGGGACCATGGGATACTTAGTGAAGAGCATCAGGAGGCACCCCAAGGCATAGGGGCTGGGACTGGCAGTAGGATGCCTTGCTGTGGACAGCCGAGCTCGATCCTTATAAAAGCTTTTTAATTGCAGCAGCTTTAGTGGACGCTACTGGAGCTGGAATTACGCGGCTGCTGGCATGAGACTTGCCCTCCAATAGATCCTTGTAAATGGATTTAAAGTGTATTCATTCAAATTAGAGAGACAATTTAAATTAAAAAGCTTAGAGCTGCCTCCACCAAAGGGGGGCTCGCTCGACCCACCAGCGGACAGGCACCAGTATTTGGAGAGGGGGGCTGGCCATCAGGGTTCACTGCGGCTCTGGCACAAACCCGGCGACACGGAGGTGGCACGGGCAGGAGCGGACTGGCCGTGTCGGCTTCTCACTTTTTGGATTTTAGAAGGGCATGACATGCCTATATCTGTGTCTCCCCCTCCTTTTACTCCTCCACCTCTTTTATTTTCGCATGACTATATGTACTTGTCACTTTTCCATGTGTTAGTTATGTCTTCTGAGCAGTTTGTCAGCTTTTGGACACCTTTGAAGGTGTTTTCTATGTGTTTCTATGTGTTTTTGTTTGCCTGCCATTGGTTTTAACGGTGTTCGAAGGTGTTCGACGAACAGTTCGACGAACAGTTCGGCGAACACACGGGTGTTCGACGAACCGAACCGAACTCGAACACTACGGGGGTGGCTCAACACTAATTAAGACTACACTGTGGACCAATTGACCACAAAATTTACAAGGACTGACAGTCCACAGCATTTAAATTAGGCGTGGACTGACTGACAACAGCATTTACACTAGTCTAAGGATTGACTGGAAGACAGCAATCACTGGAAAAGGACATCATACTTTGAAGTATAGAAGGAAGAAAGCAAAGAGGAAGACCAGCAGCCAATCCAAAGGATTGACACTATCAAGATAACAGTGGAGAAGACCCTAGTGGACCTATGTAGTCTTTCACAAAATTGATCTTCCTAAAGATCGTTAATTCATCAAGTCGTCATAGCTCGAGTTTCAACCGAAGGTCATTAATAATAAAAAATGGGCTGACTGACCACAGCATTCACAATATGTGTGGACTGCCTGACTACAGCATTCACACTAGGTGTGGACTGCTTGACCACATTTACAGTAGACTAGACTGTGGGCCAACCTCTGTCTTCTAAAGTGAGGTATCCCCTTTCCTATTTCATAGAATAGCCTTGTAATCAGTGGTGTAACAATCAATACCGCAATTACAAGAGATTGAACACACTATTAAAATTACACTGTGGACTGAATGACCACAACATTTAAAAGGACTGACAGTCCACAGCATTTGAATTAGTTGTGGACTGACTAACAACAGCATTTACACTAATCTAAGAATTGACTGGAAGACAGCAATCATGGGAAAAGGAACTTCATACTTTGAAGTATAGAAGGAAGAAAGCAAAGAGGAAGACCAGCAGCCAATCCAAAGGATTGACACTATCAAGATAATGGTGAACAAGACCCTAGTGGACCTATCTAGTCTTTCACAAAATTGATCTTCCTAAAGATCGTTAATTCATCCAGTAGTCATGGCTCGAATTTCAACCGAAGGCCGTTAATAATAAAAAATGGGCTGACTGACTACAACATTCACGCTAGTTGTGGACTGCTTGACATTTATAGTAGACTAGACTGTGGGCCAACCTTTGTCTTTTAAAGGGAGGAATCCCCTATTCTATTTCATAGAATAACCTTGTAATCAGCTGTGTAACAATCAATACCGCGATTACAAGAGACTGACCACACTATTAAAATTACACTGTGGACTGAATGACCACAACATTTAAAAGGACTAACAATCCACAGCATTTGAATTAGTTGTGGACTGACTGACAACAGCATTTACAGTACTCTAAGGATTGAATGGAAGACAGCAATTACTGGAAAAGGACATCATACTTTGAAGTATAGAAGGACCAAAGCAAAGTGCAAGACCAGCAAACAATCCAATGGATTGATACTATCAAGATAATGGTGATGAAGGCCCTAGTGGACCGATCTAGTCTTGCACAAGATTGATCTTCCTAAAGATCATTAATACATCAACTCGTCATGGCTCAAGTTTCAACCGAAGGCCATTAATTATAAAGATTGGACTGACTGACCACAGCATATAGACTAGATGTGGACTGCCTGACCACATTTACAGTAGACTGTGAACCGATTGAGCATAAAATTTAAAATAGACTGTGGACTCTCTGACTACAATTTTTATAATAAAATGCAGACCGAATGACCACAGTCCTTATCTTTGAAATAAGTAATTTTGGCCCTAGAGTGTTATACTTTTTGGTGTGTATAGCATGTAGCAGGAACATATTATCACTCTTTTGAATATTTACAGGTGACTGACGCCCTTTGACATGGTGGGATTTGAAATGTTTCCTTGTGAACTCCAAGAAAAGAATGTGGAAAGTCACATAACAGGTAATTAATATTCATATTAATTACTGATAATAGTCAGTCTAGGCATAAGTTCTAGACCTGCGGAGGTGTGACAACACCTTTCTGATACATGAGAATATACTGTTAGTGGTTTACATATGTTTATTTTCTATACACAATTCCTAGTATAACACAACTATATCTTAGGTAGAGACATAAGGAACATTTCTTTTCCTTATCTTCTGTATTCTAAAGTGAGGAATCCCTTATTCTGTTTCATAGGATAGCCTTGAAATCAGCGGTGTAACAATCAATACCGCGATTACAAGAGACTGACCACAGTATTAAGACTACACTGTGGACCAATTAACCACAAAATTTACAATTACTGACAGTCCACAGCATTTAAATTAGGCGTGGACTGACTGACAACAGCATTTACACTAGTCTATGTATTGACTGGAAGACAGCAATTACTGGAAAGGGACATCATTCTCGGAAGAATAGAAGGAAGAAGGCAAAGAGGAAGACCAGCAACCAATCCAAAGGATTGATACTATCAAGATAACGGTGGAGAAGACCCTAGTGGACAGATCTAGTTTTGAACAAGATTGATCTTCCTAAAGATCGTTAATTCATCCAGTCGTCATGGCTAGAGTTTCAACCGAAGGCCATTAATAATAAAAAATGGACTGACTGACCACAGCATTCACACTAGTTGTGTACTGCCTGATTATATTTACGGTAGACTGTGGGCCAACCTCTGTCTTGTAAAGTGAGGAACCCCCTATTCTATTTCATAGAATAGCCTTGTAATCAGCAGTGTAACAATCAATACCACAATTACAAGAGATTGACCACACTATTAAAATTACACTGTGGACTGAATGACCAGAACATTTAAAAGGACTGACAGTCCACAGCGTTTGAATTAGTTGTGGACTGACTAACAACAGCATTTACACTAATCTAAGGATTGACTGGAAGACAGCAATCTTGGGAAAAGGAACTTCATACTTTGAAGTATAGAAGGAAGAAAGCAAAGAGGAAGACCAGCAGCCAATCCAAAGGATTGAAACTATCAAGATAAGGGAGGAGAAGACCCTAGTGGACCTATGAAGTCTTTCACAAAGATCGTTAATTCATCCAGTCGTCATAGCTCGAGTTTCAACCTTAGGCCGTTAATAATAAAAAATGGGCTGACTGACCACAGCATTCACACTAGGTGTGGACTGCTTGATCACTTTTATAATAGACTGTGGGCTAACCTCTGTCTTCTAAAGTGTGGAATCCCCTATCCTATTTCATAGAATAGCCTTGTAATCAGCGGTGTAACAATCAATACCGCGATTCCAAGAGATTGACCACACTACTAAGAATACACTGTGGACTGAATGACCACAACATTTAAAAGGACTGACAGTCCACAGCGTTTGAATTAGTTGTGTACTGACTGACAACGGCAATTACACTAGTCTAAGGATTGAATGGAAGACAGCAATCAATGGAAAAGGACATCATAGTTTGAAGTATAGAAGAAAGCAAAGAGCAAGACCAGCAACCAATCCAATGGATTGATACTATCAAGATAATGGTGAAGAAGACCCTAATGGACCGATATAGTCTTGAACAAGATTTATCTTCCTAAAGACCGTTAATTCATTCAGTCTTCATGGCTAGAGTTTCAACCGAAGGCCGTTAATAATAAAAAATGGACTGACTGACCACAGCATATAGACTAGATGTGGACTGCCTGACCACATTTACAGTAGACTGTGGACCGATTGAGCATAAAATTTAAAATAGACTGTGGACTCTCTGACTACAATTTTTATAATAAAATGCAGACCGACTGACCACAGTCTTTATCTTTGAAATAAGTAATTTTGGCCCTAGAGTGTTATACCTTTTGGTGTGTATAGCATGTAGCAGGAACATATTATCACTCTTTTGAATATTTGCAGGCGACTGACGCCCTTTGACATCGTTGGATTTGAAATGTTTGCTTGTGAACTCCAAGAAAAGAATGTGGAAAGTCACATAACAGGTAATTAATATTCATATTAATTACTGATAATAGTCAGTCTAGGCATAAGTTCTAGACCTGCGGAGGTGTGACAACACCTTTCTGATACATGAGAATATACTGTTAGTGGTTTACATATGTTTATTTTCTATTCACAATTCCTAGTATAACACAACTATATCTTAGGTAGAGACATAAGGAACATTTCTTTTCCTTATCTTCTGTATTCTAAAGTGAGGAATCCCTTATTCTGTTTCATAGAATAGCCTTGTAATCAGCGGTGTAACAATCAATACCTCGATTACAAGAAACTGACCACAGTATTAAGACTACACTGTGGACCAATTAACCACAAAATTTACAAGGACTGACAGTCCACAGCATTTAAATTAGGCGTGGACTGACTGACAACAGCATTTACACTAGTCTATGGATTGACTGGAAGACAGCAATCACTGGAAAGAGACATCAAACTCGGAAGAATAGAAGGAAGAAGGCAAAGAGGAAGATGAGCAACCAATCCAAAGGATTGATACCATCAAGATAACGGTGGAGAAGACCCTAGTGGACCGATCTAGTCTTGAACAAGATTGATCTTCCTAAAGATCATTAATTCATCCAGTCGTCATGGCTAGAGTTTCAACCGAAGGCCGTTAATAATAAAAAATGGACTGACTGACCACAGCATTCACACTAGTTGTGGACTGCATGACTACAGCATTTACACTAGGTGTGGACTGCTTGACCACATTTACAGTAGACTAGACTGTGGGCCAACCTCTGTCTTCTAAAGTGACGTATCCCCTTTCCTATTTCATAGAATAGCCTTGTAATCAGTGGTGTAACAATCAATACCGCAATTACAAGAGATTGTCCACACTATTAAAATTACACTGTGGACTGAATGACCACAACATTTAAAAGGAATGACAGTCTACAGCGTTTGAATTAGTTGTGGACTGACTAACAACAGCATTTACACTAATCTAAGGATTGACTGGAAGACAGCAATCACGGGAAAAGGAACTTCATACTTTGAAGTATAGAAGGAAGAAAGCAAAGAGGAAGACCAGCAGCCAATCCAAAGGATTGAAACTATCAAGATAAGGGTGGAGAAGACCCTAGTGGACCTATGAAGTCTTTCACAAAATTGATCTTCCTAAAGATCGTTAATTCATCCAGTCGTCATAGCTCGAGTTTCAACCGAAGGCCGTTAATAATAAAAAATGGGCTGACTGACCACAGCATTCACACTAGGTGTGGACTGCTTGATCACATTTATAGTAGACTGTGGGCCAACCTCTGTCTTCTAAAGTGTGGAATCCCCTATCCTATTTCATAGAATAGCCTTGTAATCAGCGGTGTAACAATCAATACCGCGATTCCGAGAGATTGACCACACTACTAAGAATACACTGTGGACTGAATGACCACAACATTTAAAAGGACTGACAGTCCACAGCGTTTGAATTAGTTGTGGACTGACTGACAACGGCAATTACACTAGTCTAAGGATTGAATGGAAGACAGCAATCAATGGAAAAGGACATCATAGTTTGAAGTATAGAAGAAAGCAAAGAGCAAGACCAGCAACCAATCCAATGGATTGATACTATCAAGATAATGGTGAAGAAGACCCTAGTGGACCTATCTAGTCTTTCACAAAATTGATCTTCCTAAAGATCGTTAATTCATCCAGTAGTCATGGCTCGAATTTCAACCGAAGGCCGTTAATAATAAAAAATGGGCTGACTGACTACAGCATTCACACGAGGTGTGGACTGCTTGACCACATTTACAGTAGACTAGACTGTGGGCCAACCTCTGTCTTTTAAATGGAGGAATCCCCTATTCTATTTCATAGAATAACCTTGTAATCAGCTGTGTAACAATCAATACCGCGATTACAAGAGACTGACCACACTATTAAAATTACACTGTGGACTGAATGACCACAACATTTAAAAGGACTGACAGTCCACAGCATTTGAATTAGTTGTGGACTGACTGACAACAGCAATTACAGTTATCTAAGGATTGAATGGAAGACAGCAATCACTGGAAAAGGACATCATACTTTGAAGTATAGAAGGACCAAAGCAAAGTGCAAGACCAGCAAACAATCCAATGGATTGATACTATCAAGATAATGGTGAAGAAGGCCCTAGTGGACCGATCTAGTCTTGCACAAGATTGATCTTCCTAAAGATCATTAATACATCAAGTCGTCATGGCTCGAGTTTCAACCGAAGGCCATTAATTATAAAGAATGGACTGACTGACCACAGCATATAGACTAGATGTGAACTGCCTGACCACATTTACATTAGACCGTGAACTGATTGAGCATAAAATTTAAAATAGACTGTGGACTGTCTGACTACAATTTTTATAATAAAAGGCAGACCCAATGACCACAGTCTTTATCTTTGAAATAAGTAATTTTGGCCCTAGAGTGTTATACTTTTTGGTGTGTATAGCATGTAGCAGGAACATATCACTCTTTTGAATATTTACAGGTGACTGACGCCCTTTGACATGGTGGGATTTGAAATGTTTCCTTGTGAACTCCAAGAAAAGAATGTGGAAAGTCACATAACAGGTAATTAATATTCATATTAATTACTGATAATAGTCAGTCTAGGCATAAGTTCTAGACCTGCGGAGGTGTGACAACACCTTTCTGATACATGAGAATATACTGTTAGTGGTTTACATATGTTTATTTTCTATACACAATTCCTAGTATAACACAACTATATCTTAGGTAGAGATATAAGGAACATTTCTTTTCCTTATCTTCTGTATTCTAATGTGAGGAATCCCTTATTCTGTTTCATAGAATAGCCTTGTAATCAGCGGTGTAACAATCAATACCGCGATTACAAGATACTGACCACATTATTAAGACTATACTGTGGACCAATTAACCACAAAATTTACAAGGACTGACAGTCCACAGCATTCAAATTAGGCGTGGACTGACTGACAACAGCATTTACACTAGTCTATGGAATGACTGGAAGACAGCAATTACTGGAAATGGACATCATACTCGGAAGAATAGAAGGAAGAAGGCAAAGCGGAAGACGAGTAACCAATCCAAAGGATTGATACTATCAAGATAACGGTGGAGAAGACCCTAGTGGACCGATCTAGTCTTGAACAAGATTAATCTTCCTAAAGATCGTTAATTCATCCAGTCGTCATGGCTAGAGTTTCAACCGAAGGCCGTTAATAATAAAAAATGGACTGACTGACTGACCACAACATTCACACTAGTTGTGGACTGACTGATCATATTTACGGTAGACTGTGGGCCAACCTCTGTCTTCTAAAGTGAGGAATCCCCTATTCTATTTCATAGAATAGCCTTGTAATTAGCAGTGTAACAATCAATACTGCAATTACAAGACACTGACCACACTATTAAGACTACACTGTGGACTGAATGACCACAGCATTTAAAAGGACTGACAGTCCACAGCATTTGAATTAGTTGTGGACCGACTGACAACAGCATTTACACTAGTCTAAGGATTGACTGGAAGACAGCAATCCCTGGAAAAGGACATCATACTTTGAAGTATAGAAGGAAGAAAGCAAAGAGGAAGACCAGCAGCCAATCCAAGGATTGACACTATCAAGATAAGGGTGGAGAAGACCGTAGTGGACCTATGAAGTCTTTCACAAAATTGATCTTCCTAAAGATCGTTAATTCAAACAGTCATCATAGCTCGAGTTTCAACCGAAGGCCGTTAATAATAAAAAATGGGCTGACTGACCACAGCATTCACACTAGGTGTGGACTGCTTGATCACATTTATAGTAGACTGTGGGCCAACCTCTGTCTTCTAAAGTGTGGAATCCCCTATCGTATTTCATAGAATAGCCTTGTAATCAGCGGTGTAACAATCAATACCGCGATTCCAAGAGATTGACAACACTACTAAGAATACACTGTGGACTGAATGACCACAACATTTAAAAGGACTGACAGTCCAAAGCGTTTGAATTAGTTGTGGACTGACTGACAACGGCAATTACACTAGTCTAAGGATTGAATGGAAGACAGCAATTAATGGAAAAGGACATCATAGTTTGAAGTATAGAAGAAAGCAAAGAGCAAGACCAGCAACCAATCCAATGGATTGATACTATCAAGATAATGGTGAAGAAGATCCTAGTGGACCTATCTAGTTTTTCACAAAATTGATCTTCCTAAAGATCGTTAATTCATCCAGTAGTCATGGCTCGAATTTCAACCGAAGGCCGCTAATAATAAAAAATGCGCTGACTGGCTACAGCATTCACACTAGGTGTGGACTGCTTGACCACATTTATAGTAGACTAGACTGTGGGCGAACCTCTGTCTTTTAAAGGGAGGAATCCCCTATTCTATTTCATAGAATAACCTTGTAATCAGCTGTGTTACAATCAATACCACGATTACAAGAGATTGACCACACTATTAAAATTACACTGTGGACTGAATGACCACAACATTTAAAAGGACTGACAGTCCACAGCGTTTGAATTAGTTGTGGACTGACTGACAACAGCATTTACAGTTATCTAAGGATTGAATGGAAGACAGCAATCACTGGAAAAGGACATCATACTTTGAAGTATAGAAGGACCAAAGCAAAGTGCAAGACCAGCAAACAATCCGTTGGATTGTTACTATCAAGATAATGATGAAGAAGGCCCTAGTGGACTGATCTAGTCTTGCACAAGATTGATCTTCCTAAATATCGTTAATTCATCCAGTCGTCATAGTTCGAGTTTCAACCGAAGGCCGTTAATAATAAAAAATGGGCTGACTGACCAAAGCATTCACACTAGGTGTGGACTGCTTGATCACATTTATAGTAGACTGTGGGCCAACCTCTGTCTTCTAAAGTGTGGAATCCCCTATCGTATTTCATAGAATAGCCTTGTAATCAGCGGTGTAACAATCAATACCGCGATTCCAAGAGATTGACAACACTACTAAGAATACACTGTGGACTGAATGACCACAACATTTAAAAGGACTGACAGTCCACAGCGTTTGAATTAGTTGTGGACTGACTGACAACAGCATTTACACTAATCTAAGGATTGACTGGAAGACAGCAATCACTGGAAAAGGACATCATACTTTGAAGTATAGAAGGACCAAAGCAAAGTGCAAGACCAGCAAACAATCCAATGGATTGATACTATCAAGATAATGGTGAAGAAGGCCCTAGTGGACCGATCTAGTCTTGCACAAGATTGATCTTCCTAAAGATCATTAATACATCAAGTCATCATGGCTCGAGTTTCAACCGAAGGCCATTAATTATAAAGAATGGACTGACTGACCACAGCATATAGACTAGATGTGGACTGCCTGACCACATTTACAGTAGACTGTGGACCGATTGAGAATAAAATTTAAAATAGACTGTGGACTCTCTGTCTACAATTTTTATAATAAAATGCAGACCGACTGACCACAGTCTTTATCTTTGAAATAAGTATTTTTGGCCCTAGAGTGTTATACTTTTTGGTGAGTATAGCATGTAGCAGGAACATATTATCACTCTTTTGAATATTTACAGGTGACTGACGCCCTTTGACATCGTGGGATTTGAAATGTTTCCTTGTGAACTCCAAGAAAAGAATGTGGAAAGTCACATAACAGGTAATTAATATTCATATTAATTACTGATAATAGTCAGTCTAGGCATAAGTTCTAGACCTGCGGAGATGTGACAACACCTTTCTGATACATGAGAATATACTGTTAGTGGTTTACATATGTTTATTTTCTATACACAATTCCTAGTATAACACAACTATATCTTAGGTAGAGACATAAGGAACACTTCTTTTCCTTATCTTCTGAATTCTAAAGTGAGGAATCCATATTCTGTTTCATAGAATAGCCTTGTAATCAGCGGTGTAACAATCAATACCGCGATTACAAGAGACTGACCACAGTATTAAGACTACACTGTGGACCAATTAACCACAAAATTTACAAGGACTGACAGTCCACAGCATTTAAATTAGGCGTGGACTGACTGACAACAGCATTTACACTAGTCTATGGATTGACTGGAAGACAGCAATTACTGGAAAGGCACATCATACTCGGAAGAATAGAAGGAAGAAGGCAAAGAGGAAGACCAGCAACCAATCCAAAGGATTGATACTATCAAGATAACGGTGGAGAAGACCCTAGTGGACCGATCTAGTCTTGAACAAGATTGATCTTCCTAAAGATCGTTAATTCATCCAGTCGTCATGGCTAGAGTTTCAACCGAAGGCCGTTAATAATAAAAAATGGACTGACTGACCACAGCATTCACATTAGTTGTGGACTGCCTGATCATATTTTCGGTAGACTGTGGGCCAACCTCTGTCTTTTAGAGTGAGGAATCCCCTATTCTATTTCATAGAATAGCCTTGTAATTAGCAGTGTAACAATCAATACTGCAATTACAAGACACTGACCACACTATTAAGACTACACTGTGGACTGAATGACCACAGCATTTAAAAGGACTGACAGTCCACAGCGTTTGAATTAGTTGTGGACTGACTGACAACGGCAATTACACTAGTCTAAGGATTGACTGGAAGACAGCAATCATTGGAAAAGGACATCATACTTTGAAGTATAGAAGGAAGAAAGCAAAGAGGAAGACCAGCAGCCAATCCAAAGGATTGACACTATCAAGATAACAGTGGAGAAGACCCTAGTGGACCTATGTAGTCTTTCACAAAATTGATCTTCCTAAAGATCGTTAATTCAAACAGTCATCATAGCTCGAGTTTCAACCGAAGGCCGTTAATAATAAACAATGGGCTGACTGACCACAGCATATAGACTAGATGTGGACTGCCTGACCACATTTACAGTAGACTGTGAACCGATTGAGCATAAAGTTTAAAATAGACTGTGGACTCTCTGACTACAATTTTTATAATAAAATGCAGACCGAATTACCACAGTCCTTATCTTTGAAATAAGTAATTTTGGCCCTAGAGTGTTATACTTTTTGGTGTGTATAGCATGTAGCTGGAACATATTATCACTCTTTTGAATATTTACAGGTGACTGACGCCCTTTGACATGGTGGGATTTGAAATGTTTCCTTGTGAACTCCAAGAAAAGAATGTGGAAAGTCACATAACAGGTAATTAATATTCATATTAATTACTGATAATAGTCAGTCTAGGCATAAGTTCTAGACCTGCGGAGGTGTGACAACACCTTTCTGATACATGAGAATATACTGTTAGTGGTTTACATATCTTTATTTTCTATACACAATTCCTAGTATAACACAACTATATCTTAGGTAGAGACATAAGGAACATTTCTTTTCCTTATCTTCTGTATTCTAAAGTGAGGAATCCCTTATTCTGTTTCATAGAATAGCCTTGTAATCAGCGGTGTAACAATCAATACCGCGATTACAAGAGACTGACTACAGTATTAAGACTACACTGTGGACCAATTAACCACAAAATTTACAAGGACTGACAGTCCACATCATTTAAATTAGGCGTGGACTGACTGACAACAGCATTTACACTAGTCTATGGATTGACTGGAAGACAGCAATTACTGGAAAGGGACATCATACTCGGAAGAATAGAAGTAAGAAGGCAAAGAGGAAGACGAGCAACCAATCCAAAGGATTGATACTATCAAGATAACGGTGGAGAAGACCCTAGTGGACCGATCTAGTCTTGAACAAGATTGATCTTCCTAAAGATCGGTAATTCATCCAGTCGTCATGGCTAGAGTTTCAACCGAAGGCCGTTAATAATAAAAAATGGACTGACTGACCACAACATTCACACTAGTTGTGGACTGCCTGATCGTATTTACGGTAGACTGTGGGCCAACCTCTGTCTTCTAAAGTGAGGAATCCCCTATTCTATTTCATAGAATAGCCTTGTAATTAGCAGTGTAACAATCAATACTGCAATTACAAGACACTGACCACACTATTAAGACTACACTGTGGACTGAATGACCACAGCATTTAAAAGGACTGACAGTCCACAGCGTTTGAATTAGTTGTGGACTGACTGACAACAGCATTTACACTAGTCTAAGGATTGACTGGAAGACAGCAATCACTGGAAAAGGACATCATAATTTGAAGTATACAAGGAAGAAAGCAAAGAGGAAGACCAGCAGCCAATCCAAAGGATTGACACTATCAAGATAACAGTGGAAAAGACCTTAGTGGACCCATGTAGTCTTTCACAAAATTGATCTTCCTAAAGATCGTTAATTCATCAAGTCGTCATAGCTCGAATTTCAACCGAAGGCCATTAATAATAAAAAATGGGCTGACTGACCACAGAATTCACAATAGGTGTGGACTGCCTGACCACATTTACAGTAGACTAGACTGTGGGCCAACCTCTGTCTTCTAAAATGATGTATCCCCTATCCTATTTCATAGAATAGCCTTGTAATCAGTGGTGTAACAATCAATACCGCGATTACAAGAGATTGACCACACTATTAAAATTAAACTGTGGACTGAATGACCACAACATTTAAAAGGACTGACAGTCCACAGCGTTTGAATTAGTTGTGGACTGACTAACAACAGCATTTACACTAATCTAAGGATTGACTGGAAGACAGCAATCACAGGAAAAGGACATCATAATTTGAAGTATAGAAGGAAGAAAGCAAAGAGGAAGACCAGCAGCCAATCCAAAGGATTGACACTATCAAGATAAGGGTGGAGAAGACCCTAGTGGACCTATGAAGTCTTTCACAAAATTGATCTTCCTAAGGATCGTTAATTCAAACAGTCATCATAGCTCGAGTTTCAACCGAAGGCCGTTAATAATAAAAAATGGGCTGACTGACCACAGCATTCACACTAGGTGTGGACTGCTTGGTCACATTTATAGTAGAGTGTGGGCCAACCTCTGTCTTCTAAAGTGAGGAATCCCCTATTCTATTTCATAGAATAGCCTTGTAATCAGCGGTGTAACAATAAATACCGCGATACCAAGAGATTGACCACACTATTAAGAATACACTGTGGACTGAATGACCACAACATTTAAAAGGACTGACAGTCCACAGCATTTGAATTAGTTGTGGACTGACTGACAACGGCAATTACACTAGTCTAAGGCTTGAATGGAAGACAGCAATCAATGGAAAAGGACATCATAGTTTGAAGTATAGAAGAAAGCAAAGAGCAAGACCAGCAACCAATCCAATGGATTGATACCATCAAGATAATGGTGAAGAAGACCCTTGTGGACCTATCTATTCTTTCACAAAATTGATCTTCCTAAAGATCGTTAATTCATCCAGTAGTCATGGCTCGAATTTCAACCGAAGGCCGTAATAATAAAAAATGGGCTGACTGACTACAGCATTCACATTAGGTGTGGACTGCTTGACCACATTTATAGTAGACTAGACTGTGGGCCAACCTCTGTCTTTTAAAGGGAGGAATCCCCTATTCTATTTCATAGAATAGCCTTGTAATTAGCAGTGTAACAATCAATACTGCAATTACAAGACACTGACCACACTATTAAGACTACACTGTGGACTGAATGACCGCAGCATTTAAAAGGATTGACAGTCCACAGCGTTTGAATTAGTTGTGGACTGACTGACAACAGCATTTACACTAGTCTAAGGATTGAATGGAAGACAGCAATCACTGGAAAAGGACATCATACTTTGAAGTATAGAAGGACCAAAGCAAAGTGCAAGACCAGCAAACAATCCAATGGATTGATACCATCAAGATAATGGTGAAGAAGGCCCTAGTGGACCGATCTAGTCTTGAACAAGATTGATCTTCCTAAAGATCATTAATACATCAAGTCGTCATGGCTCAAGTTTCAACCGAAGGCCATTAATTATAAAGAATGGACTGACTGACTGACCACAGCATATAGACTAGATGTGGACTGCCTGACCACATTTACAGTAGACTGTGAACCGATTGAGCATAAAATTTAAAATAGACTGTGGACTGTCTGACTACAATTTTTATAATAAAATGCAGACCGAATGACCAAAGTCTTTATCTTTGAAATAAGTAATTTTGGCCCTAGAGTGTTATACTTTTTGGTGTGTATAGCATGTAGCAGGAACATATTATCACTCTTTTGAATATTTACAGGTGACTGACGCCGTTTGACATCGTGGGATTTGAAATGTTTCCTTGTGAACTCCAAGAAAGGAATGTGGAAAGTCACATAACAGGTAATTAATATTCATATTAATTACTGATAATAGTCAGTCTAGGCATAAGTTCCAGACCTGCGGAGGTGTGACAACACCTTTCTGATACATGAGAATATACTGTTAGTGGTTTACATATGTTTATTTTCTATACACAATTCCTAGTATAACACAACTATATCTTAGGTAGAGACATAAGGAACACTTCTTTTCCTTATCTTCTGTATTCTAAAGTGAGGAATCCCTTATTCTGTTTCATAGAATAGCCTTGTAATCAGCGGTGTAACAATCAATACCGCGATTACAAGAGACTGACCACAGTATTAAGACTACACTGTGGACCAATTAACCACAAAATTTACAAGGACTGACAGTCCACAGCATTTAAATTAGGCCTGGACTGACTGACAACAGCATTTACACTAGTCTATGGATTGACTGGAAGACAGCAATTACTGGAAAGGGACATCATACTCGGAAGAATAGAAGGAAGAAGGCAAAGAGAAAGAAAAGCAACCAATCCAAAGGATTGATACTATCAAGATAACGGTGGAGAAGACCCTAGTGGACCGATCTAGTCTTGAACAAGATTGATCTTCCTAAAGATCGTTAATTCATCCAGTCGTCATGGCTAGAGTTTCAACCGAAGGCCGTTAATAATAAAAAATGGACTGACTGACCACACTATTCACACTAGTTGTGGACTGCCTGATCATATTTACGGCAGACTGTGGGCCAACCTCTGTCTTCTAAAGTGAGGAACCCCCTACTCTTTTTCATAGAATAGACTTGTAATCAGCAGTGTAACAATCAATACCGCAATTACAAGACACTGACCACACTATTAAGACTACACTGTGGACCGAATGACCACAGCATTTAAAAGGACTGACAGTCCACAGCGTTTGAATTAGTTGTGGACTGACTGACAACAGCATTTACACTAATCTAAGGATTGAATGGAAGACAGCAATCACTGGAAAAGGACATCATACTTTGAAGTATAGAAGGAAGAAAGCAAAGAGGAAGACCAGCAGCCAATCCAAAGGATTGACACTATCAAGATAACAGTGGAGAAGACCCTAGTGGACCTAGGTAGTCTTTCACAAAATTGATCTTCCTAAAGATCGTTAATTCATCAAGTCGTCATAGCTCGAGTTTCAACCGAAGGCCATTAATGATAAAAAATGGGCTGACTGACCACAACATTCACAATAGGTGTGGACTGCCTGACTACAGCATTCACACTAGGTGTGGACTGCTTGACCACATTTACATTAGACTAGACTGTGGGCCAACCTATGTCTTCTAAAGTGAGGTATCCCCTTTCCTATTTCAAAGAATAACCTTGTAATCAGTGGTGTAACAATCAATACCGCAATTACAAGAGATTGACCACACTATTAAAATTACACTGTGGACTGAATGACCACAACATTTAAAAGGACTGACAGTCCACAGCGTTTGAATTATTTGTGGACTAACTGACAACAGCATTTACACTAATCTAAGGATTGACTGGTAGACAGCAATCACTGGAAAAGGAACTTCATTCTTTGAAGTATAGAAGGAAGAAAGCAAAGAGGAAGACCAGCAGCCAATCCAAAGGATTGACACTATCAAGATAAGGGTGGAGAAGACCCTAGTGGACCTATGAAGTCTTTCACAAAATTGATCTTCCTAAAGTACGTTAATTCATCCAGTCGTCATAGCTCGAGTTTCAACCGAAGGCCGTTAATAATAAAAAATGGGCTGACTGACCACAGCATTCACACTAGGTGTGGACTGCTTGATCACATTTATAGTAGACTGTGGGCCAACCTCTGTCTTCTAAAGTGAGGAATTCCCTATTCTATTTCATAGAATAGCCTTGTAATCAGTGGTGTAACAATCAATACCGCGATTCCAAGAGATTGACCACACTATTAAGAATACACTGTGGACTGAATGACCACAGCATTTAAAAGGACTGACAGTCCACAGCATTTGAATTAGTTGTGGACTGACTGACAACGGCAATTACACTAGTCTAAGCATTGTATGGAAGACAGCAATCAATGGAAAAAGACATCATAGTTAGTGTTGAGCCACCCCCATAGTGTTCGGGTTCGGTTCGGTTCGTCGAACACCGGGATGTTCGAGGAACTGTTCGTCGAACTGTTCGTCGAACACCGTTAAAACCAATGGCAGGCAAACAAAAACACATAGAAACACATAGAAAACACCTGCAAAGGTGTCCAAAAGCTGACAAACTGCTCAGAAGACACTCTCTTTAAAAAAAACCGGCCGGCAAATTCAGCAGCGGCATACACCGGTACCCGACAATTTAGACAAGAAGGAATAGAGCATCACACATAGATTAGATAGATAGAAACATGTCAGTCACACATATAAGAAGCACAGTGACAGTGTTGGTTACTGCACTTGTCATTTAGTGTAAAGGATTTATTAAAAAAAATATTAGTGTTTTCATGCACCGTCTCTTTAAAAAAGCCGGCCGGCAATTCAGCATCTGTACCCGACAATTTAGAACAGAAAGAATAGAGCTTCACACATAGATTAGATAGATAGAAACATGTCAGTCACATATATAATAAGTACAGTGATAGTGTTGCTTACTGTACTTGTCATTTAGTGTAAAGGATTTATTTAAAAAAATAATAGTGTTTTCATGCACTGTCTCTTTAAAAAAGCCGGCCGGCAATTCAGCAGCGGTACCCGACAATTTAGATCAGAAAGATAGAGCATCACACATAGATTAGATAGATAGAAACATGTCAGTCACATATATATGAAGTACAGTGATAGTGTTGGTTACTGTACTTGTCATTTAGTATTAAAATAAAGGATTTATTATTAAAAAAATTGGCGTGGGGTTCCCCTTAATTTTAGGCTCTAGCGGAGGTTAAGCAGACGGCTGGGGCAGATGTTTGAAGCCTGGGAAGGGGGTAATACCCACGGAGCTTCCCAGGCTACTAATATCATCCCCCAGCTGAATACATAGCCTTTACTAGCTATTAAAATGGGGGACCCCCCAAAAGAAATGACGTGGGGTCCCCCCTAATTTAATAGCTAGCAAAGGCTAGGCAGACAGCTGGGGGCTGATATTAATAGCCCAGGAAGGGAGCCATGAATATTGGCCCCCTCCCAGGCTAGAAACACCAGCCGTCAGCCGCCCCAGAAATGGCGCATTCATAGGATGCGCCAATTCTGGCACTTAGCCTCGCTGTTCCACGCTGCCCTGGTGCGGTGGCAGGGGGTAATAGGGTTGGGGTTGATGTCAGCTTATAATGCCAGCTGACATCAAGCCCAGGTTAGTAATGGAGAGGCGTCTATAAGACACCCCCATTACTGACCCCATAGTCAAAGTTAAAAAAAACACAAACACCCAGAATAAAGTCCTTTAATTGAAATAAAGACACAATCCTTTATTGTTCTAAATTAAACCATACTTACCATCACGCCCATTCCAGCTGAAGCCAACGATCTCCTGCAATAAAAGAAAAATAATAAAGCAACCTCATCCTTACCTTTCCATGGTTCCCACGACAGCTTCAGCTCTGCTACATCGAGATGACAGGCTGGACCGCAGCAGAACGCTGCCATCCAGCCTGTCATCCCGCAGACACTGAGAAGCGCAGGCTTGCTTGCGCTGCTCAGCGTCTCTCTGTGACGACATCCAGATGAGCCGAGTTCATGTCCAATGAACTCGGCTCACCTCATGCACGTCACTGACAGCGTGGGAAAATTCTCACGCTGAAGCGCTGATTGCAGGAGAATTTTCCCACGCTGTCAGTGACGTGCAGGAGGTGAGCTGAGTTCATTGGACATGAGCTCACCTCATGCACATCACTGACAGCGTGGGAGAATTCTCCTGCACTCAGCACTTCAGCGTGAGAATTTTCCCACGCTGTCAGTGACGTGCATGAGGTGAGCCGAGTTCATTGGACATGACCTCGGCTCATCTGGATGCCGTCACAGCGAGACAGTGAGGAGCGCAAGCATGCCTGCGCTTCTCAGTGTCTGCGGGATGACAGACTGGATGGCAGCGTTCTGCTGCGGTTCAGCCAGTCATCTCGATGTAGCAGAGCTGAAGCTGTCGTGGGAACCATGGAAAGGTAAGGATGAGGTTGGTTTATTATTTTTCTTTTATTGCAGGAGATCGTTGGCTTCAGCTGGAATGGGTGTGATGGTAAGTATGGTTTAATTTAGAACAATAAAGAATTGTGTCTTTATTTCAATTAAAGGACTTTATTCTGGGTGTTGTGTTTTTTTTAAATACTTTACTAGAAATTCATGGCGGTCATGTCTAATACTGGCGTGACCCCATGAATTTTGGGCTTGGGGCCAGCTGATAATACCAAGCTGGCCCTAACCCCTTTATTACCCAGTGAGCCACCGCACCAGGGCCCTGGATGAGTTGGGTACAGCGCCAGAAGATGGCGCTTCTATGAACGCGCCATTTTCCGGGGTGCCTGCGGACTGCAATTTGTAGCGGGGGGGGGCCCAGAAAGCTTGGGCCTCCCTGCGCTGCAGATTCCAGCCCCCAGCTGCCTAGTTGTACCTGGCTGGACACAAAAATAGGGCGAAGCCCCACGTACTTTTTTTTTAATTATTTCATGAAATTCATGAAATAATTAAGAAAAAAAGGCCTTCCCTATATTGTTGTGTCCGGCCAGGTACAAATAGGCAGCTGGTGGTTGGGGGCAGCCCGTTCCTGCCTGCTGTACCTGGCTGGACACAAATATAGTGCGAAGCCCCACTTCAATTTTTTTTAATTATTTCAGGAAATTCATGAAATAATTTTAAAAAAATTGACGTGGGGCTTCGCCCTGTTTTTGTGTCCAGCCTGGTACAACTAGGCAGCTGGGGGCTGGAATCCGCAGCGCAGGGAGGCCCAAGCTTTCTGGGCCACCCCCGCTGCAAATTGCAGTCCGCAGCCACCCCGGAAAATGGCGCGTTCATAGAAGCGCCATCTTCTGGCGCTGTACCCAACTCATCCAGGGCCCTGATGCGGTGGCTCACTGGGTAATAAAGGGGTTAGGTTCAGCTTGGCATTATCAGCTGACCCTAAGCCCGAAATTCATGGGGTCACGCCAATATTAGACATGACCACCATGAATTTCTAGTAAAGTATTTAAAAAAAACACAACACCCAGAAAAAAGTCCTTTAATTGAAATAAACACACAATTCTTTATTGTTCTAAATTAAACCATACTTACCATCACGCCCATTCCAGCTGAAGCCAACGATCTCCTGAAATAAAAGAAAAATAATAAAGCAACATCATCCTTACCTTTCCATGGTTCCCACGACAGCTTCAGCTCTGCTACATCGAGATGACAGGCTGGACCGCAGCAGAACGCTGCCATCCAGCCTGTCATCCCGCAGACACTGAGAAGCGCAGGCTTGCTTGCGCTCCACAGTGTCTCTCTGTGAGGGCATCCAGATGAGCCGAGTTAATGTCCAATGAACTCGGCTCACCTCATGCACGTCACTGACAGCGTGAGAAAATTCTCCTGCACTCAGCGCTTCAGCGTGGGAGAATTCTCACGCTGAAGCGCTGAGTGCAGGAGAATTCTCCCACGCTGTCAGTGATGTGCAGGAGGTGAGCTGAGTTCATTGGACATGAGCTCACCTTATGCACGTCACTGACAGCGTGGGAGAATTCTCCTGCACTCACCGCTTCAGCGTGAGAATTTTCCCACGCTGTCAGTGACGTGCATGAGGTGAGCCGAGTTCATTGGACATGAACTCGGCTCATCTGGATGTCGTCACAGAGAGACGCTGAGCAGCGCAAGCAAGCCTGCGCTTCTCAGTGTCTGCGGGATGACAGGCTGGATGGCAGCGTTCTGCTGCGGTCCAGCCTGTCATCTCGATGTAGCAGAGCTGAAGCTGTCGTGGGAACCATGGAAAGGTAAGGATGAGGTTGCTTTATTATTTTTCTTTTATTGCAGGAGATCGTTGGCTTCAGCTGGAATGGGCGTGACAGTAAGTATGGTTTAATTTAGAACAATAAAGGATTGTGTCTTTATTTCAATTAAAGGACTTTATTCTGGGTGTTTGTGTTTTTTTAACTTTGACTATGGGGTTAGTAATGGGGGTGTCTTATAGACGCCTCTCCATTACTAACCTGGGCTTGATGTCAGCTGGCATTATAAGCTGACATCAACCCCAACCCTATTACCCCCTGCCACCGCACCAGGGCAGCGTGGAAGAGCGAGGCTAAGTGCCAGAATTGGCGCATCCTATGAGTGCGCCATTTCTGGGGCGGCTGACGGCTGGTGTTTCTAGCCTGGGAGGGGGCCAATATTCATGGCTCCCTTCCTGGGCTATTAATATCAGCCCCCAGCTGTCTGCCTAGCCTTTGCTAGCTATTAAATTAGGGGGGACCCCACGTCATTTTTTTTGGGGGGTCCCCCATTTTAATAGCTAGTAAAGGCTATGTATTCAGCTGGGGGCTGATATTAGTAGCCTGGGAAGCTCCGTGGGTATTACCCCCTTCCCAGGCTTCAAACATCTGCCCCAGCCGTCTGCTTAACCTCCGCTAGAGCCTAAAATTAAGGGGAAACCCACGCCAATTTTTTTAATAATAAATCCTTTATTTTAATACTAAATGACAAGTACAGTAACCAACACTATCACTGTACTTCATATATATGTGACTGACATGTTTCTATCTATCTAATCTATGTGTGAAGCTCTATTCTGTCTGTTATAAATTGTCGGGTACCGCTGCTGAATTGCCGGCCGGATTTTTTAAAGAGACGGTGCATGAAAACACTATTATTTTTTTTTATAAATCCTTTACGCTAAATGACAAGTACAGTAACCAACACTATCACTGTACTTCATATATATGTGACTGACATGTTTCTATCTATCTAATCTATGTGTGAAGCTCTATTCTGTCTGTTATAAATTGTCGGGTACCGCTGCTGAATTGCCGGCCGGCTTTTTTAAAGAGACGGTGCATGAAAACACTATTATTTTTTTTGATAAATCCTTTACGCTAAATGACAAGTACAGTAAGCAGCACTTTCACTGTACTTCGTATATATGTGGCTGACATGTTTATATCTATCTAATCTATGTGTGAAGCTCTATTCTTTCGGTTCTAAATTGTCGGGTACAGGTGTATGCCGCTGCTGAATTGCCGGCTTTTCATGTTTCACTGTTGGCACTGTTCCCATCGATTTGGGCAATCACTGTAATGCCACAACCACCATGGCTGTGGCATTACAGTGAGTGGCAGGCAATCCCTGCATGATTGGTGCTCTAAATAGCGCCAGACATGCAGGACACGCTTTTGGTGCACGAACAGTTATCGAACATAACCTCGAACAGCCGAATTTTTTGCAAATCGTTCGGGTTCGTCGAACAACTCGAACACCGCCCAAAACAGCTCGAATTTGAGATTGGCGAACAGTTCTAGTCGAACACCGCTCATCTCTAATCATAGTTTGAAGTATAGAAGAAAGCAAAGAGCAAGACCAGCAACCAATCCAATGGATTGATATCAAGATAATGGTGAAGAAGACCCTAGTGGACCTATCTAGTCTTTCACAAAATTGATCTTCCTAAAGATCATTAATACATCAAGTCGTCATGGCTCGAGTTTCAACCGAAGGCCATTAATAATAAAAAATGGGCTGACTGACTACAGCATTCACACTAGGTGTGGACTGCTTGACCACATTTATAGTAGACTAGACTGTGGGCCAACCTCTGTCTTTTAAAGGGAGGAATCCCCTATTCTATTTCATAGAATAACCTTGTAATCAGCTGTGTAACAATCAATACCGCGATTACAAGAGACTGACCACACTATTAAAATTACACTGTGGACTGAATGACCACAGCATTTAAAAGGACTGACTGTCCACAGCATTTGAATTAGTTGTGGACTGACTGACAACAGCATTTACAGTAGTCTAAGGATTGAATGGAAGACAGCAATCACTGGAAAAGGACATCATACTTTGAAGTATAGAAGGACCAAAGCAAAGTGCAAGACCAGCAAACAATCCAATGGATTGATACTATCAAGATAATGGTGAAGAAGGCCCTAGTGGACCGATCTAGTCTTGCACAAGATTGATCTTCCTAAAGATCATTAATACATCAAGTCGTCATGGCTCGAGTTTCAACCGAAGGCCATTAATTATAAAGGATGGACTGACTGACCACAGCATATAGACTAGATGTGGACTGCTTGATCACATTTTCAGTAGAGTGTGAACCGATTGAGCATAAAATTTAAAATAGAGTGTGGACTCTCTGACTACAATTTTTATAATAAAATGCAGACCGACTGACCACAGTCTTTATCTTTTGAAATAAGTAATTTTGGCCCTAGAGTGTTATACTTTTTGGTGTGTATAGCATGTAGCAGGAACATATTATCACTCATTTGAATATTTACAGGTGACTGACGCCCTTTGACATCGTGGGATTTGAAATGTTTCCTTGTGGACTCCAAGAAAAGAATGTGGAAAGTTACATAACAGGTAATTAATATTCATATTAATTACTGATAATAGTGAGTCTAGGCATAAGTTCTAGACCTGCGGAGGTGTGACAACACCTTTCTGATACATGAGAATATACTGTTAGTGGTTTACATATGTTTATTTTCTATACACAATTCCTAGTATAACACAACTATATCTTAGGTAGAGACATAAGGAACACTTCTTTTCCTTATCTTCTGTATTCTAAAGTGAGGAATCCCTTATTCTGTTTCATAGGATAGCCTTGTAATCAGCGGTGTAACAATCAATACCACGATTACAAGAGACTGACCACAGTATTAAGACTACACTGTGGACCAATTAACCACAAAATTTACAATTACTGACAGTCCACAGCATTTAAATTAGGCGTGGACTGACTGACAACAGCATTTACACTAGTCTATCGATTGACTGGAAGACAGCAATTACTGGAAAGGGACATCATACTCGGAAGAATAGAAGGAAGAAGGCAAAGAGGAAGACCAGCAACCAATCCAAAGGATTGATACTATCAAGATAACGGTGGAGAAGACCCTAGTGGACCGATCTAGTCTTGAACAAGATTGATCTTCCTAAAGATCATTAATTCATCCAGTCGTCATGGCTAGAGTAGAGATGAGCGTTGTTCTACTCGAACTGTTCGCCAATCTCAAATTCGAGCTGTTTTGGGCGGTGTTCGAGCCGTTCGGCGAACACGAACAATTTGAGAAAAATTCGGCTGTTCGAGGTTATGTTTGATAACTGTTCGTGCACCAAAATCATAACTGGATTTTTTCTCAGTAATGATGAAAATTAATGTTAATACGCAGTTTGAGTGTACAGCGGGGCGGGGGGAGGGGCAGGGGATGGATCTCTGCAGGAACAATGAAGATCTCCATTTTTTTTTTCTCTTTCCCGCATTTGCAGTGGGGAGGTGCAATCTGTCAGCCTATCAGCAGCGCACACACGGAGCGAAGTGCTTTTTTTCACACAAGCAAGGGCATGTGTCATTGGCAGTGTATGTCACATGTCCTTGCCCTATAAGACCAAGCCATTTTCCCCGTCGCCACCATTTTCTCACTGCTGCAGCTGCGTGTTAGACGGCACCGCTGTTGCTGTGTGCGCTATACCTTGTTAATTTCAAGCCAATTTTCGCACAAATATACAGATAGCTTGGGAGTAGGGAATAGTTGTGATTGCAGTCCTTTTAAGGACTAGGTTACAGCATTTCCTATGACTTATCAGGGAGGTCTGTGCTCTTAAATAGATAGATTGTGGGAGTAAAGACTAATTGTAATTGGAGTCCTTTTCAGGACTAGGTTACATCAGTTCCTATCAGTTTTTGCCAGGCAGGTCTGTGCCAGTGCTGTGCAAGTTTTTTTCACAGCATTTGGCTGAATCTAGCAAAGCTAATCCTTTTTGGCCTATTGCAGAGTGTGTTAGTCAGTGGAGTAGCCTATCTGTGTTGCAAGATATACCACCTGTGTATAGAATACCAATTTTTTTACTGCACCTAGTGAAGTAAAATCTTTTGGGCATAGCATCATTCTATTAGTCCATCTATACTGACCTCCATCAGGTTGCAAACTGAATATAATTTTTTTCTGCATCTACCTCTGAAAAAATATTTGGGCTTCTAGCTGTGTGTGGGACTTGTTCTATTAGTCCATCTATACTGACCTCCATCAGGTTGCAAATTCAAAATAATTTTTTGTATGCATCTAGCTCTGAAAAAATATTTGGCCTTCTAGTAGTGTGTGGGACTTTCTCTGTTAGTCCATCTATACTGACCTCCATCAGGTTGCAAACTGAATATAATTTTTTTCTGCATCTAGCTCTGAAAAAATATTTGGCCTTCTAGCAGTGTGTCGGACTTTCTCTATTAGTCCATCTATACTGACCTCCATCAGGTTGCAAATTAAAAATAATTTTTATCTGCATCTACAGTACCTCTGAAAAAATATTTGGGCTTCTAGCTGTGTGTGGGACTTGTTGTATTAGTCCATCTATACTGACCTCCATCAGGTTGCAAACTGAATATATTTTTTTCTGCATCTACCTCTGAAAAAATATTGGGCTTGTAGCTGTGTGTGGGTCTTGTTCTATTAATCCATCTATACAGACCTCCATCAGGTTGCAAACTGAATATAATTTTTTTCTGCATCTAGCTCTGAAAAAATATTTGGCCTTCTAGCAGTGTGTGGGACTTGTTGTATTAGTCCATCTATACTGACCTCCATCAGGTTGCAAATTGAATATAATTTTTTTCTGCATCTAACCCAGCCAATAGTTTTGGCCTAATACCACAGTTTGGCCACTCAGCTCTGCTCGGTTACCATCCATTGTTTTTTTGTGCAAACAACTCCAGAGTTGTGAATTAGTTAACCACCAAAATGAGTGGAAAAAGGCCTGCTGCTGGTGGAAAGGGGAATAGGCGTGTTGGGAAGGGGAAAAAAGGTTGTGTCCGTGGGGTAGGTGTTAAAGCAACAGTAACATCTGCAGAAGAAAGACCATCTTCCAGCCAAACTAAAATGTCTACTTCTTTTAGCGGACAATGTGATAAGATCCCTTTCTTACGGCCACGCCAATCGCTACAAATTCCAGATGAGGCACAAAAACAGCAGGTGCTTCAACGGATATCAAGTGCTCCTTTAAGTGGGCTCTCCTCCACATCAACTTCAACATCACAAATACTCCAGTCCTCAAAGGTGTCACCCCAATCGCACTTGCTTCCTCACAGCTCCCAAATCTCCAGCTGCCCGTCTGAGTATGAGGTAGAACAGATGGTTGAGTCTGCAGAGCTGTTTACTCATACTATAGCCTGGGAATCAGAGGTCGACTCCAGCGCTTCTGTGAATCCAGACGAGGAAATGATCTGCACTGATGCCCAGAATCTTTATGAGTCGGATCCAGGACCAGACGCAGAAGGTTCTGACCATAATGTAGACCCTCATTCCCAAACTGTAACTCCTGTTGGTGGAGACAATGAGGAAGACGATGATAAGACTCAAATACCTGATTGGAGCGACAACTTTAGTTTTTTGTCAGGGCAGGAACAGGTTGGCTCTGAGGACGACGGGTGTGATAACGCACAGGGTGATGATGATGAGGTTGGAGATCCCACTTACAGTCAACCCACAGTCAGCCAAGAGATGAGGTCAGCAGAGGAGGTGGAGGAAGATGCTAGTGACGACGAGGTCAGGTTGCGCCTTCCTGGACAGAGACGTAGTACTGGAAGCACGTCAACAACTGCATCCTCAAACACAACTCTGCCTCTCACCACAAGTCGTGGTGGCTCTTCAGGTCGCATGGGTGCTAAGCCTTGCATAGCCTGGGCATTTTTTCAGATCGATAAAGATGACCCAACTCGTGTTATCTGTAACATTTGTCAGCAAAAGCTAAGTAGAGGCCAAAAAATACATAGTTTGAGTACTTCATGCATGAACCGGCACATGGACATGAAGCATAAGTTGCAGTGGGAAGCTCAGTGTGCTACAATGCGGCCTAGCCGGCCGGGCCAACCACCGTCTGCCATATCTTGTGCATCCGCGGCCTCTTCATCCTCTGTGACTGGGGGGACAGCAGTCACACCTGTTTTGGGGCGCAGACCTGCCACCTCTTTACTAGTGTTGAGCCACCCCCGTAGTGTTCGAGTTCGTTTCGGTTCGTCGAACACCCGTGTGTTCGCCGAACTGTTCGTCGAACACCTTCGAACACCGTTAAAACCAATGGCAGGCAAACAAAAACACATAGAAACACATAGAAAACACCTTCAAAGGTGTCCAAAAGCTGACAAACTGCTCAGAAGACACAACTAACACATGGAAAAGTGACAAGTACATATAGTCATGCGAAAATAAAAGAGGTGGAGGAGTAAAAGGAGGGGGAGACACAGATATAGGCATGTCATGCCCTTCTAAAATCCAAAAAGTGAGAAGCCGACACGGCCAGTCCGCTCCTGCCCGTGCCACCTCCGTGTCGCCGGGTTTGTGCCAGAGCCGCGGTGAACCCTGACGGCCAGCCCCCCTCTCCCAATACTGGTGCCTGTCCGCTGGTGGGTCGAGCGAGCCCCCCTGTGGTGGAGGCAGCTCTAAGCTTTTTAATTTAAATTGTCTCTCTAATTTGAATGAATACACTTTAAATCCATTTACAAGGATCTATTGGAAGGCAAGTCTCATGCCAGCAGCCGCGGTAATTCCAGCTCCAGTAGCGTCCACTAAAGCTGCTGCAGTTAAAAAGCTTTTATAAGGATCGAGCTCGGCTGTCCACCGCAAGGCATCCTACTGCCAGTCCCAGCCCCTATGCCTTGGGGTGCCTCCTGATGCTCTTCACTAAGTATCCCATGGTCCCGAAGCATTTCCTTTGAAAAAATTAAGTGTCTAAACTACAGGTGGTGCAGCTTGCTTAACAGCCGGGATAATCCGCTCACTAGCAGACACTGCTACTAGGCACAAAGTATTTCCTGGGCTAGATGCAGTTAAAAATTTGTAATTAGATACTCTCGTTGGATGCTGAGAAAGCATTCCATAGAGTCTCCTGGCACGCCATATATGATTCTCTTAAAAAGCTTGGGGTAGGGGTCTAGGGGACCCTTTTATAGCCAAAATCACGGCCCTGTATCGCAATACGTCACCTAGGCTGAAGATAAATGGAACTGTAGCACCCTGAGGGCTCGGTTGCTACAGACGTATTGAACCTCACCCAGAGGTGTGATATCTCACTCTCAGGTAAGGATGGGGTGTGGATCAGGACCCGACACCTGCATGCATTACACCACATTGCCGTGGGGCAGGGCGACCAATATGCCCCTGAGATGGGCACGACAGTCCCTGTCCCTGGCTGGAGTGGGGGGAGGGAACACTGAGGAAGGGGAACCCTGTAGTGCAGGAGCAGGGAGGAAGCAGTTCCTGGGTGCATTTAGAAGGGAGTATAAAAGGTGGGCACCATCTTAGTTCAGTGCAGAGAAGTCTGAGCAGAAGTGGCAGGGAGCAGGGGCTCTGCATGAGCTCTGCTCCGGAGGCGGGCCTAGTAACAGAGGCCCAGGCCTGGAAGAGGGAGAAGGAAGGAAGAGGAGCGGAGAAGGCTCCAGTAACGAGGAATGAAGGGATCCCAGGGGTGCGGACGGGCGAGTCGCCACCGCACGCCCGAATCCACCTGCGTGGAGGGGTCAGGCCAAAGGGGGAGACCGGTCCCCGAACTAGTGGAGGCAGGAAACGACCCTCAGCTAGAAACCGGAGGCTCTGACATTTTATGTGGCGCAGCCCCTCGCTACACCCGCTAGGAAGGCACCACATAGGGTCAGGGAAACTGGCGCCAAGTTTACCAAGAGGAGGCCCGAGGCAGCCGGACAGAAGTGTTGGTAAGAAAGGCCAGACAAAGGACACACAAAGGGGGTCCTGTGAAGTGCTCCAAAGTTATCTGGGAGTTGTCTGAGCCCCTCACCTGGTGAGCACAGTACGACGTGGGCAGCCGTTACCTGCAGACGTGGTCTGGATAATAAGAACTGTGAGTAAAGGCCCTGAACTGCATCACTGACTCCGTGTCGTTACTGCTGCTGCCCTGTACCATCACCCCCATCCTCCGCATACACTGCCCTGAGGCTATACTCCTCCCGTGGGGAGTTATGCTACGCTCTGCTGCACCCACAACACCAGCCTCAGTGGTCTGCCCTGTAGCGGCGGTTCACTCTGACCGCAATCCACGGGTGGCGTAGTCGGACATTTAAACATGAAAACCACATAAATAGTTCCGCCACTGGTTTGACCGCCCTGAGCCACGGAACTGGGTCGCCGCCACGAAGACTACAACCACCAGCATCCACCAAAAAGGGTCCGGCTCCGGGTGTCCCAAGGCCCAGGGGGTGCGTCAGAACATTTTCATCACCTTTCACAATCACCAATGGGACAAGGCAGTGATGTCCTCTGTCCCCTCTCTTATACATCCTAGTGACGGAGCACCTGCTCTCATCAATTCGCCATAACCCCAATATTAGGTGGATTGAGGTGGGAGGCACCGAGTACAAGTGCTCTCTATTTGCTGATGATGTCCTATTATATTTCACTCAATCACATATATCCATCCATGCTGTTATGGCTGAAATAGATCACTTTGTTACATGGTAAAATTTTAAAATCAATGCAGCGAAGTCTGAGGCCCTCGATGTCTCCCTCCCCAAATCCATATAGGATTCCATCCAGTCCAACTTTCCCTTTGCCTGGCCCTCACAGGGTATCAAATACTTAGGAATTCCTATTCATAGAGACCTCTCCCATCTATGTTATCTTAATTTTGGGCCCTTTATTGAACAACTCCATACAGACCACGGTTGGCAAGTTAGAACTGTAAGATTCACTACGTGAACCACTGGTGTTTTGTGGAAAATGCACATGTACACTGCGTTCCAAATTATTATGCAAAAAGTGTTTAGGAGTGATAAGGGAAGAATTTGTTTGTTTGTCAGTTAAACTCATTGATGGTGATGTGTGTCAGGGCTCTTTATATCACTGTAAGCAATTGCAGACACCTGTGCTAATTAGTTTGGCAGGTGTGTCCAATGAAAGGCAAGACTACTTAAGAAGGCTCTCTCACATTATTAAGCAGCCTACATTTTCTGCCAAAATGGGAAAGAAAAAGGATGTGTCGGCTGCTGAGAAGCAACAAATTGTGGAGTGTTTAGGTCAAGGCATGACTACAATCAACATTGTGCGATGATCAGGATGAAGTGTCTTGGCAATCAAGAAGTATGTAGCTGATTCACAGTACACACGTGTGCGTGCTGATAAGGGCAAATTGAGGACTCTTTCCTACAGGCAATTACGTCAGGTTGAAAGAGCAGCGGCAAAAAAGCCTTGTCATAGCAGCAGACAAGTTTTTGAAGCTGCTTGTGCCTCCAATGTCCCCCGAACAACAAGATGCAGGGTCCTTCAGAGGTTTGCAGCTGTGCATGCGCCATCCTGTCGACCTCCTCTATCCACTTCACACAAGCAGAAACGGCTCCAGTGGGCCAAACATTACATGAAGACTGATTTCAAAACTGTTTTGTTCACGGATGAGTGCCGTGCAGCGCTCGATGGTCCAGATGGATGGAGTGGAGGATGGCTGGTTGATGGACACCCCACGCAAACACGGCTACAGCGCCAACAAGGAGGAGGTGGAGTAATGTTTTGGGCTGGAATCATGGGGAGAGAGATTGTCGGCCCCTTTAGGATCCCTGAAGGCGCTAAAGATGAACTCCATAATGTATGTGGATTTTCTCAAACAGCACTTCCTGCCATGGTTCAAGAAGAAGAACCGTGTATTTCACAGCAAGATCATTTTTCTGCATGATAATGCACCATCTCATGCTGCACATAAAACATCTGCATCTCTGGCTGATATGGGCATAAAAGGGGACAAACTTATGGTGTGACCCCCATGCTCCCCTGACCTCTACCCCATTCAGAACCTTTGGAGCATCATTAAAAGGAGTGTCTATGATGGCGGGAGGCAGTTCACATCTAAGCAACAGCTCTGGGAGGGTATTCTGTCCTCATGCAAAACAATTGAAGCAGAAACCATCCAAAACCTGACAAATTCAATGGACGAGAGAGTTCAGAAGCTCCTTTCGAACAAGGGGTCCTATGTGAAAATGTAACATCACCTAGAATAAAGTTTTGAGTTGAAAACTGTTTGATTTCAGTTTCTAACAACCTGCTAATGCTTATAATTTCAAAAATGACCATTTTTTTGGTCTTTATTAAAATGAAAAGGTTGATCGAAAAGTTTGGGGGATCTAAGAGTGTGGCAACCCAGTAGTCATGATTACTTCGAATTCTGACAATATGAGGGTCATGCTGCAGGTAGTGCAGCAAGAAGGCACTTATGTGCCTTGCGCATCTCGGAGCCCCAAAATTATTTTCCGGGCTAGATGCAGCTAAAAATTATTTTTAATTTTAAATCTGGTGAAGCTTTAGTATACATGGCCTAATAGGATCAGTGCTGCACACTGCTACAAAGCCCAAATTATTTTCCAGTCAAGATACAGATAAACATGATTAGTAATTTGAAAGCTTAAAACGGTTGGTAGGGTGATTTTAACCAATCATCAAGCTTTTACTCTCCCCAGGATGACACAGGGGTAGAAAAGTCGTTTCGGATCCATGATTTGTTCATCTTTATGAACGTGAGTCTGTCTACATTATCAGTGGAGAGCCGCGTGCGCTTATCTGTCAGCACACCACCAGCAGCGCTGAACACACGTTCAGACAGAACGCTGGCTGCGGGGCATGACCAGATCTCCAAGGCGTAAGTGGCTAGCTCCGGCCATTTATCCAGATTGGAAGCCCAAAAAGAGCAAGGGTCCAGTGACACAGGCGTGGCTTCAATGTTTACTTGGAGATACTCCTGTACCATCGTCTCTAGGCGTTGACTATGTGTCAGACTTCTTGTCTCCTGTGGCCTTGCAAAGGATGGGCTAAAAAAGTGGTGAAATGATTCCGCAAAATTGATGTTACCAGCAGATACTGTGGTTCTGTTACGGTTTGAGTGCTGAACACTTGACGGTCCCACGGTTGGCAAGTTGGAACTGTGAGATTCACTACGTGCACCACTGGTATTTTGTGGAAAAGCACATGTAAGATTCTGCAACAGTCTCTGCTGATACTCCTGCATGCGTGCATCCCTTTCTATGGCAGGAATAATTTCTGCAAATTTACTTTTGTACCGGGGATCTAACAGTGTGGCAACCCAGTAGTCAGGATTATTTCTAATTCTCACAATTCGAGGGTCATGTTGCAGGTAGTGCAGCAAGAAGGCACTCATGTGTGTTGCGCATCCAGGAGCACCAAGTCCCTGTTGTGTTGGTGGCGAGGTAACAATCATGCTTCCTTCCTCTGTCCTCTCCCCCCAACCTCGCACAACAGAAATGTGATCAAGGTCTCCCTCATCTGATGAGTCTTCCATCAGTTCGTCCTCCACTTCTTCCTGGGCTCCTGCACCTTCCTCACTAGTTTGGCTGCTACCATGCGCCCTGGTAAAACCATCTCCCCCACCCTCACATGCCTGCCGCCTTGGTGCTGCCGACCGTCTGGACCTTGCAGATGTTAGCCCTTCCGCATACAACTCCTCCTCCTCTACTTCCTCCACCTCCTCTTGTGCCACCACCTGACTCCGAATTCTGTTTAACATGTGCTCCAGCATGTAAATCACCGGAATAGTCATGCTGATAATGGCATCGTCAGCACTAAACATCTTCGTCGCCATTTCAAAACTGTGCAGAAGGGTGCATAGGTCCCTGATCTGAGACCACTCCTCCAGCGTGATTTGCCCCACCTCTGAATCTCGTTGGCCCAGGCTATACGTCAGAACGTATTGCACCAGGGCTTGTCGGTGCTGCCACAGTCGCTGCAACATGTGCAGAGTTGAATTCCACCGGGTAGGCACATCGCATTTTAGCCGGTGAAGTGGCAGGCCCAACGACTTCTGTAGAGATGTAAGTCGCTGAGCTGCGGGATGCGAACGGCGGAAGTGAGCACACAGCGACCGTGCCCTCTGCAGAAGGCCATCTAGTCTGGGATAGTGGGCTAAAAATTGCTGGACAACCAGGTTCAACACGTGAGCCATACAAGGCACGTGTGTGACATTGCCCCGGCGAAGGGCCGCACCCAGGTTTGCAGCATTGTCGCACACGGCCTTCCCTGGTTTCAGGTCCAGTGGAGACAACCATTCATGAAATTGGTTCTCCAGAGCTGACCACAACTCCTCAGCTGTGTGACTCACATTTCCCAGACATTTCAATGTAAAAACCGCCTGATGACGTTGAGCAATACTGCCAGCATAGTAAGGAGGTGTGCAGGATCCCTTCTGCGCAGTTAGAAAGCTTGTGGCATGACCAGACAGGCTTTGGGTGCAGGTGGAAGACCGAGAGGAGGTTGAGGAGGCAGAAGCAGTGGAGGAACTTTGACATAAAGAGGATTGACGCACAACTCGTGGGGACGGCAAGACTTGGACAGCAGCCCCTTGTCCTGCTGTCACCATAGTTACCCAGTGCCCAGTCAGCGACATGTAACGCCCCTGTCCATGCCTACTCGTCCAAGTGTCTGTGGTGAAATGCACCCTGTCACACACAGAGTTTCTCAAAGAAGCGGTGATGTTGTGTGCGACATGCTGGTGGAGCGCAGGCACACCTTTCTTTGAGAAGTAGTGCCGACTGGGCATCTGGTACTGGGGCACTGCGACGGACATAAGGTCTCGAAAATCCTCTGTGTCCACCAGGCGGAAAGGCAGCATTTCTGTAGCCAAGAGCTTGCAGATGGTGAAATTCAACCTCTTAGCTTTCTCATGGCTAGGAGGAAATGGTCTTTTACTTGTCCACATCTGAGGGACCGAGGGCTGGCTATTGTGCTTAGACGGGGTTGATAAGGGTGTCCCCGGCAAACTGCCGGTCTGTGAGGAAGATGCAGGCGGACATGTTAGGTTGCCTTGATCCAAAGGTGGTGCTATCGATGTCGGACAGCGCTCAACACCAGCTGGTGTTACCACCTCCAAAGAAAATGATGACCTGCCAATCACGCTGGCTGTTGCGGGTAAAGAGGTGGCAGGTCTGCGCCCCAAAACAGGTGTGACTGCTGTCCCCCCAGTCACAGAGGATGAAGAGGCCGCGGATGCACAAGATATGGCAGACGGTGATTGGCCCGGCCGGCTAGGCCGCATTGTAGCACACTGAGCTTCCCACTGCAACTTATGCTTCATGTCCATGTGCCGGTTCATGCATGAAGTACTCAAACTATGTATTTTTTGGCCTCTACTTAGCTTTTGCTGACAAATGTTACAGATAACACGAGTTGGGTCATCTTTATCGATCTGAAAAAATGCCCAGGCTATGCAAGGCTTAGCACCCATGCGACCTGAAGAGCCACCACGACTTGTGGTGAGAGGCAGAGTTGTGTTTGAGGATGCAGTTGTTGACATGCTTCCAGTACTACGTCTCTGTCCAGGAAGGCGCAACCTGACCTCGTCGTCACTAGCATCTTCCTCCACCTCCTCTGCTGACCTCATCTCTTGGCTGACTGTGGGTTGACAGTAAGTGGGATCTCCGACCTCATCATCATCACCCTGTGCGTTATCACACCCGTCGTCCTCAGAGCCAACCTGTTCCTGCCCTGACAAAAAACTAAAGTTGTCGCTCCAATCAGGTATTTGAGTCTTATCATCGTCTTCCTCATTGTCTCCACCAACAGGAGTTACAGTTTGGGAATGAGGGTCTACATTATGGTCAGAACCTTCTGCGTCTGGTCCTGGATCCGACTCATAAAGATTCTGGGCATCAGTGCAGATCATTTCCTCGTCTGGATTCACAGAAGCGCTGGAGTCGACCTCTGATTCCCAGGCTATAGTATGAGTAAACAGCTCTGCAGACTCAACCATCTGTTCTACCTCATACTCAGACGGGCAGCTGGAGATTTGGGAGCTGTGAGGAAGCAAGTGCGATTTGGGTGACACCTTTGAGGACTGGAGTATTTGTGATGTTGAAGTTGATGTGGAGGAGAGCCCACTTAAAGGAGCACTTGATATCCGTTGAAGCACCTGCTGTTTTTGTGCCTCATCTGGAATTTGTAGCGATTGGCGTGGCCGTAAGAAAGGGATCTTATCACATTGTCCGCTAAAAGAAGTAGACATTTTAGTTTGGCTGGAAGATGGTCTTTCTTCTGCAGATGTTACTGTTGCTTTAACACCTACCCCACGGACACAACCTTTTTTCCCCTTCCCAACACGCCTATTCCCCTTTCCACCAGCAGCAGGCCTTTTTCCACTCATTTTGGTGGTTAACTAATTCACAACTCTGGAGTTGTTTGCACAAAAAAACAATGGATGGTAACCGAGCAGAGCTGAGTGGCCAAACTGTGGTATTAGGCCAAAACTATTGGCTGGGTTAGATGCAGAAAAAAATTATTTTGAATTTGCAACCTGATGGAGGTCAGTATAGATGGACTAATACAAATAGTCCCACACACAGCTAGAAGCCCAAATATTTTTTCAGAGGTACTGTAGATGCAGATAAAAATTATTTTTAATTTGCAACCTGATGGAGGTCAGTATAGAAGGACTAATAGAACAAGTCCCACACACTGCTAGAAGCCCAAATATTTTTTCAGCGCTAAATGAAGAAAAAAATTATTTTTAATTTGCAACCTGATGGAGGTCAGTATAGATGGACTAATAGACCAAGTCCCACACACTGCTAGAAGCCCAAATATTTTTTCAGAGCTAGATGCAGAAAAAAATTATTTTTAATTTGCAACCTGATGGAGGTCAGTATAGATGGACTAATAGACCAAGTCCCACACACTGCTAGAAGCCCAAATATTTTTTCAGAGCTAGATGCAGAAAAAAATTATTTTTAATTTGCAACCTGATGGAGGTCAGTATAGATGGACTAATAGAACAAGACCCACACACTGCTAGAAGCCCAAATATTTTTTCAGAGCTAAATGAAGAAAAAAATTATTTTTAATTTGCAACCTGATGGAGGTCAGTATAGAAGGACTAATAGAACAAGTCCCACACACTGCTAGAAGCCCAAATATTTTTTCAGAGCTAAATGAAGAAAAAAATTATTTTTAATTTGCAACCTGATGGAGGTCAGTATAGATGGACTAATAGACCAAGTCCCACACACTGCTAGAAGCCCAAATATTTTTTCAGAGCTAGATGCAGAAAAAAATTATTTTTAATTTGCAACCTGATGGAGGTCAGTATAGATGGACTAATAGACCAAGTCCCACACACTGCTAGAAGCCAAATATTTTTTCAGAGCTAGATGCAGAAAAAAATTATTTTTAATTTGCAACCTGATGGAGGTCAGTATAGATGGACTAATAGAATGATGCTATGCCCAAAAGATTTTACTTCACTAGGTGCAGTAAAAAAATTGGTATTCTATACACAGGTGGTATATCTTGCAACACAGATAGGCTACTCCACTGACTAACACACTCTGCAATAGGCCAAAAAGGATTAGCTTTGCTAGATTCAGCCAAATGCTGTGAAAAAAACTTGCACAGCACCGGCACAGACCTGCCTGGCAAAAACTGATAGGAACTCATGTAACCTAGTCCTGAAAAGGACTCCAATTACAATTAGTCTTTACTCCCACAACCTATCTATTTAAGAGCACAGACCTCCCTGATAAAAGTCGTAGGAAATGCTGTAACCTAGTCCTTAAAAGGACTGCAATCACAACTATTCCCTACTCCCAAGCTATCTGTATATTTGTGCGAAAATTGGCTTGAAATTAACAAGGTATAGCGCACACAGCAACAGCGGTGCCGTCTAACACGCAGCTGCAGCAGTGAGAAAATGGTGGCGACAGGGAAAATGGCTTGGTCTTATAGGGCAAGGACATGTGACATACACTGCCAATGACACATGCCCTTGCTTGTGTGAAAAAAAGCACTTCGCTCCGTGTGTGCGCTGCTGATAGGCTGACAGATTGCACCTCCCCACTGCAAATGAGGGAAAGAGAAAAAAAAATGGAGATCTTCATTGTTCCTGCAGAGATCCATCCCCTGCCCCTCCCCCCGCCCCGCTGTACACTCAAACTGCGTATTAACATTAATTTTCATCATTACTGAGAAAAAATCCAGTTATGATTTTGGTGCACGACCAGTTATCTAACATAACCTCGAACAGCCGAATTTTTCTCAAATTGTTCGTGTTCGCCGAACGGCTCGAACACCGCCCAAAACAGCTCGAATTTGAGATTGGCGAACAGTTCGAGTAGAACAACGCTCATCTCTACTCTTTACCCGCAACAGCCAGCGTGATTGGCAGGTCATCATTTTCTTTGGAGGTGGTAACACCAGCTGGTGTTGAGCGCTGTCCGACATCGATAGCACCACCTTTGGATCAAGGCAACCTAACATGTCCGCCTGCATCTTCCTCACAGACCGGCAGTTTGCCGGGGACACCTTTATCAACCCCGTCTAAGCACAATAGCCAGCCCTCGGTCCCTCAGATGTGGACAAGTAAAAGACCATTTCCTCCAAGCCATGAGAAAGCTAAGAGGTTGAATTTCACCATCTGCAAGCTCTTGGCTACAGAAATGCTGCCTTTCCGCCTGGTGGACACAGAGGATTTTCGAGACCTTATGTCCGTCGCAGTGCCCCAGTACCAGATGCCCAGTCGGCACTACTTCTCAAAGAAAGGTGTGCCTGCCCTCCACCAGCATGTCGCACACAACATCACCGCTTCTTTGAGAAACTGTGTGTGTGACAGGGTGCATTTCACCACAGACACTTGGACGAGTAGGCATGGACAGGGGCGTTACATGTCGCTGACTGGGCACTGGGTAACTATGGTGACAGCAGGACAAGGGGCTGCTGTCCAAGTCTTGCCGTCCCCACGAGTTGTGCGTCAATCCTCTTTATCTCAAAGTTCCTCCACTGCTTCTGTCTCCTCAACCTCCTCTCGGTCTTCCACCTGCACCCAAAACCTGTCTGGTCATGCCACAAGCTTTCTAACTGCGCAGAAGGGATCCTGCACACCTCCTTACTATGCTGGCAGTAGGGCTCAACGTCATCAGGCGGTTTTTACATTGAAATGTCTGGGAAATGTGAGTCACACAGCTGAGGAGTTGTGGTCAGCTCTGGAGAACCAATTTCATGAATGGTTGTCTCCACTGGACCTGAAACCAGGGAAGGCCGTGTGCGACAATGCTGCAAACCTGGGTGCGGCCCTTCGCCGGGGCAATGTCACACACGTGCCTTGTATGGCTCACGTGTTGAACCTGGTTGTCCAGCAATTTTTAGCCCACTATCCCAGACTAGATGGCCTTCTGCAGAGGGCACGGTCGCTGTGTGCTCACTTCCGCCATTCGCATCCCGCAGCTCAGCGACTTACATCTCTACAGAAGTCGTTGGGCCTGCCACTTCACCGGCTAAAATGCGATGTGCCTACCCGGTGGAATTCAACTCTGCACATGTTGCAGCGACTGTGGCAGCACCGACAAGCCCTGGTGCAATACGTTCTGACGTATAGCCTGGGCGAAAGAGATTCAGAGGTGGGGCAAATCACGCTGGAGGAGTGGTCTCAGATCAGGGACCTATGCACCCTTCTGCACAGTTTTGAAATGGCGACGAAGATGTTTAGTGCTGACGATGCCATTATCAGCATGACTATTCCGGTGATTTACATGCTGGAGCACATGTTAAACAGAATTCGGAGTCAGGTGGTGGCACAAGAGGAGGTGGAGGAAGTAGAGGAGGAGGAGTTGTATGCGGAAGGGCTAACATCTGCAAGGTCCAGACGGTCGGCAGCACCAAGGCGGCAGGCATGTGAGGGTGGGGGAGATGGTTTTACCAGGGCGCATGGTAGCAGCCAAACTAGTGAGGAAGGTGCAGGAGCCCAGGAAGAAGTGGAGGACGAACTGATGGAAGACTCATCAGATGAGGGAGACCTTGATCACATTTCTGTTGTGCGAGGTTGGGGGGAGAGGACAGAGGAAGGAAGCATGATTGTTACCTCGCCACCAACACAACAGGGACTTGGTGCTCCTGGATGCGCAACACACATGAGTGCCTTCTTGCTGCACTACCTGCAACATGACACTTGAATTGTGAGAATTAGAAATAATCCTGACTACTGGGTTGCCACACTGTTAGATCCCCGGTACAAAAGTAAATTTGCAGAAATTATTCCTGCCATAAAAAGGGATGCACGCATGCAGGAGTATCAGCAGAGACTGTTGCAGAATCTTACATGTGCTTTTCCACAAAATACCAGTGGTGCACGTAGTGAATCTCACAGTTCCAACTTGCCAACCGTGGGACCGTCAAGTGTTCAGCACTCAAACCGTAACAGAACCACAGTATCTGCTGGTAACATCAATTTTGCGGAATCATTTCACCACTTTTTTAGCCCATCCTTTGCAAGGCCACAGGAGACAAGAAGTCTGACACATAGTCAACGCCTAGAGACGATGGTACAGGAGTATCTCCAAGTAAACATTAAAGCCACGACTGTGTCACTGGACCCTTGCTCTTTTTGGGCTTCCAATCTGGATAAATGGCCGGAGCTAGCCACTTACGCCTTGGAGATCTTGTCATGCCCCGCAGCCAGCGTTCTGTCTGAACGTGTGTTCAGCGCTGCTGGTGGTGTGCTGACTAGTGTTGAGCCACCCCCGTAGTGTTCGAGTTCGGTTCGGTTCGTCGAACACCCGTGTGTTCGTCGAACTGTTCGTCGAACACCTTCGAACACCGTTAAAACCAATGGCAGGCAAACAAAAACACATAGAAACACATAGAAAACACCTTCAAAGGTGTCCAAAAGCTGACAAACTGCTCAGAAGACACAACTAACACATGGAAAAGTGACAAGTACATATAGTCATGCGAAAAGAAAAGAGGTGGAGGAGTAAAAGGAGGGGGAGACACAGATATAGGCATGTCATGCCCTTCTAAAATCCAAAAAGTGAGAAGCCGAGACGGCCAGTCCGCTCCTGCCCGTGCCACCTCCGTGTCGCCGGGTTTGTGCCAGAGCCGCGGTGAACCCTGACGGCCAGCCCCCCTCTCCCAATACTGGTGCCTGTCCGCTGGTGGGTCGAGAGAGCCCCCCTGTGGTGGAGGCAGCTCTAAGCTTTTTAATTTAAATTGTCCCTCTAATTTGAATGAATACACTTTAAATCCATTTACAAGGATCTATTGGAGGGCAAGTCTCATGCAAGCAGCCGCGTAATTCCAGCTCCAGTAGCGTCCACTAAAGCTGCTGCAGTTAAAAAGCTTTTATAAGGATCGAGCTCGGCTGTCCACCGCAAGGCATCCTAGTGCCAGTCCCAGCCCCTATGCCTTGGGGTGCCTCCTGATGCTCTTCACTAAGTATCCCGTGGTCCCGAAGCATTTCCTTTGAAAAAATTAAGTGTCCAAACTACAGGTGGTGTAGCTTGCTTAACAGCCGGGATAATCCGCTGACTAGCAGACACTGCTACTAGGCACAAAGTATTTCCTGGGCTAGATGCAGTTAAAAATTTGTAAGTAGATACTCTCGTTGGATGCTGAGAAAGCATTCCATAGAGTCTCCTGGCACGCCATATATGATTCTCTTAAAAAGCTTGGGGTAGGGGTCTAGGGGACCCTTTTATAGCCAAAATCACGGCCCTGTATCACAATACGTCACCTAGGCTGAAGATAAATGGAACTGTAGCACCGAGGGCTCGGTTGCTACAGACGTATTGCACCTCACCCAGAGGTGTGATATCTCACTCTCAGATAAGGATGGAGTGTGGATCAGGACCCGACACCTGCATGCATTACACCACATTGCCGTGGGGCAGGGCGACGAATATGCCCCTGAGATGGGCACGACAGTCCCTGTCCCTGGCTGGAGTGGGGGGAGGGAACACTGAGGAAGGGGAACCCTGCAGTGCAGGAGCAGGGAGGAAGCAGTTCCTGGGTGCATTGAGAAGGGAGTATAAAAGGTGGGCACCATCTTAGTTCAGTGCAGAGAAGTCTGAGCAGAAGTGGCAGGGAGCAGGGGCTCTGCATGCGCTCTGCTCCGGAGGCGGGCCTAGTAACAGAGGCCCAGGCCTGCAAGAGGGAGAAGGAAGGAAGAGGAGCGGAGAAGGCTCCAGGAACGAGGAATGAAGGGATCCCAGGGGTGCGGACGGGCGAGTCGCCACCGCACGCCCGAATCCACCTGCGTGGAGGGGTCAGGCCAAAGGGGGAGACCGGTCCCCGAACTAGTGGAGGCAGGAAACGACCCTCAGCTAGAAACCGGAGGCTCTGACATTTTATGTGGCGCAGCCCCTTGCTCCACCCGCTAGGAAGGCACCACATAGGGTCAGGGAAACTGGCGCCAAGTTTACCAAGAGGAGGCCCGAGGCAGCCGGACAGAAGTGTTGGTAAGAAAGGCCAGACAAAGGACACACAAAGGGGGTCCTGTGAAGCGCTCCAAAGTTATCTGGGAGTTGTCTGAGCCCCTCACCTGGTGAGCACAGTACGACGTGGGCAGCCGTTACCTGCAGACGTGGTCTGGATAATAAGAACTGTGAGTAAAGGCCCTGAACTGCATCACTGACTCCGTGTCGTTACTGCTGCTGCCCTGCACCATCACCCCCATCCTCCGCATACACTGCCCTGAGGCTATACTCCTCCCGTGGGGAGTTATGCTACGCTCTGCTGCACCCACAACACCAGCCTTAGCGGTCTGCCCTGTAGCGGCGGTTCACTCTGACCGCAATCCACGGGTGGCGTAGTCGGACATTTAAACATCAAAACCACATAAATAGTTCCGCCACTGGTTTGACCGCCCTGAGCCACGGAACCGGATCGCCGCCACGAAGACTACAACCACCAGCATCCACCAAAAAGGGTCCGGCTCCGGGTGTCCCAAGGCCCAGGGGGTGCGTCAGAACATTTTCATCACCTTTCACAATCACCAATGGGACAAGGCAGGGATGTCCTCTGTCCCCTCTCTTATACATCCTAGTGACGGAGCACCTGCTCTCATCAATTCGCCATAACCCCAATATTAGGTGGATTGAGGTGGGAGGCACAGAGTACAAGTGCTCTCTATTTGCTGATGATGTCCTAGTATATATCACTCAATCACATATATCCATCCCTGCTGTTATGGCTGAAATAGATCACTTTGTTACATGGTCAAATTTTAAAATCAATGCAGCGAAGTCTGAGGCCCTCGATGTCTCCCTCCCTAAATCCATATAGGATTCCATCCAGTCCAACTTTCCCTTTGCCTGGCCCTCACAGGGTATCAAATACTTAGGAATTCCTATTCATAGAGACCTCTCCCATCTATGTTATCTTAATTTTGGGCCCTTTATTGAACAATTCCATACAGACCACGGTTGGCAAGTTAGAACTGTAAGATTCACTACGTGAACCACTGGTGTTTTGTGGAAAAGCACATGTACACTGCGTTCCAAATTATTATGCAAAAAGTGTTTAGGAGTGATAAGGGAAGAATTTGTTTGTTTGTCAGTTAAACTCATTGATGGTGATGTGTGTCAGGGCTCTTTATATCACTGTAAGCAATTGCAGACACCTGTGCTAATTAGTTTGGCAGGTGTGTCCAATGAAAGGCAAGACTACTTAAGAAGGCTCTCTCACATTATTAAGCAGCCTACATTTTCTGCCAAAATGGGAAAGAAAAAGGATGTGTCGGCTGCTGAGAAGCAACAAATTGTGGAGTGTTTAGGTCAAGGCATGACTACAATCAACATTGTGCGATGATCAGGATGAAGTGTCTTGGCAATCAAGAAGTATGTAGCCGATTCACAGTACGCATGTGTGCGTGCTGATAAGGGCAAATTGAGGACTCTTTCCTACAGGCAATTACGTCAGGTTGAAAGAGCAGCGGCAAAAAAGCCTTGTCATAGCAGCAGACAAGTTTTTGAAGCTGCTTGTGCCTCCAACGTCCCCCGAACAACAAGATGCAGGGTCCTTCAGAGGTTTGCAGCTGTGCATACGCCATCCTGTCGACCTCCTCTATCCACTTCACACAAGCAGAAACGGCTCCAGTGGGCCAAACATTACATGAAGACTGATTTCAAAACTGTTTTGTTCACGGATGAGTGCCGTGCAGCGCTCGATGGTCCAGATGAATGGAGTGGAGGATGGCTGGTTGATGGACACCCCACGCAAACACGGCTACAGCGCCAACAAGGAGGAGGTGGAGTAATGTTTTGGGCTGGAATCATGGGGAGAGAGATTGTCGGCCCCTTTAGGATCCCTGAAGGCGCTAAAGATGAACTCCATAATGTATGTGGATTTTCTCAAACAGCACTTCCTGCCATGGTTCAAGAAGAAGAACAGTGTATTTCACAGCAAGATAATTTTTCTGCATGATAATGCACCATCTCATGCTGCACATAAAACATCTGCATCTCTGGCTGATATGGGCATAAAAGGGGACAAACTTATGGTGTGACCCCCATGCTCCCCTGACCTCTACCCCATTCAGAACCTTTGGAGCATCATTAAAAGGAGTGTCTATGATGGCGGGAGGCAGTTCACATCTAAGCAACAGCTCTGGGAGGGTATTCTGTCCTCATGCAAAACAATTGAAGCAGAAACCATCCAAAACCTGACAAATTCAATGGACGAGAAAGTTCAGAAGCTCCTTTCGAACAAGGGGTCCTATGTGAAAATGTAACATCACCTAGAATAAAGTTTTGAGTTGAAAACTGTTTGATTTCAGTTTCTAACAACCTGCTAATGCTTATAATTTCAAAAATGACCATTTTTTTGGTCTTTATTAAAATGAAAAGGTTGATCGAAAAGTTTGGGGGATCTAAGAGTGTGGCAACCCAGTAGTCATGATTACTTCGAATTCTGACAATATGAGGGTCATGCTGCAGGTAGTGCAGCAAGAAGGCACTTATGTGTCTTGCGCATCTCGGAGCCCCAAAATTATTTTCCGGGCTAGATGCAGCTAAAAATTATTTTTAATTTTAAATCTGGTGAAGCTTATTATAGATGGCCTAATAGGATCAGTGCTGCACACTGCTACAAAGCCCAAATTATTTTCCAGTCAAGATACAGATAAACATGATTAGTAATTTGAAAGCTTAAAACGGTTGGTAGGGTGATTTTAACCAATCATCAAGCTTTTACTCTCCCCAGGATGACACAGGGGTAGAAAAGTGGTTTCGGATCCATGATTTGCTCATCTTTATGAACGTGAGTCTGTCTACATTATCAGTGGAGAGCCGCGTGCGCTTATCTGTCAGCACACCACCAGCAGCGCTGAACACACGTTCAGACAGAACGCTGGCTGCGGGGCATGACAAGATCTCCAAGGCGTAAGTGGCTAGCTCCGGCCATTTATCCAGATTGGAAGCCCAAAAAGAGCAAGGGTCCAGTGACACAGTCGTGGCTTCAATGTTTACTTGGAGATACTCCTGTACCATCGTCTCTAGGCGTTGACTATGTGTCAGACTTCTTGTCTCCTGTGGCCTTGCAAAGGATGGGCTAAAAAAGTGGTGAAATGATTCCGCAAAATTGATGTTACCAGCAGATACTGTGGTTCTGTTACGGTTTGAGTGCTGAACACTTGACGGTCCCACGGTTGGCAAGTTGGAACTGTGAGATTCACTACGTGCACCACTGGTATTTTGTGGAAAAGCACATGTAAGATTCTGCAACAGTCTCTGCTGATACTCCTGCATGCGTGCATCCCTTTCTATGGCAGGAATAATTTCTGCAAATTTACTTTTGTACCGGGGATCTAACAGTGTGGCAACCCAGTAGTCAGGATTATTTCTAATTCTCACAATTCGAGGGTCATGTTGCAGGTAGTGCAGCAAGAAGGCACTCATGTGTGTTGCGCATCCAAGAGCACCAAGTCCCTGTTGTGTTGGTGGCGAGGTAACAATCATGCTTCCTTCCTCTGTCCTCTCCCCCCAACCTCGCACAACAGAAATGTGATCAAGGTCTCCCTCATCTGATGAGTCTTCCATCAGTTCATCCTCCACTTCTTCCTGGGCTCCTGCACCTTCCTCACTAGTTTGGCTGCTACCATGCGCCCTGGTAAAATCATCTCCCCCACCCTCACATGCCTGCCGCCCTGGTGCTGCCGACCGTCTGGACCTTGCAGATGTTAGCCCTTCCGCATACAACTCCTCCTCCTCTACTTCCTCCACCTCCTCTTGTGCCACCACCTGACTCCGAATTCTGTTTAACATGTGCTCCAGCATGTAAATCACCGGAATAGTCATGCTGATAATGGCATCGTCAGCACTAAACATCTTCGTCGCCATTTCAAAACTGTGCAGAAGGGTGCATAGGTCCCTGATCTGAGACCACTCCTCCAGCGTGATTTGCCCCACCTCTGAATCTCGTTGGCCCAGGCTATACGTCAGAACGTATTGCACCAGGGCTTGTCGGTGCTGCCACAGTCGCTGCAACATGTGCAGAGTTGAATTCCACCGGGTAGGCACATCGCATTTTAGCCGGTGAAGTGGCAGGCCCAACGACTTCTGTAGAGATGTAAGTCGCTGAGCTGCGGGATGCGAACGGCGGAAGTGAGCACACAGCGACCGTGCTCTCTGCAGAAGGCCATCTAGTCTGGGATAGTGGGCTAAAAATTGCTGGACAACCAGGTTCAACACGTGAGCCATACAAGGCACGTGTGTGACATTGCCCCGGCGAAGGGCCGCACCCAGGTTTGCAGCATTGTCGCACACGGCCTTCCCTGGTTTCAGGTCCAGTGGAGACAACCATTCATGAAATTGGTTCTCCAGAGCTGACCACAACTCCTCAGCTGTGTGACTCACATTTCCCAGACATTTCAATGTAAAAACCGCCTGATGACGTTGAGCCCTACTGCCAGCATAGTAAGGAGGTGTGCAGGATCCCTTCTGTGCAGTTAGAAAGCTTGTGGCATGACCAGACAGGCTTTGGGTGCAGGTGGAAGACCGAGAGGAGGTTGAGGAGGCAGAAGCAGTGGAGGAAAAATGACATAAAGAGGATTGACGCACAACTCGTGGGGACGGCAAGACTTGGACAGCAGCCCCTTGTCCTGCTGTCACCATAGTTACCCAGTGCCCAGTCAGCGACATGTAACGCCCCTGTCCATGCCTACTCGTCCAAGTGTCTGTGGTGAAATGCACCCTGTCACACACAGAGTTTCTCAAAGAAGCGGTGATGTTGTGTGCGACATGCTGGTGGAGCGCAGGCACACCTTTCTTTGAAAAGTAGTGCCGACTGGGCATCTGGTACTGGGGCACTGCGACGGACATAAGGTCTCGAAAATCCTCTGTGTACACCAGGCGGAAAGGCAGCATTTCTGTAGCCAAGAGCTTGCAGATGGTGAAATTCAACCTCTTAGCTTTCTCATGGCTAGGAGGAAATGGTCTTTTACTTGTCCACATCTGAGGGACCGAGGGCTGGCTGTTGTGCTTAGACGGGGTTGAGTAGGGTGTCCCCAGCAAACTGCCGGTCTGTGAGGAAGATGCAGGCGGACATGTTAGGTTGCTTTGATCCAAAGGTGGTGCTATCGATGTCGGACAGCGCTCAACACCAGCTGGTGTTACCACCTCAAAAGAAAATGATGACCTGCCAATCACGCTGGCTGTTGCGGGTAAAGAGGTGGCAAGTCTGCGTCCCAAAACAGGTGCGACTGCTGTCCCCCCAGTCACAGAGGATGAAGAGGCCGCGGATGCACAAGATGTGGCAGACGGTGGTTGGCCCGGCCAGCTAGGCCGCATTATAGCACAGTGACCATCCCACTGCAACTTATGCTTCATGTCCATGTGCCGGTTCATGCATGAAGTACTCAGACTATGTATTTTTTGGCCTCTACTTAGCTTTTGCTGACAAATGTTACAGATAACATGAGTTGGGTCATCTTTATCGATCTGAAAAAATGCCCAGGCTATGCAAGGCTTAGCACCCATGCGACCTGAAGAGCCACCACGACTTGTGGTCAGAGGCAGAGTTGTGTTTGAGGATGCAGTTGTTGACGTGCTTCCAGTACTACGTCTCTGTCCAGGAAGGCGCAACCTGACCTCGTCGTCACTAGCATCCTCCTCCACCTCCTCTGCTGACCTCATCTCTTGGCTGACTGTGGGTTGACAGTAAGTGGGATCTCCAACCTCATCATCATCACCCTGTGTGTTATCACACCCGTCGTCCTCAGAGCCAACCTGTTCCTGCCCTGACAAAAAACTAAAGTTGTCGCTCCAATCAGGTATTTGAGTCTCATAATCGTCTTCCTCATTGTGTCCACCAACAGGAGTTACAGTTTGGGAAAGAGGGTCTACATTATGGTCGGAACCTTCTGCGTCTGGTCCTGGATCCGACTCAAAGATTCTGGGCATCAGTGCAGATCATTTCCTCGTCTGGATTCACAGAAGCGCTGGAGTCGACCTCTGATTCCCAGGCTATAGTATGAGTAAACAGCTCTGCAGACTCAACCATCTGTTCTACCCCATACTCAGACGGGCAGCTGGAGACTTGGGAGCTGTGAGGAAGCAAGTGCGATTGGGGTGACACCTCTGAGGACTGGAGTATTTGTGATGTTGAAGTTGAGGTGGAGGAGAGCCCACTTAAAGGAGCACTTGATATCCGTTGAAGCACCTGCTGTTTTTGTGCCTCATCTGGAATTTGTAGCGATTGGCGTGTCGGTAAGAAAGGGATCGTATCACATTGTCCGCTAAAAGAAGTAGACATTTTAGTTTGGCTGGAAGATGGTCTTTCTTCTGCAGATGTTACTGTTGCTTTAACACCTACCACACGGACACAACCGTTTTTCCCCTTCCCAACATGCCTATTCCCCTTTCCACCAGCAGCAGGCCTTTTTCCACTCATTTTGGTGGTTAACTAATTCACATCTCTGGAGTTGTTTGTACAAAAAAACAATGGATGGGAACCGAGCAGAGCTGAGTGGCCAAACTGTGGTATTAGGCCAAAAGTATTGGCTGGGTTAGATGCAGAAAAAAATGATATTGAATTTGCAACCTGATGGAGGTCAGTATAGATGGACTAATAGAATGATGCTATGGCCAAAAGGTTTTACTTCACTAGGTGCAGTAAAATAAATTGTATTCTATACACAGGTGGTGTAGCTTGCAACACAGATAGGCTACTCCACTGACTAACACACTCTGCAATAGGCCAAAAAGGATTTGCTTTGCTAGATTTAGCCAAATGCTGTGAAAAAAACTTGCACAGCACTGGCACAGACCTGCCTGGCAAAAACTGATAGGAACTGATGTAACTTAGTCCTGAAAAGGACTGCAATTACAATTAGTCTTTACTCCCAACCTATCTATTTAAGAACACAGACCTGCCTGATAAAAGTCGTAGGAAATGCTGTAACCTAGTCCTTAAAAGGACTGCAATCACAACTCTTCCCTACTCCCAAGCTATCTGTAGATTTGTGCGAAAATTGGCTTGAAATTAACAAGGTATAGCGAACACAGCAACAGCGGTGCCGTTTAACACGCAGCTGCAGCAGTGAGAAAATGGTGGCGACGGGGAAAATGGCTTGGTCTTATAGGGCAAGGACATGTGACATACACTGCCAATGATACATGCCCTTGCTTGTGTGAAAAAAAGCACTTCGCTCCGTGTGTGCGCTGCTGATAGGCTGACAGACTGCACCTCCCCACTGCAAATGCGGGGAAGAGAAAAAAAAATGGAGATCTTCATTGTTCCTGCAGAGATCCATCCCCTGCCCCTCCCCCCACCCCGCTGTACACTCAAACTGCGTATTAACATTAATTTTCAGCATTACTGAGAAAAAATCCAGTTATGATTTTGGTGCACGAACAGTTATAAAACATTACCTCGAACAGCCGAATTTTTTTCAAATAGTTTGTGTTCGCCGATCGACTCGAACACCGCCCAAAACAGCTCGAATTTGAGATTGGCGAACAGTTCGAGTCGAACACCGCTCATCTTTACTCCACAGGCAAAAGGATCCCAGGGGATACGGACGGAGCGGCATACACCACCTGTATTTCTTACTCTGGCCTAGTCAGAGGGATTCCTGCTGCAAGAGGGGTACCGGCCCCCGATATCTGACTCTGTTACTTCACGTCTCAGTCGGAAAAGCCCGGAGGCCTTCTGGATCCCTAAGGGGGATATGGACGGAGCGGAGTACGCCACCCGTATCCCTTAAACTGCGCTGATGCAGCGGGAACCGGCCTTTCACCAAGTTCATGCCACACACACAGTCAGGAGGAGACTTAATGATAGAACTCACCAAGGAGAGGAACATTCTGGTCCAGGGGTCCCGTTAAGTGCACCTAAACTACCCGGAGTGTGCTGAACCCCTTCCTGGTGGTCGCAGCGCGCCGTGAGGAGCAAGGAGAAGCTTTGTGCTTACTACTGAAACAACGCGAGTAAAGCTTGGAAGACTTCACCCCTTGCCTCCGTTATCCTGTCCTGCGCGGCACCGCACACACACCACCAACCTCCAGACTTTCCTCTCTCTCTGCCCTGAGGCCCTGCTCCGCCTGTGGGGAGTAGTACCAGCTGAGCTGCCACGACACCCGCCTCAGAGGACTGACGCAGCGCTGGTGGTAATCACCGGGAACCACAGGTGGCGTAGTCGACAAATAACCACTCATCTGCTAGCCCATATTTTTAATGTGTGCGCCCTGGGCACGAACCGGGTCAAGGCCGCGACTGCATCCCCCCTCTTCCACCGGCCCATCGTCCAAGTACACCTTTCCCAGGGAGGGCTAACGCTACCTGAGTAGTAGTGGGTCACACAGAACCATTTGCTTTGGATCGTTATTAAGCAATAGTAAAAAAAAAAAGGTATTCACTTTTAAGAAAAAAAAATATATAAAAAGTCAGGCAGATCTGTCACACGCTTTACAAATGATTTCATGAAGCAAATATAATCCAGCGAGCCTACCCGTGTAATAAGACCCAATGCCAGCGCGCCTACCCGTGTAATAAGACCCAATGCCAGCGCGCCTACCCGTGTAATAAGACCCAATGCCAGCGAGCCTACCCGTGTAATAAGACCCAATGCCAGCGCGCCTACCCGTGTAATAAGACCCCGATGCCAGAGGGCCTACCCATGTAATAAGACCCCGATGCCAGCGCGCCTACCCGTGTAATAAGACCCCGATGCCAGCGCGCCTACCCATGTAATAAGACCCCGATGCCAGCGCGCCTACCCGTGTAATAAGACCCAAATGCCAGCGCGCCTACCCGTGTAATAAGACCCAAATGCCAGCACGCCTACCCTTGTAAGAAGACCCAAATGCCAGTGCACTTACCAGTGTAATAAGACCCCGATGCCAGCGCGCCTACCAGTGTAATAAGACCCCGATGCCAGCGCGCCTACCTGTGTAATAAGACCCAAATGCTAGCGCGCCTACCCGTGTAATAAGACCCAAATGCCAGCGCGCCTACCTGTGTAATAAGACCCCGATGCCAGTGCGGGTATCCCGACTGGCCATTACAGGTTGCAGATGGAAGTGCCATTGGGGGGGGATATGCCAACCGAAGACAGCGAAAATCCTGCAAAACGTTAAAAAATAACTTATCAGCATGCTGCCTACTGTAACAGTCCACCTAAAGTGGCCGACCGCTGTATTCCCTTTGTTACTAAAAATCTGGCACAAAATCCTTATCTACTAGCCAGTCTAATCACTGGCCAGTCTAATCACTGGCCAGTCTAATCACTAGCCAGCCGTTAGCGGCTCACCCTCAGACGCTCAGACGCACTCACGCTCAGACGCACTCACGCTCTCATGCTCGGACGCTCACCCTCACACATTCTCACGCTCACCCTCACCCGCTCCCCCTCACACCCGCTCCCACTTTCACCCTCACATTCTCACCCTCCCACGCTCACTCGCTCCCACGCTCACCCTCACACGCTCACACTGTGCTAGCCGGTCATCTCCCTCACACGCTCACCCTGTGCTAGCCGGTAATCTCCCGGCTGCTCGCAGCAGAAGTACCCCGACCGGCGGCCTCACTCCCCGGTCCTCCAAAATTCATTTGGGTCCCCGGGGGGATACATTGGGGGGTTAATTTAAAGTAGTGCACAACCCAATTAAACACTGCTTCGCTGATTAGTCGCGCCCGGTCGGACGCATACATATTCTAGAATACCCGATGTGTTAGAATCGGGCCACCATCTAGTACAATATAAAGAGGTGAAACTGTTACCAAAGCCTTGTTATTCCGCTCACAGTAACGTCTGAGCCAGCGTCGCTGACACCTCTGCGGGCCGATTTATGCTTTTAGAAAAGTCACATGAGTATCACTACACATGAGACTTCTGCAGCCGGACAGGAGTCCTGCCCCGGCTTCTGCCCTCCGCCACGCGTCATCTACAAATATGACAGGCGGGTGGGAGACGCCACATCTCTACTTAGATAAATGTCCTGCTTTATCTCCTGTGCATTGGCACAAGGACGGGTATGTGCCTGCGGGCCGTCAGCATCTTCCCTGAGGAGAGCGGGCACCTTCCCGGCCGCCGCACACCGGAGATGCAGGTCCGGTGCAGGAATAACTGTGTTCCTTTGGCAGGATTGCCAGAACTTGTTCCCTCTACTTGTCGGCACCACCTGGACTAACTACACAGCAATAAATCTCCCCTCCTGGCAGTGATGTGGAGCAGGTTGCTCTGTAGCTGCACGCTCCGGCCCCCAGAGCCTGAGTAGTACAGACATACACTACATGGCTGCACTGACCACCAGAGGGAATAACGGACATAATAAAGGTGGACAGGATAGGGGGAAAATAACCACATGGATGCAATTAAAGGGTTATTGCCAAAATAGAAAATCATCTCTTATCCAAAGGTTAGGGGATAACTTACTGATCACTGAGGGTCTGACTGCTGGAACCCCTAGCAAACCCAAGAACAGGCAGCATGCTCAGCCTCCCCTCCATTCACTGTCTATAGGACTGCCCAAAAATAGCCAAGAGCAGCGCTCCACTAGTTCTGGCAGTCCCACAGACGATGAGTACGACGCGCCCAGGGGATGGGGACGACTCGGTACCCGGGCCTTTGCCTGGTTTTGGGGATGTCGCGGTGGTCGGCTCCCGGGCCCGTACCCTGGGGTCACTCTTGAAAAAGGGGATTGCAACTTGGATAAAATAAACAGTTTGTGACGCCACCTGTGGTACTTGGTAATGATTACCAGCGCTGCTTCAGACCTCCGGGGGGGTGAAGGGATGGCAGCTGAGGTGTTTCTGCTCCCCACAGGTGGAGTGGGCCCCCAGGGCAGTGTGGAGTTTGGTGGGTGGTGATACTGGGACTTGTAGTGCAGGCGGGATGATGCAGCAGGAGTAACTGACAGAGACAGTGGATTCGCTTCAATACCTTTACTGGTGCGGATGTCAGGTACGCTCCAGGGTACTCAGTAGGATGGGTGCACTTCAGGACTTCTCCCCAGTGAGCGGGTATAAGGCCTCCTGGTCCGTGTCTGCCTCTCTGGATGCTCCTGGCCAGCCTGCAACTGGGCCTAGTTTATGTGTCGTGCTGTTCCTTCACCTGTCGCTCGGTAGTAGGACCTTCTGCTGGCAACCACTATCCCTGGTCGTCGGGGCCTTCATGGTTCCTGGTCCTGTAATGGGTCTAAGCTTCAGGTCTGCCAGGGACTTGTAGTCCTCCTGGAATGCCGGTGGTCCCTACTGGGTATAAAGGACCCTGTAGGCGCGGACCCGGTGTCAGGTTTGTATCTTCGGGGTGAGCCTTGTGATGCTCCTCTGCCACCTCAACTCCTCTCTCCTCTCCTCCTTGCCGTCAGCCACACTGGGGGTCCTCAGAAACCAGCAGCAGACGCGTTGCGTCTTCGCTGCTCTCAGCGTCAGCACGCTCTCAGACTCTCTCTGTCTGACTACTAACTCTGACTGAACTGCCTGGCTCCACCCTCCATATATATATATATCCCTAACGGGCTCCCTCTGGTGGTATGAGGTGGAAGGGTGGAGGTGTTTGTATGTACTGAGGGCCTCTTGTGGAGAAGTCCATCCATGCACCCTGGGTCCTGTGGTACCTGTTGTAGCAAGGTGCCACAAATGGAGTGGTGGTTGAGTATACGCACTGCTCCGTTCATTCTTAATGGGAGTGCTGAAGACCAGCCGAGCACAGAGCTTCAGTCGTCCCATAGAGAATGTATGGTGCAGCAATGATCGACCATCACATCAGTCACAAAGGACTCTTCAAATCCCCAGTTTTCAGGATTGGTGAGGCTCCCAGCAGTCAGACCCCATCCATCGGGAAGTTATCCTATGGATAGGAGATATCTTTTAAACTTTGTACACCCCCTTTGAAGGATTATTCAATCTAATTCTAAAGTCGGGGGATAGTGACAGCCGCCCTCCACTAATCACACCATGTTGGCATATTGTAGTGATATCCCACCGCATTGTGATGGAAAGAAGAATATAACTGTATACAGAATAACATGGAGATGTTTGATAGAATACAGCAGCCCGGAGGTTATGGGAGCGCCGCCAGCTTCTGTACCTCTGTACTAGATGGTATACAGCAGTGACCGTCCCTACACGGGACCCTGATCATCAGGAATATTGCCTCTTACACCCGAGCCCGGGGAATTCTAATTACTAGTGTACACTGTTATATCAGTTTATTATCACCTCCGGCCATGAAAGAATTGTCAAATTATTTATTTTATAGAATTTTGTCTAGCATGGAAGTTATGAAACCTTACAAATCCATGCTCAGTACTCTCTATATACATGTATAAATTAGATACATTGTAAATGAAAACATCATATATTTAGGAGTTTGTGAGCTACATATCCTTATATACTCCCTGCAACCACTTTGATGTTGCACTTTACTGCAATGCTGTGGCAGCCAAAAAAAACGTCATTCTGGCATTTTGATTTTTTCCCCATTACAATGTTTACTGATCAGATTAATTAGGAGACTTGAAGCGGCGATCGTCTGATCGCTTGTGCTGTACATACACTGCAATCTATAGCAGAAATCACCATCTTCTATGAACGCCGGCCCATAGGAGGGTCATAATGACATGTATGGGAGGTCATCAGCAGACCCCCAGCTCTCATGACAACCCATCGGTGCCCCACAATCACGTGGCAGGATGTATGACGCGCTTCCAGCCGACGTGCGTTAAATCCCGCTGTCAGTGATTGACAGCTGGATTTAACGGGTTAATAGCAGCAGGCAGAGCAACAGTACATCAGCAGCTATTCAAGGCAGATGATGGTTGATTAAACATACGTCAAAGATGGTGAAGCGGTAGAGCAAAGCACAGGTTGCAGCCTCTTCTCTAATATTCAAAGACTGGCTAAAAATACTCCTGAAAAATACTATGAGGAGGATTTTTACTCTTCTGTAAAAAATGTAGAGCGACCTCTGCAATGCGGTATACATTTCTTTACAATGGGTCCCAATAGTGGACGGATGCCTCATCATCCATCCTGACAGTGGCCACTAGGGGGCACGCACCTTCTATGTGTATGCGCCCAACAATGGCCACAAACGTAATGTGCACCGAGCCCAACAGAGTCATCAGAGAATCCAAGAGTCCCACCCTCAGCCGGCATGCCCCATCGTCACTTCAGCAGAAATACTGCAGCAAGAAATATCTGTATTAGTAAAATGAACAGTTGCTCCATGATTCCTCAATGTTTTTGCGTCTCTCATCATGTCGGAAGTGTGAGACATAATTCCCAGGTAAGTGTGCACTGTACGGATATAGGATGTAGGATGTGTGCAGCAAGCCATACCTGCAGAGCTTGTAGGAAGCCCAGCTCTTCATCCTTTATGCATCCCATAAACAGGACGGTGAATGTTTCAGGGCCAACGACACGGAATTTTTGTGCAATTTCCTATAAACCCAAGAAGACCATATTAGCTTGTTATTATCCAGCTCGCGACATCACTGCTTGAGTATTGCAAGAGAAATCTAACCAAAATCAAAATCTCAGGAAAAGCGTCACTTTGCCGTTCCCAGAACAGCCGGGTGGCCAGTGAAAAAAACAGTGAAGGGGGCGCAGTGCTGCACCAGTGCCCAGGATCAGTGGGGTCCAGCGCCGGACTGGAGTACCTGGGGCCCACCAGGAAAAAAATCAATCTTGGGGCCCACCAGCACCATGCAGTTACCGTATATAGGAATAACATAAGTCCACAAACTCTTTCAAAATGAATCAACTTTATTAACCAATAAATAACCAATATAACGAATAAATGACAAACTAAAGAAACACTCCTGGCGAAAGAGGAACACTGTTATCTTATTCACACCAGTGTGTGATAAAGTGCCATAACAGAACAATAACAATAAATACTACAGATAATGGAGAGATTATCAGTGACATTATGCACAGGAGCTCTGTATATAGTGTCAGTTTGTGTGTATAGGTAATGCAGTGATCACCATTGACATTACACACAGGAGCTCTGTATATAGTGTCAGTGTGTGTGTATAGGTAATACAGTAATCACCAGTGACATTACATACAGGACCTCTGTATAAAGTGTCAGTGTGTGTGTATAGGTAATACAATGATCACCAGTGACATTATGCACAGGAGCTCTGTATATAGTGTCAGTGTACAGGTAATACAGTGATCACCAGTGACATTACACACAGGACCTCTGTATATAGTGTCAGTGTGTGTGTATAGGTAATACAGTGATCACCAGTGACATTACACACAGGAGCTATGTATATAGTGTCAGTGTGTGTGTATAGGTAATACAGTGATCACCAGTGACATTACACACAGGAGCTCAGTATATAGTGTCAGTGTGTGTGTGTGTCTGTCTGTGTATAGGTAATACAGTGATCACCAGTGACATTATGCACAGGAGCTCTGTATATAGTGTCAGTGTGTGTGTATAGGTAATACAGTGATCACCAGTGACATTATGCACAGGAGCTCTGTATATAGTGTCAGTGTACAGGTAATACAGTGATCACCAGTGACATTACACACAGGACCTCTGTATATAGTGTCAGTGTGTGTGTATAGGTAATACAGTGATCACCAGTGACATTACACACAGGAGCTATGTATATAGTGTCAGTGTGTGTGTATAGGTAATACAGTGATCACCAGTGACATTATGCACAGGAGCTCTGTATATAGTGTCAGTGTTTGTGTATAGGTAATACAGTGATCACCAGTGACATTATGCACAGGAGCTCTGTATATAGTGTCAGTGTGTGTGTATAGGTAACACACACACACTCACCAGTGACATTATGCACAGGAGCTCTGTATATAGTGTGTGTTACCTATACACACACACTGACACTATATACAGAGCTTCTGTGCATAATGTCACTGGGGATCACTGTATTACCTATACACACACACTGACACTATATACAGAGCTCCTGTGCATAATGTCACTGGTGATCACTGTATTACCTATACACACACACACACACACACTGACACTATATACTGAGCTCCTGTGTGTAATGTCACTGGTGATCACTGTATTACCTATACACACACACTGACACTATATACAGAGCTCCTGTGCATAATGTCACTGGTGAGTGTGTGTCAGTGTGTTTGTATAGGTAATACAGTGATCACCAGTGACATTACACACAGGAGCTATGTATATAGTGTCAGTGTGTGTGTATAGGTAATACAGTGATCACCAGTGACATTATGCACAGGAGCTCAGTATATAGTGTCAGTGTGTGTGTATAGGTAATACAGTGATCACCAGTGACATTATGCACAGGAGCTCTGTATATAGTGTCAGTGTGTGTGTATAGGTAACACACACTATATACAGAGCTCCTGTGCATAATGTCACTGGTGAGTGTGTGTGTGTTACCTATACACACACACTGACACTATATACAGAGCTCCTGTGCATAATGTCACTGGTGATCACTGTATTACCTATACACAAACACTGACACTATATACAGAGCTCCTGTGCATAATGTCACTGGTGATCACTGTATTACCTATACACACACACTGACACTATATACATACCTCCTGTGTGTAATGTCACTGGTGATCACTGTATTACCTATACACACACACTGACACTATATACAGATGTCCTGTGTGTAATGTCACTGGTGAGTGTGTGTCAGTGTGTGTGTATAGGAAATACAGTGATCACCAGTGACATTATGCACAGGAGCTCTGTATATAGTGTCAGTGTGTGTGTATAGGTAACACACACACACTCACCAGTGACATTACACACAGGACATCTGTATACAGTGTCAGTGTGTGCGTATAGGTAGTACAGAGATCACCAGTGACATTACACACAGGAGCTCTGTATATAGTGTCAGTGTGTGTGTATAGGTAATACAGAGATCACCAGTGACATTACACACAGGAGCTCTGTATATAGTGTCAGTGTGTGTTTATAGGTAATACAGTGATCATCAGTGACATTATGCACAGGAGCTCTGTATATAGTGTCAGTGTACAGGTAATACAGTGATCACCAGTGACATTACACACAGGACCTCTGTATATAATGTCAGTGTGTGTGTATAGGTAATACAGTGATCACCAGTGAAATTACACACAGGAGCTCTGTATATAGTGTCAGTGTACAGGTAATACAGTGATCACCAGTGACATTACACACAGGACCTCTGTATATAGTGTCAGTGTGTGTGTATAGGTAATACAGTGATCACCAGTGACATTATGCACAGGACATCTGTATATAGTGTCAGTGTGTGTGTATAGGTAATACAGTGATCACCAGTGACATTACACACAGGAGCTCTGTATATAGTGTCAGTGTGTGTGTATAGGTAGTACAGAGAGATCACCAGAGACATTACACACAGGAGCTCTGTATATAGTGTCAGTGTGTGTGTATAGGTAATACAGTGATCACAAGTGACATTACACACAGGACCTCTGTATATAGTGTCAGTGTATGTGTAAAGTTAATACAGTGATCATCAGTGACATTATGCACAGGAGCTCTGTATATAGTGTCAGTGTGTGTGTATAGGTAATACAGTGATCACCAGTGACATTACACACAGGAGCTCTGTATATAGTGTCAGTGTGTGTGTATAGGTAATACAGTGATCACAAGTGACATTACACACAGGACCTCTGTATATAGTGTCAGTGTGTGTTTATAGGTAATACAGTGATCACCAGTGACATTACACACAGGAGCTCTGTATATAGTGTCAGTGTATGTGTAAAGTTAATACAGTGATCATCAGTGACATTATGCACAGGAGCTCTGTATATAGTGTCAGTGTGTGTGTATAGGTAATACAGTGATCACCAGTGACATTACACACAGGAGCTCTGTATATAGTGTCAGTGTGTGTGTATAGGTAATACAGTGATCACCAGTGACATTACACACAGGAGCTCTGTATATAGTGTCAGTGTGTGTTTATAGGTAATACAGTGATCACCAGTGACATTACACACAGGAGCTATGTATATAGTGGCAGTGTGTGTGTATAGGTAGTATAGAGATCACCAGTGACATTACACACAGGAGCTCTGTATATAGTGTCAGTGTGTGTGTATAGGTAATACAGTGATCACCAGTGACATTACACACAGGAGCTCTGTATAATGTGTCAGTGTGTGTGTATAGGTAATACAGTAATCACCAGTGACATTACACACAGGACCTCTGTATATAGTGTCAGTGTGTGTGTATAGGTAATACAGTGATCACCAGTGACATTACACACAGGAGCTCTGTATATAGTGTCAGTGTGTGTGTATAGGTAATACAGTGATCACAAGTGACATTACACACAGGACCTCTGTATATAGTGTCAGTGTATGTGTAAAGTTAATACAGTGATCATCAGTGACATTATGCACAGGAGCTCTGTATATAGTGTCAGTGTGTGTGTATAGGTAATACAGTGATCACCAGTGACATTACACACAGGAGCTCTGTATATAGTGTCAGTGTGTGTGTATAGGTAATACAGTGATCACAAGTGACATTACACACAGGACCTCTGTATATAGTGTCAGTGTGTGTGTATAGTTAATACGGTGATCATCAGTGACATTATGCACAGGAGCTCTGTATATAGTGTCAGTGTACATGTATAGGTAATACAGTAATCACCAGTGACATTACACACAGGAGCTCTGTATATAGTGTCAGTGTGTGTGTATAGGTAATACAGTGATCACCAGTGACATTACACACAGGAGCTCTGTATATAGTGTCAGTGTGTGTGTACAGGTAATACAGTAATCACCAGTGACATTACACACAGGAGCTCTGTATATAGTGTCAGTGTGTGTGTATCGGTAACACACATACTCACCAGTGACATTACACACAGGAGCTCTGTATATAGTGTCAGTGTGTGTGTACAGGTAATACAGTGATCACCAGTGACATTACACACAGGAGCTCTGTATATAGTGTCAGTGTGTGTGTACAGGTAATACAGTAATCACCAGTGACATTACACACAGGAGCTCTGTATATAGTGTCAGTGTGTGTGTATAGGTAATACAGTGATCACCAGTGACATTACACACAGGAGCTCTGTATATAGTTTCAGTGTGTGTGTATAGGTAATACAGTGATCACCAGTGACATTACACACAGGAGCTCTGTATATAGTGTCAGTGTGTGTGTATAGGTAATACAGTGATCACCAGTGACATTACACACAGGAGCTCTGTATATAGTGTCATTGTGTGTGTATAGGTAACACACATACTCACCAGTGATGTCTCTAGGTGAAGTTCTTTATCTGCCGCAGACCGATATATCTCATCTTCTATGCAGGACTTATCTCTGCAGAAAATAACATAGTTCGCTATAACTGATCACTTCCAGAGCACAATCTACACTTTTCCCAAGATTTCTACACTGCATGAAATGTCAAAGAAAGAAATCTAGTGCCGCACTACACAGTAACAGTGCTCCAGTGTCATTCTGTGCCGGCTCATCTCTGTCAGCAGACATATTTGTCTGATGACAAAGATGTAGCAGAGCTGAAGACAGAAGACCTATGGATTACGTTGGAGTGAGGATTTTTCTTTATTAAAGATGGAGTCCCTAAATGGGTTTTATTTTTAATAAAAAAAAAAAAAATTCTGTCTTTTTTTTTTCTGTTTACTAAAAATTCATGGTGGCTATGTCTAATTTGGCGTGACACCATGAATTTCGGGCTTAGCACCAGCCGATAATACAAAGCTGGCCTGGTACTAACCCTATTATTACCCAGGGTGCCACTCACCACCAGGGCCGCTGGAAGAGCAGGGTAAAGCACCTGGAAATGGTGCTATGAGGAATGCGCCATTTTCAGGGGTGGCTGCGGGCTGAGATTTTCAGCGTGGGGGGCCAAGAACGCTTGGGCCTTACCATGCTGCCAATCCCAGCCCCCAGCTGCCTTGTTTTATCTGGCTGGCGATCAATATATGGCGGGAGCTGGGCAATGGGCATGATTATCAAAAAATATATACCTGACAGGAGCCCATAGATTCTGCTGGCTCCAATAATATATACCTGACAGGAGCCCATACATTCTGCTGCCTCCAATAATATATACCTGACAGGAGCCCATAGATTCTGCGGCCTCCAATAATATATACCTGACAGGAGCCCATACACTCTCCTGCCTCCAATAATATATACCTGACAGGAGCCCATACACTCTCCTGCCTCCAATAATATATACCTGACAGGAGCCCATACATTCTCCTGCCTCCAATAATATATACAGTGCCTACAAGTAGTATTCAACCCCCTGCAGATTTAGCTGGTTTGATAAGATGCAAATAAGTTAGAGCCTTCAAACTGCAAACGAGAGTAGGTTTTATGAACAGAAGCATAAATCTTACAAACCAAAAAGTTATGTTGCTCAGTTGAATTTTATTACATTTTAAACATAAAAGTGTGGATCAATTATTATACAACCCCTATGTTTAATATTTTGTGGAATAACCCTTGTTTGCAATTACAGCTAATAATTGTCTTTTATAAGACCTGATCAGGCTGGCACAGGTCTGTGGCGTTATCTTGGCCCACTCCTCCATGCAGATCTTCTCCAAGTTATCTAGGTTCTTTGGGTGTCTCATGTGGACTTTGTTCTTGAGCTCCTTCCACAAGTTTTCAATTGGGTTAAGGTCAGGAGACTAACTAGGCCACTCCAACACCTTGACTTTTTCCCTCTTGAACCAGGCCTTGGTTTTCTTGGCTGTGTGCTTTGGGTCGTTGTCTTGTTGGAAGATGAAATTACGACCCATCTTAAGATCCTTGATGGAGGAGCGGAGGTTCTTGGCCAAAATCTCCAGGTAGGCCGTGCTATCCATCTTCCCATGGATGCGGACCAGATGGCCAGGCCCCTTGGCAGAGAAACAGCCCCACAGCATGATGCTGCCACCACCATGCTTGACTGTAGGGATGGTATTCTTGGGGTCGTATGCAGTGCCATCCAGTCTCCAAACGTCACGTGTGTGGTTGGCACCAAAGATCTCGATCTTGGTCTCATCAGACCATAGAACCTTGAACCAGTCTGTCTCAGAGTCCTCCAAGTGATCATGAGCAAACTGTAGACGAGCCTTGACATGACGCTTTGAAAGTAAAGGTACCTTACGGGCTCGTCTGGAACGGAGACCATTGCGGTGGAGTACGTTACTTATGGTATTGACTGAAACCAATGTCCCCACTGCCATGAGATCTTCCCGGAGCTCCTTCCTTGTTGTCCTTGGGTTAGCCTTGACTCTTCGGACAAGCCTGGCCTCGGCACGGGAGGACACTTTCAAAGGCTGTCCTGGCCGTGGAAGGCTAACAGTAGTTCCATAAGCCTTCCACTTACGGATGATGCTCCCAACAGTGTAGACAGGTAGACCCAACTCCTTGGAAAGGGTTTTGTACCCCTTGCCAGCCTTGTGACCCTCCACGATCTTGTCTCTGATGGCCTTGGAATGCTCCTTTGTCTTTCCCATGTTGAACATGTATGAGTGCTGTTCACAAGTTTGGGGAGGGTCTTAAATAGTCAGAAAAGGCTGGCAAAAGAGATCTTTAATCCACACATGTGAAGCTCATTATTCTTGGTGCCTGAACTACTTCTTAATACTTTTGGAGGACCAAACAGAATTCTTGTGGTTTGAGGAGTTGAATAATAAATGACACTGAATTAACTTTTAACGTTTTTAAAAAAAAACAAAAAACAAAACAAAAACAAAATTTGCTGCAGTGCATTTCCCACTTCCAGGCTGATCTACAGTACAAATGTCACAATGCCAAGTTAATTCCGCATGTGTCAACCAGCTAAATCTGCAGGGGGTTGAATACTACTTGTAGGCACTGTACCTGACAGGAGCCCATACATTCTCCTGCCTCCAATAATATATAACTGACAGGAGCCCATACATTCTGCTGCCTCCAATAATATATACCTGACAGGAGCCCATACATTCTCCTGCCTCCAATAATATATACCTGACAGGAGCCCATACATTCTGCTGGCTCCAATAATATATACCTGACAGGAGCCCATACATTCTCCTGCCTCCAATAATATATAAATGACAGGAGCCCATACATTCTGCTGCCTCCAATAATATATACCTGACAGGAGCCCATACATTCTCCTGCCTCCAATAATATATACCTGACAGGAGCCCATACATTCTCCTGCCTCCAATAATATATACCTGACAGGAGCCCATACATTCTCCTGCTTCCAATAATATATACCTGACAGAAGCCCATACATTCTCCTGCCTCCAATAATATATACCTGACAGGAGCCCATACATTCTCCTGCCTCCAATAATATATACCTGACAGGAGCCCATAGATTCTGCTGCCTCCTATAATATATACCTGACAGGAGCTCATACATTCTGCTGCTTCCAATAATATATACCTGACAGAAGCCCATACATTCTGCGGCCTCCAATAATATATACCTGACAGGAGCCCATAGATTCTGCTGCCTCCAATAATATATACCTGACAGGAGCCCATACATTCTGCGGCCTCCAATAATATATACCTGACAGGAGCCCATAGATTCTGCTGCCTCCAATAATATATACCTGACAGAAGCCCATACATTCTCCTGCCTCCAATAATATATACCTGACAGGAGCCCATACATTCTGCTGCCTCCAATATATATACCTGACAGGAGCCCATACATTCTCCTGCCTCCAATAATATATACCTGACAGGAGCCCATACATTCTCCTGCCTCCAATAATATATACCTGACAGGAGCCCATACATTCTGCTGCCTCCAATAATATATACCTGACAGGAGCCCATACATTCTGCTGCCCCCAATAATATATACCTGACAGGAGCCCATAGATTCTGCTGCCCCCAATAATATATATGACACGCCCCCTGGGCCGTGTGGGGAAACCGGAACCGGGCCTTTTTGTGGATGCTGGGGGTTGTAGTCACCGTGGCGATGACCCGGTCCCGTGGCTCAAGGTGGTCAAACCAGTGGCAGTCTATTGATGTGGTTTTCATTATTTTCAAATGTCCGACTACGCCACCCGTGGATTGCGGTCAGAGTGAACCGCCGCTGCAGGGCAGACCGCTGAGGCTGGTGTTGTGGGTGCAGCAGAGTGTAGTATAACTCCCCACGGGAGGAGTGTAGCCTCAGGGCAGTGAGCGCAGATGATGGGGGTGATGGTGCGCGGGAATAATGGCTCAGAGTCCCTGTAATACAGTCCAGGATCTTTACTCACAGTTCGTTATTCCACGTTACTCCGGCTGGCTGTAACTTCCCGCGTCTCACCATGTTCACCAGGTGAGGGAGCTCGGCCAACTCCCAGATAATTTTGGAGCGCTTCGCAGGACCCCCTTTGCGTGTCCTTCCTCTGGCCTGTCATACCCCACCAGTGACCACGCTTCTGTCCGGCTGCCTAGGGCCTTCTCTGGGTAAACCTCGGCGCCAGTTTCCCTGACCCTATGTGGTGCCTTCCTAGCGGGTATAGTGAGGGGCTGCACCACGTAAAATGCCACAGCCTCCGGTTTCTAGCTGAGGGTAGTTCCCCGCCTCCACTAGTTTCGGGGACCGGTCTCCCCCTTGGCCTGACCGCTCTACACAGGTAGATACGGGCGTATGGTGGCTACCAGCCGGTCCACACCCCTGGGGCCCCTTCTTTTCTCTGTGTTCCTGGAGCCTCCTCCGCTCCTCTTCATTCCTTCTCCCCAACTCTCACTCTCTCTTTTCAGTGCTGACTGGGCCTCACAGGCTAGACCCGCGTCCGGAGCAGCGCTACACAGAGTCCTGCTCGGTCACATCTTCTCTCAGACTGCGCACTCATCTAAGATGGTGCCCACCTTTTATACCTCCCTCTAGGTGCAACCAGGAACTGCTTCCTCCCTGCTCCTGCACTACAGGGTTCCCCCTTTCTCGGTGTTCCCTTCCCCCACTCCAGCCAGGGACAGGGACTGTCGTGCTTCACTTGGAGCATATCGGTCGCCCTGACCCCCGGAAATGTGGTGTAATGCATGCAGGTGTCAGGGTCCTGATCCACACTCCATCCTTACCTGAGAGTGAGATATCGCACATCTGGATGAGATGCAATCCCTCTGTAGCAACCGAGCCCCCAGGGTGCTACATATACTTGAGAGGAGCCCATAGATTCTGCTGCTTCCAATAATATATACCTGACAGGAGCCCATACATTCTGCTGCCTCCAATAATATATACCTGACAGGAGCCCATACATTCTGCTGCCTCCAATAATATATACCTGACAGGAGCCCATAGATTCTCCTGCCTCCAATAATATATACCTGACAGGAGCCCATAGATTCTGCTGGCTCCAATAATATATACCTGACAGGGGCCCATAGATTCTGCTGCTTCCAATAATATATACCTGACAGGAGACCATAGATTCTCCTGCCTCCAATAATATATACCTGACAGGAGCCCATACATTCTGCTGCCTCCAATAATATATACCTGACAGGAGCCCATACATTCTGCTGCCTCCAATAATACATACCTGACAGGAGCCCATACATTCTGCTGCCCCCAATAATATATACCTGACAGGAGCCCATACATTCTCCTGCCTCCAATAATATATACCTGACAGGAGCCCATACATTCTGCTGCCCCCAATAATACATACCTGACAGGAGCCCATAGATTCTGCTGCCTCCAATAATATATACCTGACAGGAGCCCATAGATTCTGCTGCCTCCAATAATATATACCTGACAGGAGCCCATACATTCTCCTGCCTCCAATAATATATACCTGACAGGAGCCCATACATTCTCCTGCCTCCAATAATATATACCTGACAGGAGCCCATAGATTCTGCTGCCTCCAATAATATATACCTGACAGGAGCCCATACATTCTCCTACCTCCAATAATACATACCTGACAGGAGCCCATACATTCTGCTGCCTCCAATAATATATACCTGACAGGAGCCCATAGATTCTCCTGCCTCCAATAATATATACCTGACAGGAGCCCATAGATTCTCCTGCCTCCAATAATATATACCTGACAGGAGCTCATACATTCTCCAGCCGCCAATAATATATACCTGACAGGAGCCCATACATTCTGCTGCCTCCAATAATATATACCTGACAGGAGGCCATAGATTTTGCTGCCTCCAATAATATATACCTGACAGGAGCCCATACATTCTCCTGCCTCCAGTAATATATACCTGACAGGAGCCCATAGATTCTCCTGCCTCCAATAATATATACCTGACAGGAGCCCATACATTCTCCTGCCTCCAATAATATATACCTGACAGGAGGCCATAGATTCTGCTGCCTCCAATAATATATACCTGACAGGAGCCCATACATTCTCCTGCCTCCAGTAATATATACCTGACAGGAGCCCATAGATTCTCCTGCCTCCAATAATATATAACTGACAGGAGCCCATACATTCTCCTGCCTCCAATAATAAATACCTGACAGGAGCCCATACATTCTGCTGCCTCCAATAATATATACCTGACAGGAGCCCATAGATTCTGCTGCCTCCAATAATATATACCTGACAGGAGCCCATACATTCTCCTACCTCCAATAATATATACCTGACAGGAGCCCATACATTCTCCTGCCTCCAATAATATATACCTGACAGGAGCCCATAGATTCTCCTGCCTCCAATAATATATACCTGACAGGGGCCCATACATTCTCCGGCCTCCAATAATATATACCTGACAGGAGCCCATAGATTCTCCTGCCTCCAATAATATATACCTGACAGGAGCCCATAGATTCTGCTGCCTCCAATAATATATACCTGACAGGAGCCGATAGATTCTCCTGCCTCCAATAATATATACCTGACAGGGGCCCATACATTCTCCGGCCTCCAATAATATATACCTGACAGGAGCCCATAGATTCTCCTGCCTCCAATAATATATACCTGACAGGAGCCCATAGATTCTGCTGCCTCCAATAATATATACCTGACAGGAGCCCATACATTCTCCTGCCTCCAATAATATATACCTGACAGGAGCCCATACATTCTCCTGCCTCCAATAATATATACCTGACAGGGGCCCATACATTCTCCGGCCTCCAATAATATATACCTGACAGGAGCCCATACATTCTCCTGCCTCCAATAATATATACCTGACAGGAGCCCATAGATTCTGCTGCCCCCAATAATATATATGACGCGCCCCCTGGGCCGTGTGGGGAAACCGGAACCGGGCCTTTTTGTGGATGCTGGGGGTTGTAGTCACCGTGGCGATGACCCGGTCCCGTGGCTCACGGAGGTCAAACCAGTGGCAATCTATTGATGTGGTTTTCATTATTTTCAAATGTCCGACTACGCCACCCGTGGATTGCGGTCAGAGTGAACCGCCGCTGCAGGGCAGACCGCTGAGGCTGGTGTTTTGGGTGCAGCAGAGTGTAGTATAACTCCCCACGGGAGGAGTGTAGCCTCAGGGCAGTGAGCGCAGATGATGGGGGTGATGGTGCGCGGGAATAATAACTCAGAGTCCCTGTAATGCAGTCCAGGATCTTTACTCACAGTTCGTTATTCCACGTTACTCCGGCTGGCTGTAACTTCCCGCGTCTCACCATGTTCACCAGGTGAGGGAGCTCGGCCAACTCCCAGATAATTTTGGAGCGCTTCGCAGGACCCCCTTTGCGTGTCCTTCCTCTGGCCTGTCATACCCCACCAGTGACCACGCTTCTGTCCGGCTGCCTAGGGCCTTCTCTGGGTAAACCTCGGCGCCAGTTTCCCTGACCCTATGTGGTGCCTTCCTAGCGGGTATAGTGAGGGGCTGCACCACGTAAAATGCCACAGCCTCCGGTTTCTAGCTGAGGGTAATTCCCCGCCTCCACTAGTTTTGGGGACCGGTCTCCCCCTTGGCCTGACCGCTCTATGCAGGTAGATACGGGCGTATGGTGGCTACCAGCCGGTCCACACCCCTGGGGCCCCTTCTTTTCTCTGTGTTCCTGGAGCCTCCTCCGCTCCTCTTCATTCCTTCTCCCCAACTCTCTCTCTCTCTCTTTTCAGTGCTGACTGGGCCTCACAGGCTAGACCCGCGTCCGGAGCAGCGCTACACAGAGTCCTGCTCTGTCACATCTTCTCTCAGACTGCGCACTCATCTAAAATGGTGCCCACCTTTTATACCTCCCTCTAGGTGCACCCAGGAACTGCTTCCTCCCTGCTCCTGCACTACAGGGTTCCCCCTTTCTCGGTGTTCCCTTCCCCCACTCCAGCCAGGGACAGGGACTGTCGTGCTTCACTTGGAGCATATCGGTCGCCCTGACCCCCGGAAATGTGGTGTAATGCAAGCAGGTGTCAGGGTCCTGATCCACACTCCATCCTTACCTGAGAGTGAGATATCGCACATCTGGATGAGATGCAATCCCTCTGTAGCAACCGAGCCCCCAGGGTGCTACACATACCTGACAGGAGCCCATAGATTCTGCTGCTTCCAATAATATATACCTGACAGGAGCCCATAGATTCTGCTGCTTCCAATAATATATACCTGACAGGAGCCCATAGATTCTGCTGCTTCCAATAATATATACCTGACAGGAGCCCATACATTCTCCTGCCTCCAATAATATATACCTGACAGGAGCCCATAGATTCTCCTGCCTCCAATAATATATACCTGACAGGAGCCCATAGATTCTCCTGCCTCCAATAATATATACCTGACAGGAGCCCATAGATTCTCCTGCCTCCAATAATATATACCTGACAAGAGCCCATACATTCTCCTGCCACCAATAATATATACCTGACAGGAGCCCATACATTCTGCTGCCTCCAATAATATATACCTGACAGGAGCCCATAGATTCTCCTGCCTCCAATAATATATACCTGACAGGAGCCCATACATTCTCCTGCCTCCAATAATATATACCTGACAGGAGCCCATACATTCTCCTGCCTCCAATAATATATACCTGACAGGAGCCCATAGATTCTCCTGCCTCCAATAATATATACCTGACAGGAGCCCATAGATTCTCCTGCCTCCAATAATATATACCTGACAAGAGCCCATACATTCTCCTGCCACCAATAATATATACCTGACAGGAGCCCATACATTCTGCTGCCTCCAATAATATATACCTGACAGGAGCCCATAGATTCTCCTGCCTCCAATAATATATACCTGACAGGAGCCCATAGATTCTCCTGCCTCCAATAATATATACCTGACAGGAGCCCATACATTCTGCTGCCTCCAATAATATATACCTGACAGGAGCCCATACATTCTCCGGCCTCCAATAATATATACCTGACAGGAGCCCATAGATTCTGCTGCCCCCAATAATATATACCTGACAGGAGCCCATAGATTCTCCTGCCTCCAATAATATATACCTGACAGGAGCCCATACATTCTGCTGGCTCCAATAATATATACCTAACAGGAGCCCATACATTCTCCGGCCTCCAATAATATATACCTGACAGGAGCCCATAGATTCTGCTGCCCCCAATAATATATACCTGACAGGAGCCCATACATTCTGCTGCCTCCAATAATATATACCTGACAGGAGCCCATACATTCTTCTGCCTCCAATAATATATACCTGACAGGAGCCCATACACTCTCCTGCCTCCAATAATATATACCTGACAGAAGCCCATACATTCTCCTGCCTCCAATAATATATACCTGACAGGAGCCCATACATTCTGCTGCCTCCAATAATATATACCTGACAGGAGCCCATACATTCTGCTGCCTCCAATAATATATACCGGACAGGAGCCCATACATTCTGCTGCCTCCAATAATATATACCTGACAGGAGCCCATACATTCTGCTGCCTCCAATAATATATACCTGACAGAACCCATATATTCTGGTGCCTTCAATAATATATACCTGACAGGAGCCCATACATTCTGCTGCCTCCAATAATATATACCTGACAGGAGCCCATACATTCTGCTGCCTCCAATAATATATACCTGACAGGAGCCCATACATTCTCCTGCCTAAAATAATATATACCTGACAGGAGCCCATACATTCTGCTGCCTCCAATAATATATACCTGACAGGAACCCATATATTCTGGTGCCTCCAATAATATATACCTGACAGGAGCCCATACATTTTGCTGGCTCCAATAATATATACCTGACAGGAGCCCATACATTCTGCTGCCTCCAATAATATATACCTGACAGGAGCCCATACATTCTGCAGCCTCCAATAATATATACCTGACAGGAGCCCATACATTCTGCTGCCTCCAATAATATATACCTGACAGGAGCCCATACATTCTGCAGCCTCCAATAATATATACCTGACAGGAGCCCATACATTCTGCTGCCTCCAATAATATATACCTGACAGGAGCCCATACATTCTCCTGCCTCCAATAATATATACCTAACAGGAGCCCATACATTCTGCTGCCTCTAATAATATATACCTGACAGGAGCCCATACATTCTGCTGCCTCCAATAATATATACCTGACAGGAGCCCATACATTCTCCTGCCTCCAATAATAAATACCTGACAGGAGCCCATACATTCTGCAGCCTCCAATAATATATACCTGACAGGAGCCCATACATTCTGCTGCCTCCAATAATATATACCTGACAGGAGCCCATACATTCTGCTGCCTCCAATAATATATACCTGACAGGAGCCCATACATTCTGCTGCCTCCAATAATATATACCTGACAGGAGCCCATACATTCTGCTGCCTCTAATAATATATACCTGACAGGAGCCCATACATTCTGCTGCCTCCAATAATATATACCTGACAGGAGCCCATACATTCTCCTGACTCCAATAATATATACCTGACAGGAGCCCATACATTCTGCAGCCTCCAATAATATATACCTGACAGGAGCCCATACATTCTGCTGCCTCCAATAATATATACCTGACAGGAGCCCATACATTCTCCTGCCTCCAATAATATATACCTGACAGGAGCCCATACATTCTGCTGCCTCTAATAATATATACCTGACAGGAGACCATACATTCTGCTGCCTCCAATAATATATACCTGACAGGAGCCCATACATTCTCCTGCCTCCAATAATATATACCTGACAGGAGCCCATACATTCTGCAGCCTCCAATAATATATACCTGACAGGAGCCCATACATTCTGCTGCCTCCAATAATATATACCTGACAGGAGCCCATACATTCTGCTGCCTCCAATAATATATACCTGACAGGAGCCCATACATTCTGCTGCCTCCAATAATATATACCTGACAGGAGCCCATACATTCTGCTGGCTCCAATAATATATACATGACAGTAGCCCATACATTCTCCTGCCTCCAATAATATATACCTGACAGGAGCCCATACATTCTGCAGCCTCCAATAATATATACCTGACAGGAGCCCATACATTCTGCAGCCTCCAATAATATATACCTGACAGGAGCCCATACATTCTGCTGCCTCCAATAATATATACCTGACAGGAGCCCATACATTCTGCAGCCTCCAATAATATATACCTGACAGGAGCCCATACATTCTGCAGCCTCCAATAATATATACCTGACAGGAGCCCATACATTCTGCAGCCTCCAATAATATATACCTGACAGGAGCCCATACATTCTGCTGCCTCCAATAATATATACCTAACAGGAGCCCATACATTCTGCTGGCTCCAATAATATATACCTAACAGGAGCCCATACATTCTGCTGGCTCCAATAATATATACCTGACAGGAGCTCATACATTCTCCTGCCTCCAATAATATATACCTGACAGGAGCCAATACATTCTCCTGCCTCCAATAATATATACCTGACAGGAGCCCATAGATTCTGCTTCCTCGAATAATATATACCTGACAGGAGCCCATACATTCTCCTGCCTCCAATAATATATACCTGACAGGAGCCCATACATTCTCCTGCCTTCAATAATATATACCTGACAGGAGCCCATACATTCTCCTGCCTTCAATAATATATACCTGACAGGAGCCCATACATTCTACTGCATCCAATAATATATACCTGACAGGAGCCCATACATTCTGCTGGCTCCAATAATATATACCTGACAGGAGCCCATACATTCTGCTGGCTCCAATAATATATACCTGACAGGAGCCCATACATTCTCCTGCCTCCAATAATATATACCTGACAGGAGCCCATACATTCTCCTGCCTCCAATAATATATACCTGACAGGAGCCCATACATTCTCCTGCCTCCAATAATATATACCTGACAGGAGCCCATACATTCTCCTGTCTCCAATAATATATACCTGACAGGAGCCCATACATTCTCCTGCCTCCAATAATACATACCTGACAGGAGCCCATACATTCTCCTGCCTCCAATAATATATACCTGACAGGAGCCCATACATTCTCCTGCCTCCAATAATATATACCTGACAGGAGCCCATACATTCTGCTGCCTCCAATAATATATACCTGACAGGAGCCCATACATTCTGCTGCCTCCAATAATATATACCTGACAGGAGCCCATACATTCTGGTGCCTCCAATAATATATACCTGACAGGAGCCCATACATTCTCCTGGCTCCAATAATATATACCTGACAGGAGACCATACATTCTCCTGCCTCCAATAATATATACCTGACAGGAGCCCATACATTCTGCTGGCTCCAATAATATATACCTGACAGGAGCCCATACATTCTCCTGTCTCCAATAATATATACCTGACAGGAGCCCATACATTCTCCTGCCTCCAATAATACATACCTGACAGGAGCCCATACATTCTCCTGCCTCCAATAATATATACCTGACAGGAGCCCATACATTCTCCTGCCTCCAATAATATATACCTGACAGGAGCCCATACATTCTGCTGCCTCCAATAATATATACCTGACAGGAGCCCATACATTCTGCTGCCTCCAATAATATATACCTGACAGGAGCCCATACATTCTGGTGCCTCCAATAATATATACCTGACAGGAGCCCATACATTCTCCTGGCTCCAATAATATATACCTGACAGGAGACCATACATTCTCCTGCCTCCAATAATATATACCTGACAGGAGCCCATACATTCTGCTGCCTCCAATAATATATACCTGACAGGAGCCCATACATTCTGCTGCCTCCAATAATATATACCTGACAGGAGACCATACATTCTGCTGCCTCCAATAATATATACCTGACAGGAGCCCATACATTCTCCTGCCTCCAATAATATATACCTGACAGGAGCCCATACATTCTCCTGCCTCCAATAATATATACCTGACAGGAGCCCATACATTCTCCTGCCTCCAATAATATATACCTGACAGGAGCCCATACATTCTCCTGCCTCCAATAATATATACCTGACAGGAGCCCATACATTCTCCTGCCTCCAATAATATATACCTGACAGGAGCCCATACATTCTGCTGCCTCCAATAATATATACCTGACAGGAGCCCATAGATTCTGCTGCCTCCAATAATATATACCTGGCAGGAGCCCATACATTCTGCTGCCTCCAATAATATATACCTGACAGGAGCCCATACATTCTGCTGCCTCCAATAATATATACCTGACAGGAGCCCATACATTCTCCTGCCTCCAATAATATATACCTGACAGGAGCCCATACATTCTGCTGCCTATAATAATATATACTTGACAGGGGCCCATACACTCTCCTGCCTCCAATAATATATACCTGACAGGAGTCCATACATTCTGCTGCCTCCAATAATATGCACCTGACAGGAGCCCATACATTCTCCTGCCTCCAATAATATATACCTGACAGGAGCCCATACATTCTGCTGCCTCCAATAATATATACCTGACAGGAGCCCATACATTCTCCTGCCTCCAATAATATATACCTGACAGGAGCCCATACATTCTCCTGCCTCCAATAATATATACCTGACAGGAGCCCATACATTCTCCTGCCTCCAATAATATATACCTGACAGGAGCCCATACATTCTCCTGCCTCCAATAATATATACCTGACAGGAGCCCATACATTCTCCTGCCTCCAATAATATATACCTGACAGGAGCCCATACATTCTGCTGCCTCCAATAATATATACCTGGCAGGAGCCCATACATTCTCCTGCCTCCAATAATATATACCTGACAGGAGCCCATACATTCTGCTGCCTCCAATAATATATACCTGACAGGAGCCCATACATTCTCCTGCCTCCAATAATATATACCTGACAGGAGCCCATACATTCTGCTGCCTATAATAATATATACTTGACAGGGGCCCATACACTCTCCTGCCTCCAATAATATATACCTGACAGGAGTCCATACATTCTGCTGCCTCCAATAATATGCACCTGACAGGAGCCCATACATTCTCCTGCCTCCAATAATATATACCTGACAGGAGCCCATACATTCTGCTGCCTCCAATAATATATACCTGACAGGAGCCCATACATTCTGCTGCCTCCAATAATATATACCTGACAGGAGCCCATACATTCTGGTGCCTCCAATAATATATACCTGACAGGAGCCCATACATTCTCCTGGCTCCAATAATATATACCTGACAGGAGACCATACATTCTCCTGCCTCCAATAATATATACCTGACAGGAGACCATACATTCTCCTGCCTCCAATAATATATACCTGACAGGAGCCCATACATTCTGCTGCCTCCAATAATATATACCTGACAGGAGCCCATACATTCTGCTGCCTCCAATAATATATACCTGACAGGAGACCATACATTCTGCTGCCTCCAATAATATATACCTGACAGGAGCCCATACATTCTCCTGCCTCCAATAATATATACCTGACAGGAGCCCATACATTCTCCTGCCTCCAATAATATATACCTGACAGGAGCCCATACATTCTCCTGCCTCCAATAATATATACCTGACAGGAGCCCATACATTCTCCTGCCTCCAATAATATATACCTGACAGGAGCCCATACATTCTCCTGCCTCCAATAATATATACCTGACAGGAGCCCATACATTCTGCTGCCTCCAATAATATATACCTGACAGGAGCCCATAGATTCTGCTGCCTCCAATAATATATACCTGGCAGGAGCCCATACATTCTGCTGCCTCCAATAATATATACCTGACAGGAGCCCATACATTCTGCTGCCTCCAATAATATATACCTGACAGGAGCCCATACATTCTCCTGCCTCCAATAATATATACCTGACAGGAGCCCATACATTCTGCTGCCTATAATAATATATACTTGACAGGGGCCCATACACTCTCCTGCCTCCAATAATATATACCTGACAGGAGTCCATACATTCTGCTGCCTCCAATAATATGCACCTGACAGGAGCCCATACATTCTCCTGCCTCCAATAATATATACCTGACAGGAGCCCATACATTCTGCTGCCTCCAATAATATATACCTGACAGGAGCCCATACATTCTCCTGCCTCCAATAATATATACCTGACAGGAGCCCATACATTCTCCTGCCTCCAATAATATATACCTGACAGGAGCCCATACATTCTCCTGCCTCCAATAATATATACCTGACAGGAGCCCATACATTCTCCTGCCTCCAATAATATATACCTGACAGGAGCCCATACATTCTCCTGCCTCCAATAATATATACCTGACAGGAGCCCATACATTCTGCTGCCTCCAATAATATATACCTGGCAGGAGCCCATACATTCTCCTGCCTCCAATAATATATACCTGACAGGAGCCCATACATTCTGCTGCCTATAATAATATATACTTGACAGGGGCCCATACACTCTCCTGCCTCCAATAATATATACCTGACAGGAGTCCATACATTCTGCTGCCTCCAATAATATGCACCTGACAGGAGCCCATACATTCTCCTGCCTCCAATAATATATACCTGACAGGAGCCCATAGATTCTGCTGCCTCCAATAATATATACCTGACAGGAGCCCATACATTCTGCTGCCTCCAATAATATATACCTGACAGGAGCCCATAGATTCTGCTGGCTCCAATAATATATACCTGACAGGAGCCCATAGATTCTGCTGTCTTCAATAATATATACCTGACAGGAGCCCATACATTCTCCTGCCTCCAATAATATATACCTGACAGGAGCCCATACATTCTGCTGGCTCCAATAATATATACCTGACAGGAGCCCATACATTCTGCTGCCTCCAATAATATATACCTGACAGGAGCCCATACATTCTGCTGCCTCCAATAATATATACCTGACAGGAGCCCATACATTCTCCTGCCTCCAATAATATATACCTGACAGGAGCCCATGGATTCTGTTGCCGCTGCCTGGGGCGACGCCGGGTCCATCCTCCACAGCGCGCACAGGAAGCAGTCCCGGGGCGATGACGTCATTGCCCTGAGACTGACTTCCTGCGCACGCGCCTGCAGTGTCGCGCTCCGCAGAGGAGGGAGAGGGGCACTGCGGGAGCAGGCAGAGCGCTCTCTCTGATTTGCCGCTGCAGAAGGCCCATCACTAATCATATCGGCAGTGCTGCCGATATGATTAGCGAACCGGGGGGAGGCCTCTATTCTCCGTACAGGGCCCAGGGGAGGTGGGGGGTGGGGCTTGGGGGCGTGGTCAACGGGATCCGGGGCCCACCGGGGGTTTTCCCGATCCTCCGGTGGGCCAGTGCGCCCCTGGTGGGGTCCCTGTGCCCCCCTAAGAGGAGACATACTAACTAGCTGAAAATTTACACCCCAGCACCATCTTCCTATCTCTTAAGCTGACAGTGGATGTGTTGGTAGTAGATAGTACGAGCTGTCCACCTTTCTCAGATTTAGTAAGTGACCCCCTGGTCCCCACAGAAGAACTGAACTCTGGTGGTGTCTTCTGATGGCTGCTAAGTCGCCGGCCTGACATGGTGCACTGGTGATTCCCCGTGGAATGATTACAATGATGCTGTTCCCTCCCGGTTAATCTACGATACGGGCATCTTATAAGGACTCCATTGTGGGTGACCAGGACTGCGACCTTGACTTACCTTAAATAGCTCACAGCTCCCCTGCAGTCCTGAGCTCAGCGTGCAGACCTTCAGCGAGCTCCGGTAAGTGATGGGATTAAGCGCAATGTTCTTGTCCATCAATTCTTTCCGCAGCTTCAGTGCGTGCTGCAGACCCGAGTCTTTCCATGGCGACTCCGCGCAGGCGTTGAACAGGGCAGTATATGTGGCATCTGTGGGAACCAGACCTCGCTTTTTCATCTAAATGATGTAACAAGAAATGAGTCTGTACTGTAAAAACTGTATGTAATAATAGCAATAATAATGTAAGTACATAATATACAGGGCATTATCAGATAATGTACAGGTACTTTACTGCATTACGTTATTGGTCCTCCCAATTAACAGAACAAATGGTCCATGGTGCTCACTGGGGCGCTGATGCCCCTTCACAGCAAGATCCATATAAGTGTGTGTGCCTGGTACTGCCGGCCTCGGCCAGATCCCCACAGCTTGTACACTGATGGACAGCGTACACAATGAATGCTATATTGAGGGCATAACAGTCATGTCAGATGGCTACTGCTATGTGTATATTCTATTCTGGCCCCTGTGTGTCCTGCAATTGTCACCAGTTCTCCCCTCTGCAGCCTCTAGCGCTAAGCTTCAGTTATCTCTCAGCTAGTGGATAGAGAATGCTGCACTGACTGCTCACGTACACATCGCACACAGGCGGGAGGGATTCCCGCTTTCCATTCAGCACATGTTCAGAAGCAGTGGCAGTGATATGGTTGTGTAGAAGTGCTCAGCACTGAAGTGAGATAAACTCCTTACTAGAATAAGCTGCAGCACGATCTGCCCGTGTCTCCCTCTGATTGTCCTATCACTGTGCTCCTGCTCCAGCCTAACCTGATTTCATTAATCAATAGTGCAAGTAAAGATAAGACACTTTGTAATATACATTATCAGATAAACCTTCTTCTTTTGTCACTTAAAAGACATTTTTTGGTCTCCTGTACTAATCATTCACTCTCAATATCTGCTAAATCTGTGGGAGAAGGGAAGGGAACCTGTCACGTGAAAAAACGCTATCAACCTGTAGATATGGGGTTACTCTGCAGGTTAATAGCATTCTGAACCTGCCCGGTGCCGGCATTTAGACTCCCTCTGCCAGGAGGAAATTAACTTTATTGTATCTGGTAGCGTTTGGGTATCAGTCATGGGGGCGGCACTGGTTCAGTCACCGCTCTGTGTATAGAGAGTGACGGCTGTCACCGTGCCCCCAGACCTGATAGACAGCCGGCCCTAATGCTGAGCTGCCATCAGTCACTACAGGGGTCGCAGTTACAGGCGCCACTTTCTATACACAGAGCAGTGCCGCCCCGGTGACTGGAAGTCGAACGCTACCGGGAGGAACGCGACAGGTTCATTTCAACAAAAATGTCTGCGATGCCCCTATAAACCTATGGAAGGGGGAGCTGGAGGGAGAAAAAGCAGAGCACAGAAAAGGTAAATGCTGAGGCTTATAATGTAGAGAAAAAATGCAGGAGACCCATCATATAATGTACACTCCCCATACATTCATGTACACTCAGGAGTGTATGATGAGTGGCAATTATTCCTTATATAGTTCTCCTTATTCTAAAAAGTCATCTGAAAGTGCTGTTAAATCATAAGGGAATCTGCCACCCGGTTTTAGATGCCCCATCTGAGAGCAGCATGATATAAGGGGTGAGACCCTGATTACAGTGATATCTCACGCTTTTTGCTGCTTACTGCTATTTTGATAAAATCAGTGTTTTATCTGCTGCAGCTCTAGTAGTTCTCTGAATGCTGAGCTTTGTATAACCTCATCCACACCACTGATCGTCAGCTTTCCTCCAGTCAGTGGTGGGGATGGGGTTATACAGAGCACATGAATACCGAGGACTACCTAGCAGAATTTCATACAATTTGCCCAACAGAAGAAAATTCATATGTAAAAGAATACAACGACTATAATACTGCCCCCTATGTACAAGAATATAACCAATATAATACTGCCCTCTATGTACAAGAATACAACTACTATAATACAGCTCCTATGTACAAGAATACAACTATAATACTGCCCCCTACGTACAAGAATATAACCACTATAATACTGCCCTCTATGTACAAGAATACAACTACTATAATACTGCTCCTATGTACAAGAATACAACTACTATAATACTGCCCTCTATGTACAGGAATACAACTACTATAACACTGTTCCTATGTACAAGAATATAACTACTATAATACTGCTCCTATGTACAAGAATATAACCACTATAATACTGCCCCCTATGTACAAGAATATAACTACTATAATACTGTTCCTATGTACAAGAATATAACTACTATAATACTGTTCCTATGTACATGAATATAACTACTATAATACTGCTCCTATGTACAAGAATATAACTACTATAATACTGCTCCTATGTACAAGAATATAACTACTATAATACTGCCCCTGTATAAGAATATAACTACTATAATACTGCTCTTATGTACAAGAATATAACTGCTATAATACTGCTCCCTATGTACAAGAATACAACTACTATAATACTGCCCCTATATACAAGAATACAACTACTATAATACTGCCCCCTAATGTACAAGAATATAACTACTATAATACTGCTCCTATGTACAAGAAAATAACTGCTATGATACTGCTCTTATGTACAAGAATATATCTACTATAATACGGCTTCTATGTACAAGAATATAACTGCTATAATACTGCCCCTGTATAAGAATATAACTGCTATAATACTGCCCCTGTATAAGAATATAACTGCTATGATACTGCCCCTGTATAAGAATATAACTACTATGATACTGCCCCTGTATAAGAATATAACTGCTATAATGCTGCCCCTGTTTAAGACTATAACTAATATAATACTGCTCCTATGTACAAGAATATAACTGCTATAAAACTGCTCTTATGTACAAGAATATAACTGCTATAATACTGCCCCTGTATAAGAATATAACTACTATAAAACTGCTCTTATGTACAAGAATATAACTGCTATAATACTGCCCCTGTATAAGAATATAACTGCTATGATACTGCCCCTGTATAAGAATATAACTACTATGATACTGCCCCTGTATAAGTATATAACTGCTATGATACTGCCCCTGTATAAGAATATAACTGCTATAATGCTGCCCCTGTATAAGAATATAACTACTATAATACTGCTCCTATGTACAAGAATATAACTGCTATGATACTGCCCTGTATAAGAATATAACTACTATAATACTGCTCTTATGTACAAGAATATAACTACTATAATACTGCTACTATGTACAAGAATATAACTGCTATAATACTGCCCCTGTATAAGAATATAACTGCTATGATACTGCCCTTGTATAAGAATATAACTGCTATAATACTGCCCCTGTATGAGAATATAACTGCTATAATACTGCCCCTGCATAAGAATATAACTGCTATAATACTGCCCTTGTATAAGAATATAACTGCTATAATACTGCCCCTGTATAAGAATATAACTGCTATGATACTGCCCCTGTATAAGAATATAACTGCTATATACTGCCCCTGTATAAGAATATAACTGCTATGATACTGCCCCTGTATAAGAATATAACTGCTATGATACTGCCCCTGTATAAGAATATAACTGCTATGATACTGCCCCCCTGTATAAGAATATAACTGCTATGATACTGCCCCTGTATAAGAATATAACTGCTATATACTGCCCCTGTATAAGAATATAACTGGTATGAGTGGCAGTATTGCCATCATTATTTGCGCTGTTTTTGTCCTGCATTAACCCCTCCTCGTCTTAAACCTGTTTTGGGCTTAGATGAGGGCTCAGCTCTGGGCGCTTGTATGCGGTGACTTCTCTGGATGCCACATTTCCGGGCACTTGCTCTACAATGGCCTCCCTTCTGTTCCTGTATGGCCTCCGCTGGGTGCGGCCTCACTCGCTGGGAGGAGGTCAGTTACCGGCCTCTGGGCTTGGACCTGGTGCCCTGTAGGTAGCAGCTGTGACTTGGAGGACCCCTGCTATGACTGACTCCTGACAGTGTTCAGGGCCCATCCTGCCGCTATAGTGACTGGCAGACCCGGCCGTACAGGGTTACTGGGCGTTCGCCTCTGAGTAATGGAATCAGCGCGCAGACGATTATTGTCTCAGCCCGGAGCGGTGAGAGCCGGGGCCCTATAATCCGGCACATTCCAGGCGTTCATCCTAATCCGCCTACAGCGGCCGCTAATGTGCGCCCTCCAGGCAGGAGAGGAGGCGAGTCCCCACACCGGCCTCACATGGAGGCTCACACCATGGGGATCGAAGCTTCAGCATCCCACCCGCCCGGAATAAACTCCACTCGCTTTCTTATATACCTTGCGTTTTTATTCTTCACCATTTACTTCGTCAGGGAATAAAAACATTTAAATAATTGTTACGGAAAACAGCGCCACCCTGACCCATGGGTTGTATTTGGTATTACAGCTCAGGGTCCTGCAATACCGGCTGTGAGCAGATGTGGCGCTGTTTCTGTACCAGAGCAGCCATGTTTTTCCACTCTGAGCAGGGCTGTGTCCAGGAAATCTCTAACCATAGGGATCTGGTTTGAGCGGGCATTTCCCCTTTAAATGTTATGGTCACCTTTGGGGACTTTCTTTTGTATTTAAATGCATTTATTTTTGAGCCAAATATTTTTTGCAAATTGGTTCCAGTAAAATTTTTTCACAGTTTGGCTTTTACAGGCCTTTTAAGTGGCTGTGGAATGAGTCAACTGAGGACCTGTCAGTGAGCTCCTCTCACTGACACAAAGTTCTGCTCAGCTTTCATGTAGGCTCAGTAAAATGACAGCTTTAAAAAAAAAAGCTGCAAGCTCACTGATGAATTCTCAGTTAACTCATTCCGCAGATGTCAGATGCAAAAAATTTAATAAATCCCATTTTTAATAAAATCAAAATATATGCATTTAAGAAAATGTAAAAAATGCCAGGTAAGTGTGAACGATGTCTTGTAGGTGGCCAGGTGGATTGTCTGTACTTACTGTACAGGCAGGGGCATACATAGGAATCATGGGGCCCCATAGCAGAAGCTCTAATTAGGACCCCCCCCACAAAAATGTAAATAATTGTCGGGGTCACCAAAGATCAGATCTCACAACTTTCTATCCTTTACATAGTAATTTTCCTCCTGCTGACGTCCTAGATCTCTCTTTCATTGCCCCATAAAGTGTGATGCCAAAAAAAGGGCCCCCCAAACACAGTATGAAACCCCCATGGTGAATTCCTCCACATGCGCAGTATAATGACCCTACTGTACCCCACCTCAACTCCCAGGGTAAAGTATGCTGACCCCAACACAGTATGATCCCCCAACTGTGAGCCGCTAGAGAGGATGGTACATAATAAGGGACGGCTCTATACATAATGAGTACACTATATACTAAGGGACTGTGCTGTACATAATAAGGCTACATTCCTGCATCTGTGTGCAGTGTCGGTGTGCTGGCCTGTTTTACTGACGCATTGAGCATGTCCTATTCTAATCCTCAAAATCGGATCAGAACAGGACATTCTCTGCCCTCTTAGATCTCATTCTCAGATCCGTGATTTTCATGGATGTGTGAATGGATCTATAAAACTGTACGAGTCCGTGGACCATCCGATAAAAAGATCTGGCAGCACACGGACATTTCACACAAATGTGAGAATGCAGCCTAAGGGATTTTACAGATAACATCATCACTGCAAGTCACACAGTGCAGATACAGAATAATATTTACATCCAGGCACTTACCGCTGACGTCTCATCTGATCAGAGCCGGTTTCTGCTGCTTCTTCTCCATCTGGTCAGACCTTCATGTCGACATCTCCCAGCCACGATGACCAGTACAGCCCTAAAAATAACAAGGTCAGATATTGTCGGCATACATGTGTCTCCCCCGCTCTGCGTCCTCGAATACAGATATGTAACACCCCCCCATTAATATACTATTAGCCACTTAGTAATCAAAATATAAAGTGATAAGCAGCACTGTGCCCCCCATTAACTATAATCTGCACCGGCCAATAAAATAAATGATTCAGTCTCTGTGACTCTCCCCAATTAACTGTAAGGCTATGTGCACACGGAAAACATACAAGGCTTTACAGTACAAGCAAAGTGAAACCCCCATCATTGCTCTCTACCAGCACCCCATCATTACTCTCTCCCAGCACCCTCGCAATTGCTTTGTCCCAGCACCCTCATCATTGCTTGCTCCCAGCAACACGTCATTGCTCTCCCCTTCCCTACCATCCCCATCATTGCTCTCCCCAGCCCTATCAGCCCCATTATTGCTCTTCCCAGCCGCATCATTCCTCTCCCCAGCCCCATTATTGCTCTTCCCAGCCCCATCAGCCCCATTATTGCTCTTCCCAGCCCCATCATTCCTCTCCCTAGCCCCATCAGCCCCATTATTGCTCTCCCCAGCCCCATCATCCCATCATTCCTCTCCCCAGCCCCATCAACTCCATTATTGCTCACCCCAGCCCCTCCATCCCATCATTGCTCTCCCCAGCCCCACCATCCCCATCATTGCTCCCCAAAGCCCCATCATTCCTCTCTCCAGCCCCATCATTGCTCTCCGTAGCCATCCCCAGCCCCATCAATCCCATCATTCCTCTTCCCATCCCCATTATTGCTCTCCCCAGCCCCATCAACCCCATTATTCCTCTCCCCAGCCCCATTATTGCTCTCCCCAGCCCCATCAACCCCATTATTCCTCTCCCCAGCCCCATCAACCCCATTATTGCTCTCCCCAGCCCCATCAACCCCATTATTCCTCTCCCCAGCCCCATTATTGCTCTCCCCAGCCCCATCAACCCCATTATTCCTCTCCCCAGCCCCATCAGCCCCATTATTGCTCTTCCCAGACCCATCATTCCTCCCCCCACCTCCCCTCCCCAGCATTTCAGTAAAAAAAAAAAACAAAACAAAAAAAGAACAACTTACCTCAGCTCGCTCGCCTGCAGCATCCTCCTGGTTGCCGGCAGCTTTCTTCCTGACCCAGGCGCGCGCTGCATGATGACGTCATCAAGCTGCGCGCGCCTGGGTCAGGGAGGAAGCAGAGGACGAACCCTCCAGCTCCGCGGCTATTCTCCTCCTGACAGCAGCGGAGCTGCAGGGATCGCTCCCTGACCGCCGCGTGCAGGGAGCAGCTGCATGGTGGAGACCCGGCGCTGCTGCACCGGCGGCGGTATGTCCACCCCTGGACTGCTATGGGAACCCCCCGGCTCACGGGCCCCATAGCAGTCGCGTGGTCTGCCGCCATTGGCGGTACGCCACTGCGTACAGGAGCTGGGAGCACTGGCTGTAGCCTCCTCCATCTCCTCGCACTTGTCTGCCGCCCTCTGGCGGTCGCTGTAGGTCATGGCGCACACGGCGGCTCCGGACTCCACCAGGAACTTACACACCTGGACGTTGTTGCAGGAGGCGGCGCAGTGCAGCGGGGTCCTGACAGCGACACCAAGCGGAGAAAACGACAGAAACCGCCACAGAAAACCCCCTGAAAAACTAGACCGTCTGTCCTCAATCACCCAGACCCTCGGGGGCTCAACTTTTCTATTTCTTGGGCCAAGATTTTTTTTTCTTTTTCTCCCATTGATGCAATCTGGCCGGGGGCTGAGTCACGTGCTGGCCGGGGGGGCGGGGTAGTGCTTAATAAGTGCTCTCAGGCCTCTAACAAGGGATGGGGGGTTTTCTGCCGACCCCTTTAATGCGAGCCGATATTCGGGGCAGCAGCCGGCGCTGTCTGCTGCGTTTACCTTCACTCCGAACTGGACGAGGAACTGGACGATCTCGGTGTGGGGGGCTGTGAGACCCTCGTCGTTGGGCTGGCTGGGGTCTTCCACCTGCAGATGGGGGGGATGGAGAAGATACAACATTAGTGCTGGCAGAAATCCAGAGCGCGGGAGTCATCAGCACAATAAGCGAAGGAGCGGGACGGGCCGGGGATGAAGAGCGCGGTAATGAGGGGGGACGAGCGCGGTAATGAGGGGGACAAGGGCCGCATTCAGCAGAGGAAAGGAATGAGGGGGGCTTCTAATTCTACCAATCAGAGGCGGATAATATCTGGCTGCAGGACAGGAATGACATCACCGCCCATCAGCTCTCATCACATTGCCCTCTGTTCACACCTGAGCTGTGTCCACAGTTTATAACTGAAGCAATAACTGTCATAAAGCCTCTGTAAATGGGACAGAAAATCTGCACCAAAATCTGTGCAAAACTTAACTGCAGATTTGGCCACAGATTTCACTCTTTGCAAACCATTAAGTGAAATTAGCAGTGACAATCCACACTGAGAACTTGTGTGGGCGCTATATGATGTGTGTTGTAGGTGCTGTATAGCGGTAATGTGTGGGCGCTATATGATGTGTGTTGTAGGTGCTGTATAGCGGTAATGTGTGGGCACTATATGATGTGTGTTGTAGGTACTGTATAGCGGTAATGTGTGGGCGCTATATGATGTGTGTTGTAGGTGCTGTATAGCGGTAATGTGTGGGCGCTATATGATGTGTGTTGTAGGCGCTGTATAGCGGTAATGTGTGGGCACTATATGATGTATGTTGTAGGTACTGTATAGCGGTAATGTGTGGGCACTATATGATGTGTGTTGTAGGTGCTGTATAGCGGTAATGTGTGGGCACTATATGATGTGTGTTGTAGGTACTGTATAGCGGTAATGTGTGGGCGCTATATGATGTGTGTTGTAGGTGCTGTATAGCGGTAATGTGTGGGCGCTATATGATGTGTGTTGTAGGCGCTGTATAGCGGTAATGTGTGGGCACTATATGATGTATGTTGTAGGTGCTGTATAGCGGTAATGTGTGGGCGCTATATGATGTGTGTTGTAGGCGCTGTATAGCGGTAATGTGTGGGCGCTATATGATGTGTGTTGTAGGTACTGTATAGCGGTAATGTGTGGGCACTATATGATGTATGTTGTAGGTACTGTATAGCGGTAATGTGTGGGCACTATATGATGTGTGTTGTAGGTACTGTATAGCGGTAATGTGTGGGCACTATATGATGTATGTTGTAGGTACTGTATAGCGGTAATGTGTGGGCGCTATATGATGTGTGTTGTAGGTACTGTATAGCGGTAATGTGTGGGCGCTATATGATGTGTGTTGTAGGTACTGTATAGAGGTAATGTGTGGACGCTATATGATGTGTGTTGTAGGTACTGTATAGCGGTAATGTGTGGACGCTATATGATGTGTGTTGTAGGTACTGTATAGCGGTAATGTGTGGACGCTATATGATGTGTGTTGTAGGTACTGTATAGCGGTAATGTGTGGGCGCTATATGATGTGTGTTGTAGGTACTGTATAGCGGTAATGTGTGGGCGCTATATGATGTGTGTTGTAGGTACTGTATAGCGGTAATGTGTGGGCGCTATATGATGCGTGCTGTAGGTACTGTATAGCGGTAATGTGTGGGCGCTATATGATGCGTGTTGTAGGTACTGTATAGCGGTAATGTGTGGGCGCTATATGATGTGTGTTGTAGGTACTGTATAGCGGTAATGTGTGGGCGCTATATGATGTGTGTTGTAGGTACTGTATAGCGGTAATGTGTGGGCACTATATGATGCGTGTTGTAGGTACTGTATAGCGGTAATGTGTGGGCGCTATATGATGTGTGTTGTAGGTACTGTATAGCGGTAATGTGTGGGCGCTATATGATGTGTGTTGTCGGCGCTGTATAGCGGTAATCTGTGGGCGCTATATGATGTGTGTTGTCGGCGCTGTATAGCGGTAATCTGTGGGCGCTATATGATGCGTGTTGTAGGTACTGTATAGCGGTAATATGTGGGCGCTATATGATGTGTGCTGTAGGCGCTGTATAGCGGTAATGTGTGGACGCTATATGATGTGTGTTGTAGGTACTGTATAGAGGTAATGTGTGGGCGCTATATGATGTATGTTGTAGGTACTGTATAGCGGTAATGTGTGGGCGCTATATGATGTGTGTTGTAGGTACTGTATAGCGGTAATGTGTGAGCACTATATGATGTGTGTTGTAGGTACTGTATAGCAGTAATGTGTGGGCGCTATATGATGTATGTTGTAGGTACTGTATAGCTGTAATGTGTGGACGCTATATGATGTGTGTTGTAGGTACTGTATAGCGGTAATGTGTGGGCGCTATATGATGCGTGTTGTAGGCACTGTATAGCGGAAATGTGTGGACGCTATATGATGTGTGTTGTAGGCACTGTATAGCGGTAATGCGTGGGCTCTGTGTGATGCATGCTGTAGGCACTGTATAGCGGTAATGCGTGGGCACTGTGATGCGTGCTGTGGGCACTGTGTGATGCGTGCTGTAGGCACTGTATAGCGGTAATGCGTGGGCACTGATGCGTGCTGTAGGCACTGTATAGCGGTAATGCGTGGGCACTGATGCGTGCTGTCGGCACTGTATAGCGGTAATGTGTGGGCACTGTGTGATGCGTGTTGTAGGCACTGTATAGCGGTAATGTGTGGACGCTATATGATGTGTGTTGTAGGCACTGTATAGCGGTAATGTGTGGGCACTGTGTGATGCGTGCTGTAGGCACTGTATAGCGGTAATGTGTGGGCACTGTGTGATGCGTGCTGTAGGCACTGTATAGCGGTAATGCGTGGGCTCTGTGTGATGCGTGCTGTAGGCACTGTATAGCGGTAATGTGTGGGCACTATAGCGGTAATGCGTGGGCACTGTGATGCATGCTGTAGGCACTGTATAGCGGTAATGCGTGGGCACTGTGATGCGTGCTGTGGGCACTGTGTGATGCGTGCTGTAGGCACTGTATAGCGGTAATGCGTGGGCACTGTGATGCGTGCTGTAGGCACTGTATAGCGGTAATGCGTGGGCACTGTGATGCGTGCTGTAGGCACTGTATAGCGGTAATGCGTGGGCACTGTGATGCGTGCTGTAGGCACTGTATAGCGGTAATGCGTGGGCACTGTGATGCGTGTTGTAGGCACTGTATAGCGGTAATGCGTGGGCACTGATGCGTGCTGTAGGTACTGTATAGCGGTAATGCGTGGGCACTGTGATGCGTGCTGTAGGCACTGTATAGCGGTAATGCGTGGGCACTGTGTGATGCGTGCTGTAGGCACTGTATAGCGGTAATGCGTGGGCACTATATGATGCGTGTTGTAGGTACTGTATAGCGGTAATGTGTGGGATCTATATGATGCGTGTTGTAGGTACTGTATAGCGGTAATGTGTGGGCGCTTTATGATGTGTGTTGTAGGTACTGTATAGCGGTAATGTGTGGGCGCTATATGATGCGTGTTGTAGGTACTGTATAGCGGTAATGTGGGTTCTATATGATGCGTGTTGTAGGTACTGTATAGCGATAATGTGTGGGCGCTATATGATGCGTGTTGTAGGTACTGTATAGCGGTAATGTGTCGGCACTATATTATATATGTTGTACTGTATAGCGGTAATGTGTGGGCACTATATGACGGCATTTTGTATACTTATACAAATATTGGCATCCTGCTTTGCTTTTTGCTCACGGCCCCGTCGCCTTCTCTCCTCTGCCGGCGCCCCGTCGCCTTCTCTCCTCTGCCGGCGCCCCGTCGCCTTCTCTCCTCTGCCGGCGCCCCGTCGCCTTCTCTCCTCTGCCGGCGCCCCGTCGCCTCCTCTCCTCTGCCGGCGCCCCGTCGCCTCCTCTCCTCTGCCGGCGCCCCGTCGCCTCCTCTCCTCTGCCGGCGCCCCGTCGCCTCCTCTCCTCTGCCGGCGCCCCGTCGCCTCCTCTCCTCTGCCGGCGCCCCGTCGCCTCCTCTCCTCTGCCGGCGCCCCGTCGCCTCCTCTCCTCTGCCGGCGCCCCGTCGCCTCCTCTCCTCTGCCGGCGCCCCGTCGCCTCCTCTCCTCTGCCGTCGCCTCCTCTCCTCTGCCGGCGCCCCGTCGCCTTCTCTCCTCTGCCGGCGCCGTGCCCCTTCCTCACTAATGTTATTTGCTTTCCTTAGATTTGCTTTCTGACAACATTGTGCTTTCGCTGACCCACGCTGCAGCCGCAGAGGTCGTCTTGCAGATCATCTAGGAGTGTTACCCCCAGGTAATAATAAATACTATTAATTACAGCCCCATCTGTGATCTGAGCAGATCCACACTAGGCTATGCCACTGGAGATCCTTGCGGACCCTGCTGGGACCCCCACAATCTTTTTTGTCACTCTTGGGCTAATGATACATGGGGTAAGAACCAGCGCCCCCCTGTCCATAGGGTGTTTGTGAAATTCTCTATATATATTTTTGTAGCTTCAGTCTTTGGACCTGAGTTGTCGTCGTCTCTCCAAGCTGACTGGTTTTGCTCATCTCTTCTACCTGACCCGGCACCTGCAGAGTCTGAACCTCTCCTATAACGAGGTACGTCGCCTCCTTGCGCAGGGATCGGGTCTGCTGCCGTCGTGACGTCTTTTCCGATTACCCCGTATATGCCATCGATCGTGGGGTACCGGTGGGTAACAGTGGCAGTCAGTGGCCTCCTGAAGACCCCCGTCCTGCCATCTCTGTACATCTGTGTTCCCAGTATAGTACAAGAAATCAAACAGTCGCAGAGTCCAGGGCAAAAATAAGTAAAAATTTATTTAAAAATGAATAAATAAACTAAAACCCATAATTTTCATTTGTCTCGCTTTTCCCAATTAAAAACTAAAGAAATAAAAATAAATAAATAAACAGAAAAATTGGTAAATCGAATCCGTAAAACTCCATCCTATGAAAATATAAAGAACCCAAATTGTAAACCTTTTAAAAAAATTAAAATCAAAATAATTGATTTTTCGATCGCTGCACTTCTCAAAAATGGAATAAAAAGCAATCGATCAAAATGGTATGAATAAAAATACAAAAAGACCCTCACCCAGCCCCAGCAACAGAAAAAGTTACAAGTCCCAAAAATGGAGGAATAGAAAGCCCATACTCATCCTGGGAAAAAAAAAACCCAGGCCATATAGACGGAACAATAAAATGGTTTGTGGCTCTTGGAAGAAGGCGAGAAACAAACAAATCTCTGTGTTTTCTGGTGGTAGCTGGTGACGGGAACATGTTCTTTTTTCGCTTTGCAGAGTTGAAGAGCTGGATCTGATCCACAACCTGGAGCTGAGAGAGCTGTGGCTGGAGGGAAACCCTCTGCACGGGGCGGTGGAAAGCTTCTCCTCCTGCTACAGGTGCCCGCACCTCTCTGCTATCACATTATTATACAAATGCAAATCACCGATTCAATGCTTTTATTTTTCTTTTTTTGTGTTGCACAGATTGGTAACTTATTTTCCCACCATTGAAAAACTAGTAAGTATACACCTAGGAAGACTGTAAAGCATCAACTGTATCTTAAAAAAAGGGGTATTCCCATCTCCAAGATCCTATCCCACTATGTAGTAGGTGTAATAATAATATTAGCAAATACCTCCAATTAAAATTGTAGTATTGTTCTTCTGATTAGCTATGTCGCTTACCCCATGTGCACTGCATTGTAGTAGTTTAGGTATCCATGATTATGACCACTAACAACTGTCGCTATGAGTGGTCGTGACCATAGATACCCAAGCTACTACAATGCCCTGCACATAGGGTAAGTGACATAGTGAATCAGAAGAACTATACTGTTTTCTAATTGGAGGTATTTTCGAATATTACTATTATTAGATCTACTACATATTGCGGTAGGATCTTGGAAATAGGCTGTATCTTTGCCTTTAAAAGGATAGTTCAATCTGTTGCATGGTGCGCTACCCCATGTACCCCAGCTTTATACCTTTCCCCCTGTGAGCCTTCCATCATACCAGTCACCTTTCCTGTCCTGTATTATATCCGCTGTCTCCATTCTTGCAGGACGGACAGTTTTTTAAAGAGAATCTATTTTTTGAGCCAGAAGAACCCCAACCTCTCCCACAGGCAAAGGTAAGTTGTATTCTTCTTTCACTTAAAGGGGTTGTCCAGAGCCGTTCACTTCCACATCGGATACTAGCGGTGCTGATGACGTTGCGATCCGCAGACCTACCGAGACGCTAGCATGATGGGCAGGTATCGTGCACCCGTCCAGTTCATTAGAATAGGACATGTGCCCAATATCTGAACACACGGGTCATAACGTCAGCAGCACCGCTCACTTCCAGGGCGTTGGTAAGCAATGCTGAAGTTCTTTTAATAAGCCCTTTAAAAGGTGTTCTCCCAATGGGATATTCTATGGATATACCTTAAAGGGGTTTTCCAGTTTTGGAAACTCCCTTTTCTTTTGGTTGCAGTTTGTTAAAAAAAAAAAAAAAAGCGCTTTACTCGCCAGCCCCAGGTCCAGCACTGAGTCTCCGCCGCTGCTCCAGATGTCTGTTATTACCTGCAGCTCTGACGTCACGTCAGTAGTGCTTGGCCCTGAGCGTATTGTGCCGCTACTGGCTGTGATGGCAGCACTACTGATAATGACACACTAAAAGGCGCAGCGGAGACTCAGTACCGGACCCAGTGAGGATGAGTACAGCACAGTTTCTTCAACAAAAAAAAATTGCAGAGGGGGAACAGGAGTTTTCCAAAGCTAGAAATCTCTTTAAATATCTGAGATGGACCAACCCTTTTATTGTCCCTTATATTATAGGTTAGATCTAAAGTAGTAAGGTGGTGGGGTGCCATCTTTAGTTACCTCAATATGTATGTTTGTGTATATAAATAAAGATATTTTTCTCTACGGCACAGGGCAAAAGTTTTAGTTGGAATAAATGCTGTAGAGTAAAGAATGCTTTCAGAAAGAGAAGTGCTAACGCCTTCACCCTCCAAACCTGTTTTCACCTTCATGACCCGGCCAATTTTTACACTTCTGCCCAGTGTCCCTCTGAGGTAATAACTCTGGAACGCTTCCACGGATCCCCCTGATTCTGAGACTGTTTTTTCCTGACATATTGTACTTCATGATAGTGATAAAAGTTGTTCAATATGACTTGCATTTATTTGTGAAAAAAACGGAAATTTGGTGAAAATTTAGCAATTTTCCAAGTTTTAATTCTTATGACCTTAAATCAGAGAGATGTCACACAAAATAGTTAATAACATTTCCCACATGTCTACTTTACATCTGCATCATTTTGGAAACATAATTTTATTTTTGTTAGGAAGTTATAAGGATTAAAAGTTGACCAGCAATTTCTCATTTTTCCAACAAAATTTACAAAACTATTTTTTTTAGGGAACACATCACATTTGAAGTGACTTTGGGGGGCCTATATGACAGAAAATGCCCAAAAGTGACATAGTTCTAAAAACTGCACCCCTCAAGGTGCTTAAAACCACATTCAAGAAGTTTATTAACCCTTCAGGTGCTTCACAGGAATTAATGGAACGTGGAAGGAAAAAATGAACATTTTACTTTTTTTTTTCACAAAAATTTTACTTTATCCCCAATTTGTTTTATTTTCACAAGGGTTACAGGAGAAAATGGACCCTAAATTGTGTTGCGCAATTTCTCCTCAGTACACCGCTACCCCATTTGTGGAAGAAAACCACTGTTTGGGCGCACGGCAGGGCTCGGAAGGGAAGGAGCACAGTTTGACTTTTCAAACACAAAAATGGCTGGAATCGAGAGCTGCCGCCATGTCGCTTTTGGAGATCCCCGAGGTGCGTAAACAGTGGAAACCTTCCACAAGTGACGCCGTTTTGGAAACTAGATCCCCCAAGGAATGTTAGCTGTGCGGGGTGCACCTTGTGCTCCCAGGTGCTTCACAGAAGCTTATAATGTAGAGCCGTGAAAATAAAAAGTTACATTTTTCCCACAAAAATGTTCATTTAGCCCCAAATTTTGCATTTTCACAATGGTAACAGGAGAAAATGCACTGTAAAATGTATTGTGCAATTTCTCCTGAGTACACCAATACCCCATATGTGGATGAAAACTACTGTTTGGGCGCACGGCAAGGCTCGGTAGAAAAGGAGTGCCATTTGACTTTTTAAATGCAAAATTAGCTGGATCATTAGCCGACGCCATGTTGGGTTTGGAGAGCCCCTGATGTGCCTAAACAGTGGAAACCCCCTCAGAAGTGACACCATTTTAGAAATTATACCCCTTTGGGAATTTATCTGCAAGTGTAGTGAGTTTTCCAGATACAAGCAGCAGTGGATGTTGCTGAGTGAAAATTGCAAATCTGCATTGTAGTGACCAGTACGCTGTAGCCCCCAATACATTGTAGTGACCAGTACATTGTGTCCAGCCCATGCTTCTGGAGACACACACCTGTAATTTAGGCCGGCTGTCATCACTACAGAAAGGCCAAACATGTGGACGCTAAATGTGGTTTAGGCTCAGATGACTGCCTTCTGGACATCTGTCAAGTCAGCAGTCTTCCCTATGATTCTGGAGCCTACTGAAACAGACTAAGGTGCCTTTTTAAATGCTTCGGAAGCCTTTGCAGGTGTTTTTTGTTAATTATTCTAATTTACTGAGATAATGATTTTTGTGTTTTCATTGGATGTAACCCATAATCATCAACATTAACAGGAATAAACGCTTGAAATAGATCACTCTGTAATGACTCTATATAATATGAGTTTCACTTTTTGTATTGAAGAATTGAAATAAATTAACTTTTTGATGATATTCTAATTGTGTGAGAAGCACCTGTAAATGCGAGTATTATAACACTATTGCAATACTGCACCCCTGTATATTCCCCCTGGAGTTCACCAAATTCTGTACTATACATAGTAGACGAAACATAATAAATTCAGATACACGGCTGCTAGATATTAATTGAATTCTTTATTGGCTTCATACAAGATATCAAATGTAGAATTTCCCACCAGTCGTGTGGGGCAATAGTCATGTGGCCCTGATGATGATGGGCTCACGGAGAGTCATCCGTCAGAACTCAGGAGAGGAAAAACCCCCGGTGGAGGAAACCTCTAGGGAACCATGTCTGAGGGCCTGCCCTTCCCTTGGGCGGTGCTGGATGATGGCAGCTTGTGTTGTAGATCGGGGTTGATGCAGCAGAAAATTCACTTATTCAGTGATTACATCTGACTGCAGAAAGTAATGAGAACAGAGACCGAGCCTGGAATCTGCCTCGTCCTGAAGTGCGGCTCCTCTGCTCCTGACATGGCGGCCGCCACATCATTGACTTCTTATAGCCGTCACCTCCAGCTGTACCCCGTCTTCTTAGTGGGACCCCAGCTCGCTTATAGTGATCTGTAGAAAGAGGGAACAGAACTGATCATGGAGCAGCCGAATATTTAATATCCGAGACGTTCACACGATTTACTCCCGGTCACTGCTGCTCAGTACACTCCTCTTACCTGGATTATATTTGGTCCATGGTGATGACAGAAACACCGACACTTGTTATAGCTGCGGGGGCCATTCTTGTTCTGGTTCACACCTCTGTGTACAAAATAACAGAAAACCCCTTATAATCCTGCTATAATTAATCTCTTAATACATCTTTATAGGGGCTGGAGCTAAGCTTTAATGATAAACGGCTCCAATAATGGCAGCGCCCCCCCCCCATCATATTTATACATTCACTATATTGAGGGTATTATGGAAAGTCCATGGTTACTTACTGGTGCAGGCTGGTCTGTGGTCCAGGGTCGTGTCCGGTTGAAGGTCAGGGCGATCTTGTGGACCGTCATTGACTCTACATGCCGTTTATAGGCATGGAGTCACTTCCTGACCTTTTTGGGAAATGCGCTGATCCTGCCGGTCTGCAGGCAGGATATCAGATGAGTCCTCATCAACCGATGCCGGAACTCTGCTCTGGGTTCACCGCCATCTGCTATAAGCTCGTAGGCAAACGCTATGGCGAATAAGCCACAGTCATAGCTGTTCCTCTGCTGATCCACATCGATAAATGTCAGATGTTTCAGGGGCTCTTCGACCACTTCACTGTACAGGTTGATAATCTGCTCACAGATGGACGGAGTCAGATTTCCGGAGTTGATGCTGTCGGCCACAAAGATTTGGCCATTTTTGTAGCAGGTGGTCAGCCAGTGCACCCTCTCCTCATCATAGTGGATTTGTACAGCATTCTTCAGTACACTGTACCCTGGCACTAGAAGAGCGCAGGGGGGCTGCAGGCCATCAAAACCCTCAAACTGACTCTGCAGCAGGTCCTGGGCCATCATGACGATCTCATCATCCAGGAAGCCTTCCTCCCCTTTGCTCAGCAGGATGGTTAACTGCTCTGGAGACAGGATGTCCTCCTGTTTCCCGATATCGGGCATCTCCACTTGTGGGGTCTCCATCTCCGGGGTTACCTCTCTCAGTAGATCAGAAAGGTTTTCTGTAGCAGCTCTCTTGGCCGGTGGCAGCATCTTGGGCTGACTGTCCTCGGAGGTTGGTGCTTTTCTTTTTAGATTGTCCCGGGGTCTTGTTTGTAGCAGCCCCTCGTGTGCACCTTGTGCACATTCTGGATCGGCAAGATCCTCTCCACTTTCTGCAATGCTGGCAGTGGATTCAGTATCACCTACTATGTAGGTTGGGCTCTTCTCACCGCTGTCTTGGCTGATGACTTGGTCTTTACGTCTGGTTATAGCAACTGACCTGAAGCGCCTGACTGCTGTAATGGTGGCAGATTTCGTGGCCAGGAAGGAATCCTGCAGCAGTGTTCTCCAATTGCGATGGGATTTCCTGAATCGGGTCAGAAGGCTAAAGCCAATTGACTTGCAGGAAGAGAGAGCCTTGACCAGCAGCCGCTGGCCATAACGGGGACGTCCATGAATCCTCATGATGGCGTCGCTTTCTTTCTCCTTCTTTCTCCTTTTATTCCTTTAGCTTTGTGTATCCAATAAAGAGTCACACAAAAGACAGCCCCGGCTCTGCGCTCAGGCATTCTATACACTTTACTCCCATTGTGATGTCATAGAGCCGATGATGACACCAGAGTTCCATGTAGATCGTGACATCACCGCCATGTAGATGATGACCTCACAGCTCCAGGCCCAGCTGCTAAGGGCTCCCCAGTAAGATTGATGGTGACTCTACAGCTACATGCAGTTATTTTCTAACCCTTGTTCACACATTTTCAGCCGCATTCTCCATATATTGGAATGAGGAGGTGCGTCTGTGTGTAGCCAAATCTCCACCGACGTATATAGAGATTGCAATAGGGGGGTATTGGTGGTTTATGGCACTTGCTGTAAAGAGTAAGTGCACAATATGACCCATGTTACATGTAGTTTTACCAGAAAGGTTTGCAATTGAACTTGTTAAAGGCGTCATGTTTTTACAGTATGTTCACACGTTGCGTTTTTGCTGCTGTTTTTTTCTGCAGCCAAAACTTGATGTCTTGATAGTAAAAAAGCTGCAGACAAAAAACAGTTTTTTATTGCGTCTTTTTGCTGCGTTCTTCAGGATCCCAAAGTTCAGCTTTGCTTCCACCATACAAGCATGAGCAATGCAAGGTGTTAGGCCACCAACAACAGACGGATGTGACACCAGAAAACATTTTGGGGAAAAGGGGCAATTTGATACAATTATTTAGTGGAACAAGATTTTTATGTCTGAAAAACTAGTGACTATTCATGAAAAAATACACAATTGGAAGTGTAAAAACAGCTAGGGGAATTGGTCAGTCATAGTTTACCCAAGACTTGGCGGTGCATTGAGATATCAGGTATTGTTTCCTTTTACACATATCACTAATTTAATTAAAATGTACTAATCCTATCTGCCATCTCGGGTGATGAAACCAAGACATTTAGGTTTAAATGCGGGAAAATCACAGAAATAAATGGGTTTCACGTCCAGCCATACCTGTGTTTTTTTTGTTTTTTGTTTTTTTTTTCACTAAAAGCGCTGCAAGAACTGTTGGCAACGTTTTCTGCTGCATTTCTGCTGCTTTTTTGCACTTACTTGTAACTTTCTATGAGTGAAAGAATTAACATGCATCAGTTTTCCAATTCAGTCAGGAAGAGTAAAACAAAAAATAAGCGTGAACCTGAGATTTCTGAAATCTCCTAGCTTTTGCCGACATTGTAAAAAGCAGCTTTTAATTTGCATAAAAACACAATGTGTGAACATAGCCTTAGGCTGCACTCACATGCTGCTTTCTCTAATCCCCTCCAGGACAGCACCAACAGGAGGTTGCCTCCCCATCCTAATTAGGGACAGGAACCAAGAGGTTAAATAGCCCTTCCCTTCCCTCTAACCTCAGTGTTTTTCTTGTCCCTAAGGGATGAAGAGGTTTCCTTCTGGTGCGGCTGTGGCCGGCAATCTACTTCCCCAAAAATCAGTACCTTTCAGCCGGGTAGCCGTGGATCGATCGCCCTGTGCCTTCCTTCCATGTCCGCTGCTCTTTCCTCCCGGCGGGACAGCACCTTCCTCCAGAGCTCATTCAATGCTGGATGGTGAGAAGATATTGGCTGGGGGCCTCCTGTAGCTCCCCAGCCAGTTGCGATGTCTCCCCCTCTCCCTGAGCGCAACACTCTCCTCCGGTGTATAGCTGGCCGCATGGAGAGCTCATAGGAAGTGACGCGCGCCGGTCCATTCAATGGCCGCGTCGTCACTTCTGGTTGCGTTCCAGGGTGGAATGCACTGCCATTTTGGAAATTTGAAATTTCAATTAAAAAAGTGCAATAATCAGGATTGGTGGACCTGATATCAGGAGAGGGGGGGGGCCTCATCCTATTGGATGAGGACAGCGCTGGATCTCAGTTCCTGTATAAAAGGACCCTGATGGAAGACACCATAAGGAAGGACTGAGGTTCTAAAGATGGATGTGTCTGCCCCTAAAGCTGCATCTGCAGAGCCCAGCACAAACTCTGGCCCAGTGAGTATGTCTGGTATGGGTAAGTCCGTCTCGGTGCAGGATCCATTCTTATGTTTTCCCCACCGCCAGGGGGAGCTGAACGATCACGAGTGCACCCTGCTGCTCCTTTCTGAATCTATGGATCGGCGATCTTTGTCCGTGCCGTGGACTTGGTATGTAGTGTCGGAGTGCATGTGTGACCAGTATGCTCCTCCTGGCGGTGGTCTTGCAGCCATTGAAGGGCAAAGGGCATGTGCGACTGGCCCCTCTGTTAACTCCTCCTGGCGGAGGCAGGGTGCATGTGTGGCTGACTGCTCTGTTAACTCCTCCTGACTTAGGCTGGGGGCATATGTGACCGGCCCCTCTGTTAACTCCTCCTGGCGGAGGCAGGGTGCATGTATGACCGGCCGCTCTGTTAACTCCTCCTGACTTAGGCAGGGGGCATATGTGACCGGCCCCTCTGTTAACTCCTCCTGGCAGAGGCAGGGTGCATGTATGACCGGCCGCTCTGTTAACTCCTCCTGGTGGTGGTCTTCTGGCTACAGGAATACTGAGGGCGCCAGTGGTGGTATCCGCTGCATACGTTATGATTGATCTCGTCTCTTCCAATCATCATCTAATTCACCAGATTTTTAATATACCGTATATACTCGAGTATAAGCCGAGTTTTTCAGCACATTTTTTGTTCTGATAAAGCCCCTCTCTGCTTATACTCTGGTATATACTCGAGTATATAGAAATTCTGGTGGTGTGTAGTGGTGGGGCAGGTTGTGACGGTGGAGGAGCGGGGCACACGCTGTAGCCGCTGCTGCAGCTACCACGTGTGCCCGCTGCTAAAGAGAAATTAATATTCCCTCTTCTCCACTCCCATGGAGAAGGATGAATATTCATTCTCTTTAGTAGCGGGCACAGAGAAGCGTTGAGCCGCAGTTCCTGCTGACAGTGCCCGCTACTAAAGAGAGTGCATATTCACTCTTCTCCACGCCCATAGTCCCGGCGTGGAGAGGAGTGAATGTGCCAGCAGCTCAGCGTCTGAGAGCGCATGACAGTGACGTCATGCGCTGCTCAGATGCTGACATGAGCTGCTGCAGCAGAAAAGGAAGCAGAGCAGAGGTGAGGAAGGAAGGTGAGTATAAGGGTATGTGCACATGGGCGTTATTGGCAGCGCTTTGAACGCTGTGTACTTTATTGGGGATTGGGGATGAGGGGGCATGCATACCAGAATTGGGGGATGAGGGGTGCCATACATACCAGAATTGGGGGATGAGGGGTGCCATACATACCAGAATTGGGGGATGAGGGGTGCCATACATACCAGAATTGGGGGATGAGGGGTGCCATACATACCAGGATTGGGGATGAGGGGTGCCATATATATCAGGATTGGGGGATGAGGGCTGCCATTCATACCAGGATTGGGGATGAGGGGGCATGCATATCAGAATTGGGGGATGAGGGGTGCCATACATACCAGAATTGGGGGATGAGGGGTGCCATACATACCAGAATTGGGGGATGAGGGGTGCCATACATACCAGAATTGGGGGATGAGGGGTGCCATACATACCAGAATTGGGGGATGAGGGGTGCCATACATACCAGAATTGGGGGATGAGGGGTGCCATACATACCAGAATTGGGGGATGAGGGGTGCCATACATACCAGAATTTGGGGATGAGGGGTGCCATACATACCAGGATTGGGGATGAGGGGTGCCATGCGTACCAGGATTGGGGATGAGGGGGCCATGCGTACCAGGATTGGGGATAAGGGGGCCTCCTCAGGACCAAGGGGTGAGACGCTGCTTCTCGAGAGGCCCTGACCTCCTCAAGACGAGGGGGTGAGACGCTGCTTCTCGAGAGGCCCTGACCTCCTCAAGACGAGGGGGTGAGATGCTGCTTCTCGAGAGGCCCCAACCTCCTTAAGACGAGGGGGTAAGACACTGCTTCTCGAGCCCCAACCTCCTTAAGACGAGGGGGTAAGACACTGCTTCTCGAGCCCCAACCTCCTTAAAACGAGGGGGTAAGATGCTGCTTCTCGAGAGACCCCCGACCACTTCAGGAAGAGGGGGTGAGACGCAGTGAAGACCTGCTACAGTATTTATTGTACAAGAATGAAGTATGAAAATTGTACAAAGTACCTTCGTCCTCGTCCTCGCTGGACTCGCTGACGTGCACGCTCACAGCCGTGTTTGGGGAGTCTGTCCATTCAAAGTAAACCCCAAAACCAATGTCAAAGTTATCTGTGGCAAACTCCCAGAAAAGATAGGAGCCTTCCTCGTATGTGGGGACCCGGACTGTGACCATCTCTCCTCTTCCGACGGTGATGACTGAGTCCGCGTCCTGCCGGATCTTCTCTTTGAAGTCTTTAATTTGGGGTCTTGTCCACGTGGGTGGGGCAGCAATGACCGGCGTGGACTCTGTAGAGAGAAGGAAGTGGAAAAATAATGAGCAAACATAAACCATTAGCCAATGTCCAGGTATCGTCTGATTGTCCACCCAACAGACCCCAACCCCACTGAGGTCAATAGGACGCACCTTTAGGCCCGTTCTCCAGCAGGTCTTCCAGCGGGGTCGGCCTCCAGTTCTTTCTCAGCATTGTCTATGTGTGGGTGGGTTTGTCCATTGACCGAGGCGGCTTCTCCGGAGCCGGTAATGCTTCCCATGTTCATCTTGGATGGAGAACTGACAGGGGAGCTGGTTCCAGCCGAAAGTGCCTCCTGCTGTTTCTGTAAGGCCGAGAGGGTAAGGAGAGGGTAACACCACGTCATTTATGAGCATTCTTCATTTCTTGTATGCTGCGAAGCAAAACTGCAGTGTAAAGCATGAGGGGAAGAACAAAGAAGCTTAACTTCTAATGAGGCAGCGTTTCAGACAACCACAGGCTCCAATAGACGCTGCACACAAATCCCACTGTCTTCCACTTATAAACGCTGCATCTAATCAACCAGCTACTCAGCGCACCGCCATCATCAAGAGCAAAACTCAGCCGCGCAATTTTTTTCTTACTAAAAACAATTAGTTAATTAGTTCAGGTTCCAGGGAGCGTAAAGTGCAGGGTTTATTTTCTACATCAAAACCCGCAATAGCAATCTACTCTGATTATCGTATTTTTACAGCTGTTTTTACCTCATTTATTGTTGAAGATCTGAAGGTTTTATTAATTCTGTACAAGAAGCGAGGGCATTTTTTCATGCATTTTTTCGACTCCACAGGAAAAAATAAACAAACCAAAAAAACACAAATTTCAGCAACGTCTTTAGATGCACAGCGGCCAGGAGTTTTCCGGGAGCACAAGAAGTTTGCTCTAACTTTTAAACCAGTGTTTCCAAAACTCCAGTCCTCACGGCCCCCACAGGTCATGTTTCAGGATCTCCTTCGTATTACACAGGTGAGAGAATTCCTGATGCCTTGATAGTATTACACAGGTGATGGAAATACTAAGGAAATCCTGAAAACATGACCTATGGGGGCCGTGAGGACTGGAGTTTGGGAAACACCGTTTTAAACACAGGGGATTTTCTGCAAAAAAAAAACAAACCCTGCAGCATTTATGCTACGTGGGAACATGGTCCGACAGGTAAATGCAGCTCAGAGCAGCGAGGCTCGGGGGTCTGTGCGCTGCGTCTACCTGTTGCTGAGCGAGCTGCACTTGGTACAGCTGCTGCATGTACTGCTGGTAGTGCTGTTCCTGCAGCTGCCGGATCAGGAGCTGCTGTTGCTCGAAGTTCCCCGGGTACTGCTGCGCTGCGTACTGCTGAAACTGCACCGCTGTCTGCGAGTTCAGGGCGGCCATGATCTGCTGCCTGCAAAAAAAAAATAGAATTAAGATTTGAAACACAAATGCACGGTCCTGCCCTAATGACTGCTGCACCCACCATTGCCTGTGGCCGGCAGAGCTTTAGTAATTTTCCATTAAAATGAATGTGACAGGGCTCCGTGGACCCCATTGTTGGTGACCCCAGCGCATGTACCCTCCAACCGGTCACCAGCATTGCATACAACAGACTGCTCCTTGCACTATGGCTCATACTACGAGGGTCCTGAATGAGTGACCCACCCAAAAATATCCTTTAAGAAAGATGAGTGACTTCCGATGGGAGTACTTACTTCTGCTGTTCCATTCTACACCGTTCATCCTCCGCTCGCATCCTCTCTTCCTCCTCTCTCCGCAGCCTCTGCTCCTCTTCTTTCCTCCGCTTCTCCTCCTCTCGCAGCAGCCGCTGCCGCTCCTCCTCTTCCCGCCGTCTCCGCTCCTCCTCTTCTCTCCTGTAAAGTCAGCAGATGACGCTTTACACTGAACTATGTCGGACATGATTTTTGCAGCAGCGTCAACCGTTCTCACTTCCTGGGACTTAAAGCAGAAGTCCGGTCCATGATCCCTCCGGTCTTACATACCGACTGCTCCGTAAATCCATAATCACCGACTCCAGCTACAGTGGTGGCCAAAAGTATTGGCACCCCTGCAATTCTGTCAGATAATACTCCGTTTCTTCCTGAAAATGATTGCAATCACAAATTCTTTGGTATTATTATCTTCATTTAATTTGTCTTCAATGAAAAAACACAAAAAGAATTGTCCTAAAGCCAAATTGGATACAATTCCACACCCAACCTAAAAAAGGGGGTGGACAAAAGTATTGGCACTGTTTGAAAAATCATGTGATGCTTCTCTAATACGTGTAATTAACAGCACCTGTAACTTACCTGTGGCACCTAACAGGTGTTGGCAATAACTAAATCACACTTGCAGCCAGTTAACATGGATTAAAGTTGACTCAACCTCTGTCCTGTGTCCTTGTGTGTACCACATTGAGCATGGAGAAAAGAAAGAAGACCAAAGAACTGTCTGAGGACTTGAGAAACCAAGTTGTGAGGAAGCATGAGCAATCTCAAGGCTACAAGTCCATCTCCAAAGACCTGAATGTTCCTGTGTCTTCCGTGCGCAGTGTCATCAAGAAGTTTAAAGCCCATGGCACTCTGACAGAATTGCAGGGGTGCCAATACTTTTGGCCACCACTGTATACTGCAATTTGTACTGGAGTAGAAGGTAACCTGAAAGATGCCTCATGTCCTATCAGTCTCATACTGCTGTTTTGTCCCCCATGCTTTACACTGCAGGTTGGATTCTATGTATTGAACTTAGTCAAAGTTTAAGAACTCCTGCGGCTTTAAGTTAGTGATATGATAGGGATTTGATACCACTTAAGGCAGTTGGAAATTTTACAAAATTGACCCATAAAAAACAAATATTTCTCGCCTGATGACTCCTTCACTTCTCCCGTGCTCACACTCTGGCGGCCATCACTTTTTTTCCTGCAGCGATGATGTTGTATATAATCCATGTGACTGCTGCAGTCGATCACTGGTTTCTACGGTCTCATGCTGTACTTGCCAGTGATTGGCTGCAGGAAACAGAAAGCTCCTTTAAACTAACAGACAACCCCTTTAAGTGTGGAAAAACGTGACCCAGATGTCGATCATCATCTATCTTGTGAGATAGCGACTGCTGTTAACCTCTGCTATAGACTGGAGCGGAAAGATTTGCAGGACCCTGGTCCGGCATCCATAGAAAACCGCTGCAAACCATCTCCTATCTATCAGCATCACCAGCGCCTCTTCTGGTAGAGTTGGGTGGGTTCACTGCACAATCTGCAGAGCGGTCCCTTTAAGAACGTCTCCAGTAACTATTAGTGCTGGAGTTGTTTTCAGGTACCTGTCTGCAGGTTGTGCGTCACCTTGCTGCTCAGCCCCATTCACTTTAATAGAACTGAGCTGCAATACCAGGCACAGCCTGTGGACACGTGTGGCGCTGTTTCTGGAGGAAACCAGCAGTTACCGTGCAGCACCGATGCCAGATGTACGGATTGTAGGGATTAGTACCTTTTTCTCTCCTGCTCTTCTTTCTCTATTTTATGGGATGTGACGTATGTGGAGAAGAGGTGGCAGCATCTGTTCAGGAGGGTGATAAACTCCGTCATGGCTTCCTGCTTGCTTAGGTTGCCCAGGGCCGTCCATTCTTTCCTGTGAGAAAGACGACAGTGTGTGAACGACGCTCAGAGGGAGCAAAGGCTTCTATGAAGAGGTTAAAAACGCATCGTCGCTCAGTTTTATGCAAGAAACAGTCTGCAGTTTTCTATTAAACTTTGCATTTCAATTCCTATTTTTTTTTTTGGACACATCAGATCGATGCATGCCCATGATGGAAAATCTGTTGCCGTTTTGCGTACACAGCTCCCATAAATGCTCATGGTAATGAGGTTCACCCTGCAGTCCCTGACTGCTACTTTAGTGGTGAAAAATATACAATGGCAGGATCAGACTACATATGTAGTGTAGTCTGTAACCATGGAGACACACAGATCTGCATCAGTGCTGTGTATACAAAACGATAAGAAAGCGTTAGGCTATTTACAAAGTGGCTACTTTTTTTATAGGAATGTGATACACAAACAAAGCACACGACGTTCGTTACCTCCTATCGTTGCCCAGGACATCGAAGAAGCCGACTTCGGGGCACGTGTCGGGGTTGTACGGTCCCAGGAGGACTTGTTTGTGCAGAGCCACCAGCCTCAGCTTCTCCTCGTAGGTTGGATGGAAAGCCTTCCCGTCCTTCTCTGTAAAAAAAATACAGAAGGAAAATGGTTAGGAGACCCATCACATGTACCAAACTGCGTGTGCCGCCATATAATGCTCCACAAAAACTGTAATAAGACAGTGATAGGACCACTAAAGCCACCTGACCCCAGTGTGCAGTAATCAGACCCTGCAATACTGAGTAATATCTGTGCACAACACATAATACAATCCACTTTCCAGTAATTGGACCCAGAACGATAAAATTAAATTCTTACAGGGTGATTCCTTAAATACCTTGTAAAAGTCCCTGAGCTCCTCCGATTCTGCAGCTCTTTTCCGTTTTTTGCTGCGTCGCTCCATTGCAGAGATATTCACATTTGCGTTTTTTGGAGCGCTGCATGTGAAATCTCTGCTTGTAGTGCAACGGGCTGTTTCTTCTCTGCTTCCACAGATCAGGAGAAGATCTAGTAGTCGAGCATGTGATCATTGGCAGCGTCTTGGAGGGAGGGGTGAAAGTGCGCACTCCAAAATAAGACTAAAAAAATGCAAAGTTGTACTGCAAAGCAGAGATTTCACATACTCACATTTGTTGCTTTCGGAGTGCAGTATCTCTGCAATGGAGCGACGCAGTGCAAAACGGCAGAAAAGCAGCAGGGTTCAGGAGGGCTCAGGGGTTTTTTACCAGATATGTAACTAAATTTTTTGAGGCCGAGTGACAAAACCAAAAATATTTTTATATGCATCTCCAAAAGTACAGCCTAGTTTCCCTGCAGCCACATTAAATGTTGTGATACTGTACTGTGTGCCAAATGATAAAGGCAGCTCAGCTAAACCTGACTGTATGAATACAGTAGCCACCAAAAGTTTAGCATTTTTTTTTTAAATTGTGATTGCTTCTGTTTGGTTGTTGTGAGGCCATTTTTCTGGTGATTTTAGTTAACTGGAAGCAAATGATTGTCAGCTATCAGGACAAAAATTGTGTTGGACATTGTTTTATCCCTTTATGTGTTAGTTTTCAACATTTGCTGGAACAAATGTTTTGCATATTTTGTTATGGGCAGTCGAATTTTGCCTAAATTTTTTTTTTTTTGCGTTTTTAGGTTAAAAACATGGCAGAGACAAAGCCAAATTTATCACCAGATGTCAGGAAGCTTATTATTCTGGGAGTGAAGTCAGGGAAAAGCCATAAAGAGGCAGCTATGGAATTCACCTGTTCTCAGAGTCAAGTGTCAGATATATTAAAGAAAGAAAAAGAAGGTTCTGGAACAGCCGGCAAACTTAGAAGTGGACGACCAAGGAGAACTTCCTCCAGAGTTGATCACATTATAAAGAAAAAGTCAGTATCTGATGTCCACAAAATGAACAAAGAATATGGGGTCAAAGTGAGTCGCGACGACTAAGCAGTAGGGCTGAATGCACGAGTTCCAGTCAAGAAGCCTTTCATCTCTGCAAAGAACCGGAAGGTCCGACTTGTGTTTGCCAAAGAACACAGCCAACGGAAAGAGACAGATTGGTCTAAGGTGTTGGGGTCGGATGAATCCAAGTTCAATCTGTTTGGTAGTGATGGCAGCACTGTATATACTGCAGAATTGGAAAACGTAATGATGTAAGGTACCAAACGCCTACAGTGAAACATGGTGGTGGCAATCTCATGGTTTTGGGCTGCTTTTCTGCATCGGCCATTGGCATAGAATTGATGGAAATATGAATGCTACCATGAACAAGGATACAGTTGTGCTCAAAAGTTTACATACCCCGGCAGAATTTTTCCTTTCTTGGTCTTGTTTCAGAGAATATGAATGAGAACAAAAAAACTTTTTCTCCACTCATGGTTATTGGTTGGGTGAAGCCATTTATTGTCAAACTACTGTGTTTTCTCTTTTTAAATCTTAATGGCAACCAAAAACATCCAAATGACCCTGATCAAAAGTTCACATACCCTGGTGATTTTGGACTGATAACATGCACAGAATTTGACACAAATGGGATTGAATCAGGGCCGGCGTCAGCAAATGGAACGAAGCAAGATCCCTCAAGATGTCTTGAATACCCGAGTGGCTTCAATGCGGTGCGGCAGGAACTAAAGCAAGAGGTTATGTTACAAAATACTAAGTTATGGCATTGTAAAGAATGAATTACTCTCTATGTTGTGATCAATAAATAGTAGATGCAAAACTTTTGGCCGTCAGTTTTCTTTAATTAAAAGACCATTCCTATATTCAAAAGCATTTTGGTTACAATTAAGGTCTTGTATGATGACAACTTCATGCACTTTCAATTCCTCACCAGGGAAATGGCATCACAACAACCAGACAGAAGTCATCACATTTTAAAAAAAAAAAAAGCAAAACTTTTGGACTCTATTGTATAATCTATATGTGCGCTGTATCGGCCATAGTATCAGAGATAATGCGGTGTCTGACTATCTGTATGATCTGAATCTAAGTGAAGGAGGCAGGAAACATTTCCGCAAGAACGGTCCAGTCACGCTAAAATTCACAACGGAACTTTAATCATTGCAAAATGGAATTTTCTGAACTTTCTAACACTATGTTTCAAATGCTTCACATTTCTAGATCTCTGCTTTCCGGCAGTGAATGAAGACTCGTTCTGACCAAATACTTTTCACACTGGTACATTCTTACAGATCTTATCCTGGTACAATATATCAATACAGAAGGAAGAGGTTCAGTCTGATGGTTTAGAACAGATACAACTGTAGCAAACTCCCAGCTATTATTATTATTTATTTATATAGCGCCGTTGATTCCATGGCGCTGTACATAAGGGGTTACATACCAAGTAAAAATATCACTTACAGTAAACAAACTAACAATGATAGACTGGTAGAGAGGGAGGAGGACCCTGCCCTTGCGGGCTTACATTCTACAGGAGTGGGGAGGAGACAATAGGTTGGGGGTTGCAGTAGCTCCGGTGTTGTTGAGGAGGCAGCGGGGTCATTGCAGGCTGTAAGCTTTCTTGAAGAGATGGGTTTTCAGGTTCCGTCTGAAGGATCCGGATGTGGAGGATAATCGGACGTGTTGAGGCACAGAATTCCAGAGGATGGGGGATATTCGGGAGGAATCTTGGAGGTGATTGCGTGAGGAACGGATAAGTGTGGAGGAGAGAAGGAGGTCTTGGGAGGACTGGAGGTTACGTGAGGGAATATATCGGGAGATTAGTTCAGAGATATACGGAGGAGAGAGGTTATGGATGGCTTTGTAGGTCAGTGTTAGTAGTTTGAACTGGATATGCTGGGGGAATGGGAGCCAGTGAAGCAATTTGCAAAGGGGCTTAGCAGAGGAGTAGCGAGGCGAGAGATGAACAAGTCGTGCAGCAGAGTTGAGGATAGACTGGAGGAGTGCGAGAGTGTTAGCAGGGAGGCCACAGAGGAGGATGTTGCAATAGTCGAGGCGGGAGATGATGAGGGCGTGCACAAGCAGTTTAGTAGAGTTAGGGTTGAGGAAAGGACGGATTCTGGAAATATTTTTGAGCTGGAGGCGACAAGTGGTGGCGAGAGCTTGGATGTGGGGTTTGAAGGACAGGGCGGAGTCAAGGGTTACTCCGAGGCAGCAGAATGTCGGTACAGCGGAAAGAGTGATGTCATTTATTGTGATAGAATGATCAGGTGGGAAGGATATGCAAGGTGGTGGAAAGATAATGAGTTCAGTTTTGTCCACATTGAGCTTGAGGTAGCGGGAGGAGAAGAAGGAGGATATGGCTGATAGACATGCTGGGATTCTGGACAGCAGAGAGGTGACGTCTGGGCCAGAGAGGTAGATCTGGGTGTCGTCAGCGTACAGATGGTACTGGAAGCCATAGGATTTTATCAGCTGTCCCAGGCCAAGGGTATAGATTGAGAAGAGTAGGGAGTCCTAGGACAGAGCCTTGAGGGACTCCAACAGAGAGGGGGCAGGGTGAGGAGGTAGCGTGGGAGTGGGAGACGCTAAATGCGGTTAGAAAGGTATGAGGAGATCCAGGATAGGGCAAGGTCTTTGACGCCAAAGGAAGAGAGGATCTGTAGTAGGAGGCAGTGGTGTATCGAAAGCAGAGGACAGGTCAAGAAGAAGGAGTACAGAGAATTGTCTGTTAGCTTTGGCTGTGAGCAGGTCATTAGTAATTTTGGTAAGGGCAGTTTCGGTGGAATGGTGGGGGCGGAAGCCGGATTGTCAGTTGTCGAAGAGAGAGTTAGATGAAAAGTGGGAGGAAAGTTTGGCGTGAACGTGTTGCTCAAGGAGTTTGGAGGCAAATGGGAGCAGCGATATGGGGCGATTGCTGGACAGGGCGGATGGGTTGAGGGATGGCTTTTTGAGGATGGGCGTGATTGTGGCATGTTTGAAGGCAGCAGGGAAAGTACCAGAGGATAGTGATAGGTTGAAGAGATTGGTTAGGGATGAGACGAGTGTGGGGGTGAGATTGGGGAGGAGGTGGGATGGGATGTGGTCGAGTGCACATGTGGTGAGGTGTGATTTGGAGAGGAGATGAGTAAGGTCTCTTTCCGTGATGTTGGGAAGGGAGGTTATGGAGTTAGGGAAATGGTGTGGAAAACAAAGGGGTTGTGGTGGTCGGACAGTGAAGACTTGTCATGTTTGGTCAATCTTGTTTTTGAAGTGTGTGGCAAACTCCTCGGCGGAGATGAGGGAGGTCGGAGGGGGCAGTGAAGGGTGGAGGAGAGAGTTAAGTGTTGAATAGCTGTTTGGGGTTGTAGGATAGGGAGGATATGAGGGTTGTGAAGTAGGCCTGTTTAGCAGAGGTGAGTGCTGAGTTGAATGCGAGCGTTGCTTGTTTGAATGCAGTGAAGTCTTCTTGAGTATGTGTTTTCTTCCAACGCCGCTCCGCAACCCTGGACGCTTGTCGAAGCTGTTTAGTGAGGTTGTTGTGCCAGGGTTGCCTGTTGGCTCGTCGCGCTCTGCCATGCATAAGAGGGGCGACCGAGTCAATAGTTGATGCGAGAGTGGCATTGTAGAAAGCAGTGGCGCTGTCTGTGTCATGGAGTGAGGATATGGATGTCAGTGGTAGAACAGAGTCAGAGAGTGTGTGAGTGTCTAGATGTGCAAGGTTTCTGCAGGGGTGTGCTAGCTGCCGGACATGGGTGACAGGTGAGGAGGACAGGGATCAGAAGGCGAGTAGATCGTGGTCAGATAGGGGTAGGGGGAGGTTTTGAGGTTAGATAGGGAGCAGAGTCGGGTGAAGATGAGGTCTAGTGTGTGTCCGTCTGTGTGGGTGGCTGAGGAGGACCACTGAGTAAGTCCAAAGGATGAAGTAAGCGACGACAAGAGTTTTGATGCTGCTGACTGGCGAGTGTCAGTGGGGATGTTGAAATCGCCCATGATGATTGTGGGAATGTCATCAGAGAGAAAGTAAAGAAGCCAGGTGGAGAATTGGTCGATAAAGGCAGTGATCGGGCCTGGGGGTCGGTATATGACAGCCACTTGGAGGTTGGAGGGAGAGTAAATGCGGACAGAGTGGACTTCAAAAGAAGGGAGAATAAGGGAGGGAAGACGAGGAGTAGGGCTAAAGGTGCAATTGTTAGAGAGGAGAAGACCCACTCCTTCACCATGTCTGTTTCCAGGGCGAGGAATGTGGGTGAAGTGGAGGCCACCGTAACACAGCGCAGCAGGGGAGGCAGTGTCAGAGGGTGTTAGCCATGTCTCTGTGATGGCCAGGAAGGAGAGATGACGAGAGGTAAAGAGGTCGTGGACAAAATGGAGCTTGTTGCAGACAGAGCGTGCATTCCACAGTGCTCCAGAGAGAGGGAGCAGCGGGGTGGGCGTCAGGGGGACCGGTTTTGCATAGGAGGGGTTGCGGTAGTTTGCAGTTGGTTTGGTGTGACAGGTGGGGGAGTTGGTGGAGGGTGCAAGCTGTGGGGGTCCAGAATTGGGAGATATGTCGCCAGCAGTGAGGAGAAGCAGAGAGAGGGAGAGCAGGTGGGAGAAAGAGAGTGTCCGGCTTGTTTTATGTTTTGGGAGGATTGATCTGAGGTTGAGGAGCAGGTCTGTGGATGAGGTTAGGTGGGGAGGAAGGAGGGAAGGAGAGATGATGATTTGGTTAGAGGGTGCTGGGGTGAGGGGATAGCGAAGGAGAGTGAGGATTAGGGGGGCAAAAACAGTAAAAGCATATGTAAGCATGTTGAAAGTGTAAGGGAGAATGAGAAAGAGAATCTAAGTACAAGTAGTAAATAGTTCTTTGTACCTTCTGGTCACTTCTGGCCCATTTCAGGCCTATTTAATTTCTAGCCCCTTAAAAAGCGACCCTTTGTCTATGCCAGACCTGGCTCTCTTGATCTATGAGAAGGACAAAGTCAGCGTAAAAGTCAACCTGCAGAAAATAGAACTAGAGTTATTGCCTCCAATTTTTTGTGTCCTCTCCAAAATAAAAAAGGGAATAAAAAGGAATTTTGTGTATTAGCTAGTTAGCTCGACTCTATATAAAAAAAAATGTACAAAATGTTTCACATTGATAAAGAATTTAGAGATCACAAAATGTAAAATACAGATTTTGAATAAAAAAAAAAATAATTGTTAAAACCATTTCTGACTAATTTGCTCTTTATTATGGCCTAAATCCAGAAAACGAGCAGAGGAGCGCTTATCTTTCAGTGTAAATACAACTTTAATTGGATCTCGGCAAAAAAACAAAAAGCTACAAACTATTATCACATCCGAATATTCCCACATTAATTCCTTCTGTCTCTGGGATGGACTAAACCTTCCCAACCAACCTCAGGAAATATATACAACCACATACATGGTGCACAAAATACATCTTCTACTGCCACATTAAAAGGGTTTATCAGAATTTCATACAATTTGCCCAACACACGAAAATTCATATGTAAAAGAAGACAACTACTATAATACTGCCGCTATGTACAAGAATACAACTACTATAATACGGCTCCTATGTACAAGAATATAACTACTATAATACGGCCCCCTATGTACAAGAATATAACTACTATAATACTGCCCCCTATGTACAAGAATACAAATACTATAATACAGCTCCTATGTACAAGAATATAACTACTATAATACTGCCCCCTATGTACAAGAATACAAATACTATAATACAGCTCCTATGTACAAGAATATAACTACTATAATACTGCTCCTATGTACAAGAATATAACTACTATAATACGGCTCCTATGTACAAGAATATAACTACTATAATACGGCTCCTATGTACAAGAGTATAACTACTATAATACTGCCCCTATGCACAAGAATACAACTACTATAATACGGCTCCTATGTACAAGAATATAACTACTATAATACTGCTCCTATGTACAAGAATATAACTACTATAATACGGCTCCTATGTACAAGAATATAACTACTATAATACTGCTCCTATGTACAAGAATATAACTACTATGATACTGCTCCTATGTATAAGAATATAACTGCTATGATACTGCCCCTGTATAAGAATATAACTGCTATAATACTGCCCCTGTATAAGAATATAACTGCTATGATACTGCCCCTGTATAAGAATATGACTACTATAATACTGCCCCTGTATAAGAATATAACTGCTATGATACTGCCCCTGTATAAGAATATAACTGCTATGATACTGCCCCTGTATAAGAATATAACTGCTATGATACTGCCCCTGTATAAGAATATAACTGCTATGATACTGCCCCTGTATAAGAATATAACTGCTGTAATACTGCCCCTGTATAAGAATATAACTGCTATGATACTGCCCCTGTATAAGAATATAACTGCTATGATACTGCCCCTGTATAAGAATATAACTGCTATGATACTGCCCCTGTATAAGAATATAACTGCTATGATACTGCCCCTGTATAAGAATATAACTGCTATGATACTGCCCCTGTATAAGAATATAACTGCTATGATACTGCCCCTGTATAAGAATATAACTGCTATGATACTGTCCCTGTATAAGAATATAACTGCTATGATACTGCCCCTGTATAAGAATATAACTGCTATAATACTGCCCCTGTATAAGAATATAACTGCTATAATACTGCCCCTGTATAAGAATATAACTGCTATGATACTGCCCCTGTATAAGAATATAACTGCTATAATACTGCCCCTGTATAAGAATATAACTGCTATGATACTGCCCCTGTATAAGAATATAACTGCTATGATACTGGTATGAGTGGCGGTATTGCCATCATTATTTGCGCTGTTTTTCTCCTGCATTAACCCCTCCTCGTCTTAAACCTGTTTTGGGCTTAGATGAGGGCTCAGCTCTGGGCGCTTGTATGCGGTGACTTCTCTGGATGCCACATTTCCGGGCACTTGCTCTACAATGGCCTCCCTTCTGTTCCTGTATGGCCTCCGCTGGGTGCGGCCTCACTCGCTGGGAGGAGGTCAGTTACCGGCCTCTGGGCTTGGACCTGGTGCCCTGTAGGTAGCAGCTGTGACTTGGAGGACCCCGGCTATGACTGACTCCTGACAGTGTTCAGGGCCCATCCTGCCGCTATAGTGACTCGCAGACCCGGCCGTACAGGGTTACTGGGCGTTCGCCTCTGAGTGATGGAATCAGCGCGCAGACGATTATTGTCTCAGCCCGGAGCGGTGAGAGCCGGGGCCCTATAATCCGGCACATTCCAGCCGTTCATCCTAATCCGCCTACAGCGGCCGCTAATGTGCGCCCTCCAGGCAGGAGAGGAGGCGAGTCCCCACACCGGCCTCACATGGAGGCTCGCACCATGGGGATCGAAGCTTCAGCATCCCGCCCGCCGGAATAAACTGAGGCGCTTTCTTATATACCTTGCGTTTTTATTCTTCACCATTTACTTCATCAGGGAATAAAAACATTTAATTTTTTCTTAATTCTGCAGAAATAATTGTTACGGAAAAGAGCGCCACCCTGACCCATGGGTTGTATTTGGTATTACAGCTCAGGGTCCTGCAATACCGCCTGTGAGCAGATGTGGCGCTGTTTCTGTACCAGAGCAGCCATGTTTTTCCACTCTGAGCAGGGCTGTGTCCAGGAAATCTCTAACCATAGGGATCTGGTTGGAGCGGGCATTTCCCCTTTAAATGTTATGGTCACCTTTGGGGACTTTCTTTTGTATTTAAATGCATTTATTTTTGAGCCAAATATTTTTTGCAATTTGGTTCCATTCAAATTTTTTCACAGTTTGGCTTTTACAGGCCTTTTAAGTGACTGTGGAATGAGTCAACTGAGGACCTGTCAGTGAGCTCCTCTCACTGACACAAAGTTCTGCTCAGCTTTCATGTAGGCTCAGTAAAATGACAGCTTAAAAAAAAAAGCTGCAAGCTCACTGATGAATTCTCAGTTAACTCATTCTGCAGATATCAGACGCAAAAATTTTAATAAATCCCATTTTTAATAAAATCAAAATATATGCATTTAAGAAAATGTAAAAAATGCCAGGTAAGTGTGAACGATGTCTTGTAGGTGGCCAGGTGGATTGTCTGTACTTACCGTACAGGAGCTGGGAGCACTGGCTGTAGCCTCCTCCATCTCCTCGCACTTGTCTGCTGCCCTCTGTCTGTCGCTGTAGGTCATGGCGCACACGACGGCTCCGGACTCCACCAGGAACTTACACACCTGGACGTTGTTGCAGGAGACGGCGCAGTGCAGCGGGGTTCTGACAGCGACACCAAGCGGAGAAAACGACAGAAACCGCCACAGAAAACCCCCTGAAAAACTAGACCGTCTGTCCTAAATCACCCAGACCCTCGGGGGCTCAACTTTTCTATTTCTTGGGCCAAGAATTTTTTTTCTTTTTCTCCCATTGATGCAATCTGGCCGGGGGCTGAGTCACGTGCTGGCCGGGGGGGCGGGGTAGTGCTTAATAAGTGCTCTCAGGCCTCTAACAAGGGATGGGGGGTTCTGTCGACCCCTTTAATGCGAGCCGATATTCGGGGCAGCAGCCGGCGCTGTCTGCTGCATTTACCTTCACTCCGAACTGTACGAGGAACTGGACGATCTCGGTGTGGCCGGCGCACACGGCGGTGTGGGGGGCTGTGAGACCCTCGTCGTTGGGCTGGCTGGGGTCTTCCACCTGCCGATGAGGGGGATGGAGGAGATACAACATTAGTGCTGGCAGAAATCCAGAGCGCGGGAGTCATCAGCACAATAAGCGAAGGAGCGGGACGGGCCGAGGGGACGAGCACGGTAATGAGGGGGGACGAGCGCGGTAATGAGGGGGACAAGGGCCGCATTCAGCAGAGGAAAGGAATGAGGGGGGCTTCTAATTCTACCAATCAGAGGCGGATAATATCTGGCTGCAGGACAGGAATGACATCACCGCCCAGCAGCTCTCATCACATTGCCCTCTGTTCACACCTGAGCTGTGTCCTCAGTTTATAACAGAAGCAATAACTGTCATAAAGCCTCTGTAAATGGGACAGAAAATCTGCACCAAAATCTGTGCAAAACTTAACTGCAGATTTGGCCACAGATTTCACTCTTTGCAAACCATTAAGTGAAATTAGCAGTGACAATCCACACTGAGAACTTGTGTGGGCGCTATATGATGTGTGTTGTAGGTGCTGTATAGCGGTAATGTGTGGGCGCTATATGATGCATGTTGTAGGTGCTGTATAGCGGTAATGTGTGGGCGCTATATGATGTGTGTTGTAGGTACTGTATAGCGGTAATGTGAGGGCACTATATGATGTGTGCTGTAGGTGCTGTACAGCGGTTATGTGTGAGCACTATATGGTGTGTGCTGTAGGTGCTGTATAGCGGTTATGTGTGAGCACTATATGGTGTGTGCTGTAGGTGCTGTATAGCGGTTATGCGTGGGCACTATATGGTGTGTGCTGTATAGCGGTTATGCGTGGGCACTATATGGTGTGTGTTGTAGGTGCTGTATAGCGGTAATGTGTGGGCACTATATGATGTGTGTTGTAGGTACTGTATAGCGGTAATGTGTGGGCACTATATGATGTGTGCTGTAGGTGCTGTATAGCGGTTATGTGTGAGCACTATATGGTGTGTGCTGTATAGCGGTTATGCGTGGGCACTATATGGTTTGTGCTGTATAGCGGTTATGCGTGGGCACTATATGGTGTGTGTTGTAGGTGCTGTATAGCGGTTATGCGTGGGCACTATATGGTGTGTGCTGTAGGTGCTGTATAGCCGTTATGTGTGGGCACTATATGGCGTGTGCTGTATAGCGGTTATGCGTGGGCGCTATATGGTGTGTGCTGTAGGCACTGTATAGCGGTAATGTGTGGGCACTATATGGTGTGTGTTGTAGGCACTGTATAGCGGTAATGTGTGGGCACTATATGGTGTGTGCTGTATAGCGGTTATGCGTGGGCACTATATGGTGTGTGCTGTATAGCGGTTATGCGTGGGCACGATATGGTGTGTGCTGTATAGCGGTTATGCGTGGGCACGATATGGTGTGTGCTGTAGGTGCTGTATAGCGGTTATGCGTGGGCACGATATGGTGTGTGCTATATAGCGGTTATGCGTGGGCACTATATGGTGTGTGCTGTATAGCGGTTATGTGTGGGCACTATATGGTGTGTGCTGTATAGCGGTTATGCGTGGGCACTATATGGTGTGTGCTGTATAGCGGTTATGCGTGGGCACTATATGGTGTGTGCTGTATAGCGGTTATGCGTGGGCACTATATGGTGTGTGCTGTATAGCGGTTATGCGTGGGCACTATATGGTGTGTGCTGTATAGCGGTTATGCGTGGGCACTATATGGTGTGTGCTGTATAGCGGTTATGCGTGGGCACTATATGATGTGTGCTGTATAGCGGTTATGCGTGGGCACTATATGGTGTGTGCTGTAGGTGCTGTATAGCGGTTATGCGTGGGCACTATATGGTGTGTGCTGTAGGTGCTGTATAGCGGTTATGCGTGGGCACTATATGGTGTGTGCTCTAGGTGCTGTATAGCGGTTATGCGTGGGCACTATATGGTGTGTGCTATAGGTGCTGTATAGCGGTTATGCGTGGGCACTATATGGTGTGTGCTGTATAGCGGTTATGTGTGGGCACTATATGGTGTGTGCTGTATAGCGGTTATGCGTGGGCACTATATGGTGTGTGCTGTAGGTACTGTATAGCGGTAATGCCTGGGCACTATATGGTGTGTGCTGTAGGTGCTGTATAGCGGTTATGCGTGGGCACTATATGGTGTGTGCTGTATAGCGGTTATGCGTGGGCACTATATGGCGTGTGCTGTAGGTGCTGTATAGCGGTTATGCGTGGGCACTATATGGCGTGTGCTGTATAGCGGTTATGCGTGGGCACTATATGGCGTGTGTTGTAGGTGCTGTATAGTGGTTATGTGTGGGCACTATATGGCGTGTGTTGTAGGTGCTGTATAGCGGTTATGCGTGGGCACTATATGGCGTTTGCTGTATAGCGGTAATGCGTGGGTACTATATGGCGTGTGCTGTAGGTGCTGTATAGCGGTAATGCGTGGGCATGATATGGCGTGTGCTGTATAGCGGTTATGCGTGGGCACGATATGGCGTGTGCTGTATAGCGGTTATGCGCGGGCACGATATGGCGTGTGCTGTATAGCGGTTATGCGCGGGCACTATATGGTGTGTGCTGTAGGTGCTGTATAGCGGTTATGTGCAGGCACTATATGGTGTGTGCTGTAGGTACTGTATAGTGGTTATGCGCGGGCACTATATGGTGTGTGCTGTAGGTACTGTATAGCGGTTATGTGTGGGCACTATATGGTGTGTGCTGTAGGTACTGTATAGCGGTTATGTGGGCACTATATGGTGTGTGTTGTAGGTACTGTATAGCGGTTATGTGTGGGCACTATATGGTGTGTGTTGTAGGTACTGTATAGCAGTTATGTGTGGGCACTATATGGTGTGTGTTGTAGGTACTGTATAGCGGTTATGTGTGGGCACTATATGGTGTGTGTTGTAGGTACTGTATAGCGGTTATGTGTGGGTATGCTTTGATTTTTGCTCACGGCCCCGTCGCCTTCTTTCCTCGGCCGGCGCCCCGTCGCCTTCTCTCCTCGGCCGGCGCCCCGTCGCCTTCTCTCCTCCGGCCGCGCCCCGTCGCCTTCTCTCCTCCGGCCGCGCCCCGTCGCCTTCTCTCCTCTGCCTGCGCCCCGTCGCCTCCTCTCTTCTGCCCGCGCCCCGTCGCCTCCTCTCCTCTGCCGGCGCCCCGTCGCCTCCTCTCCTCCGGCCGCGCCCCTTCGCCTTCTCTCCTCTGCCTGCGCCGTGCCCCTTCCTCACTAATGTTATTTGCTTTCCTTAGATTTGCTTTCTGACAACATTGTGCTTTCGCTGACCCACGCTGCAGCCGCAGAGGTCGTCCTGCAGATGATCTCGGAGTGTTGCCCCCAGGTAATAATAAATACTATTAATTACAGCCCCATCTGTGACCTGAGCAGGTCCACACTAGGCTATGCCACTAGAGATCCTTGGGGACCCCGCTGGGACCCCCACAATCTTTTTTGTCACTCTTGGGCTAATGATACATGGGGTAAGAACCAGCGCCCCCCTGTCCATAGGGTGTTTGTGAAATTCTCTATATATATTTTTGTAGCTTCAGTCTTTGGACCTGAGTTGTCGTCGTCTCTCCAAGCTGACTGGTTTTGCTCATCTCTTCTACCTGACCCGGCACCTGCAGAGTCTGAACCTCTCCTATAACGAGGTACGTCGCCTCCTTGCGCAGGGATCGGGTCTGCTGCCGTCGTGACGTCTTTTCCGATTACCCCGTATATGCCATCGATCGTGGGGTACCGGTGGGTAATAGTGGCAGTCAGTGGCCTCCTGAAGACCCCCGTCCTGCCATCTCTGTACATCTGTGTTCCCAGTATAGTACAAGCGATCAAACAGTCGCAGAGTCCAGGGCAAAAATAAGTAAAAATGTATTTAAAAATGAATAAATAAACTAAAACCCATAATTTTCATTTGTCTCGCTTTTCCCAATTAAAAAATAATGAAATTCAAAAAAAAAAAAAAGAAAAATTGGTAAATCGAATCCGTAAAACTCCATCCTATGAAAATATAAAGAACCCAAATTGTAAACAGTTTAAAAAAATTAAAATCAAAATAATTGAATTTTCGATCGCTGCACTTCTCAAAAATGGAATAAAAAACAATCGATCAAAATGGTATGAATAAAAATACAAAAAGACCCTCACCCAGCCCCCGCAACAGAAAAAGTTACAAGTCCCAAAAATGGAGGAATAGAAAGCCCATACTCATCCTGGGGAAAAAAAACCCAGGCCATATAGACGGAACAATAAAATGGTTTGTGGCTCTTGGAAGAAGGCGAGAAACAAACAAATCTCTGTGTTTTCTGGGGGTAGCTGGTGACGGGAACATGTTCTTTTTTAGCTTTGCAGAGTTGAAGAGCTGGATCTGATCCACAACCTGGAGCTGAGAGAGCTGTGGCTGGAGGGAAACCCTCTGCACGGGGCGGTGGAAAGCTTCTCCGCCTGCTACAGGTGCCCGCACCTCTCTGCTATCACATTATTATACAAATGCAAATCACCGATTCAATGCTTTTTTTTTTTCTTTTTTTGTGTTGCACAGATTGGTAACTTATTTTCCCACCATTGATAAACTAGTAAGTATACACCTAGGAAGACTGTAAAGCATCAACTGTATCCTAAAAAAAGGGGTATTCCCATCTCCAAGATCCTATCCCACTATGTAGTAGGTGTAATAATAATATTAGCAAATACCTCCAATTAAAATTGTAGTATTGTTCTTCTGATTAGCTATGTCGCTTACCCCATGTGCACTGCATTGTAGTAGTTTAGGTATCCATGATTACGACCACTAACAACTGTCGCTATGAGTGGTCGTGACCATAGATACCTAAGCTACTACAATGCCCTGCACATAGGGTAAGTGACATAGTGAATCAGAAGAACTATACTGTTTTCTAATTGGAGGTATTTTCGAATATTACTATTATTAGATCTACTACATATTGCGGTAGGATCTTGGAAATAGGCTGTATCTTTGCCTTTAAAAGGATAGTTCAATCTGCTGCATGGTGCGCTACCCCATGTACCCCAGCTTTATACCTTTCCCCCTGTGAGCCTTCCATCATACCAGTCACCTTTCCTGTCCTGTATTATATCCGCTGTCTCCATTCTTGCAGGACGGACAGTTTTTTAAAGAGAATCTATTTTTTGAGCCAGAAGAACCCCAACCTCTCCCACAGGCAAAGGGAAGTTGTATTCTTCTTTCACTTAACCCCTTAAGCCCCGCGGGTGGTTTGCACGTTAATGACCCGGTCAATTTTTACAATTCTGACCACTGTCACTTTATGAAGTAATTACTCTGGAACGCTTCCACGGATCCCCCTGATTCTGAGATTGTTTTTTCGTGACATATTGTGCTTCATGATTGTGTTAAAATTTCTTCGATATCACTTGCATTTATTTGTGAAAAAAATGGAAATTTGGCAAATTTTGAAAATTTAGCAATTTTCAAAATTTGAATTTTTATGCCCTTAAATCAGAGAGATATGTCACACAAAAGAGTTAATGAATAACATTTCCCACATGTCTGCTATACATCAGCACAATTTTGGAACCAAAATTTTTTTTTGTTAGGGAGCTATAAGGGTTAAAAGTTGACCAGCAATTTCTCATTTTTCCAACAAAATTTACAAAACCATTTTTTTAGGGACCACATCACATTTGAAGTCACTTTGAGAGGTCTTTATGACAGAAAATACCCAAAAGTGACACCATTCTAAAAACTGCACCCCTCAAGGTGCTCAAAACCACATTCAAGAACTTTATTAACCCTTCAGGTGCTTCACATGAATTTTTGGAATGTGGAAGAAAAAAAATGAACATTTAACTTTTTTCGCAAAAATGTTACTTTAGACCCAATTTTTTTTATTTTCGCAGGGGTAACAGGAAAAAAAGGACCCCAAAATTTGTTGTGCAATTTCCTCTGGGCACGCAGATACCCCATATGTGGGGAAAAACCACTGTTTGGGCGCACGGCAGGGCTCGGAAGTGAAGGAGCGCCATTTAACTTTTTGATTGTAAAATTTGCTTGAATAATTAGCGGATGCCATGTTGCGTTTGGAGAGCCCCTGATGTGCCTAAACAGTGGAAACCCCCCACAAGTGACCCCATTTTGGAAACTAGACCCCCCAAGGCACCTATCTAGATGCATAGTGAGCACTTGGAACCCCTAGGTGCTTCACAAATTGATTCGTAAAAATGAAAAAGTTTTTTTTTTCTCCACTTTCTAATTTTTACGAATCAATTTGTGAAGCACCTGGGGGTTCCAAGTGCTCACTATGCATCTAGATAGGTGCCTTGGGTGGTCTAGTTTCCAAAATGGAGTCACTTGTGGGGGAGCTCCAATGTTTAGGCACACGGGCTCTCCAAACGCAACATGGTGTCCGCTAACAATTTGAGCTGATTTTCCATTCAATTTGTTAGCGGACACCATGTCGCGTTTGGAGAGCCCCTGATGTGCCTAAACTGTGAAGCTCCCCCACAAGTGACGCCATTTTGGAAACTATACCCCTCAAGGATTTTATTAAGGGGTATAGTGAACATTTGGAACCCAGAGGTACGACACAGAATTTGATAACATTAGGTCATCATATTGAATAAGTTGTCATTACTCTTGAGCGCAAGTGCTCGCTACTTGAGTTTGCATCGGGTACTCAGGTATGCACCATGTATCACGGGTGCTCAAGTGAAATGCTCGAGTCCCCGCCCGCATGTTTCACGGTTATTAGACACCCCAAAAAACCATGCGGGGATCGCTCGTGCATGGCAGGCCATCCCCGCGAGGTTTTTTTGGCCGTGAAGCATATTGGACGGAGACTCGAGCACCCGCAATACTCAGTGCATACCCGAGCAACCGATGCAAACTCAAGTAGCGAGCACTTGCGTTCAACACTAGTCGCCATATCGTCATCTTCTTTTTTTTTTTTTTTTGTTTTTTTTTTTTTTACTTTTGAAAAAAAAAAAAACATCCCCAGCCCTAGCGTTTATTTTTTACGCCGTTCCTCGTGCGGTATAAGTGATGAGATTACTTTATTCTTCGGTGCGATTACAGCAATACCAGAATCATATCGGGTTTTTATGATTGACAGCTGTCACACACTAAAAAACACATATTTTGTAAAATCTAGTTTTTGCATCGCCATATTTTGGCCGACAGAGTCATGTGACGGCTTGTTTTTTGCGGGATGAGTTGACGTTGTTATTGGTGCCATTTTCAGGCATGTGACATTTTTTGATCGCTTTCTATTCCAGCTTTTGGGAGGCAGAATGAACAAAAACCAACAATTCAGGATTTGTTTTTTTTTATTCTGCTCCGGGTGTGGTAAAATTGATAAGGTAGCTTTATTCTTCGGGTCAGTAGGTTTACAGCGGTACCACATTTATATTGTTTTTTATGTTTTGGCGTTTTTACACAATAAAAGCTATTTTATAGAAAAAATTATTTTTTTGCATCGCTTTATTCTGAGAGCTGTAGCTTTTTGAATTTTCGGATGATGGAGCTGTATGGCGGCTTGTTTTTTGCGGGACAAGATGACGTTTTTAGCGGTACCATTTTTATTTATATTCGTCTTTTTGATCGCGTGTTATTCCATTTTTTGTTTGGCGGTATGATGATAAAGCATTGTTTTTTGCTTTGTTTTTTATTTTTATTTTTTTACCGTGTTCACTGAAGGGGTTAACTAGTGGAACAGTTTTATAGGCCTGGTCGTTACAGACGCGGCGATACCAAATATGTGTACTTTTATTGGTTTTTTTTTGTTTTTTTTCATAATAATATTTATTGATGGGTACATTATATTTTTATTTTTAGTGGATTATTATTTTTTTCTTTTTTTTTCACTTTCTGGGAGTTTTTACACTTTTTTACTTTGTCCCACTGTGGGACTTTCACTTTTTTTATTCTGATCGCCTGCACAGCATAGGGATGGAGCACCATCCCTGTGCCGTGCAGGCAGTCAGCGCTGGACAGGGAGAAGATAGTTTGATGATGCATTGCGCATGTCCAAACAATCTTCCTGCTGTCTGGTGACCCGGATGTTGTCATGACGACATCGGGTCGTCATGGCAACACCCGGGAAGCCGCGGCAGACAGCGCTGGAGGCCGGAAGAGGAGGTGAGTATACCGATCACCTCCCCTTGCCTCCGCAATGCTGTGATCGACTTCGATCGCAGCATTGCAGGGGTTAATGTGCTGGGGGCGGTGCGGGACCGCTCCCTGCACATAGTACCGGGTGTCAGCTGTGACAATCAGCTGACACCCGGCGGCGATCACGCCCGCACAACCTCTGTGCGCGCGCTATCGCTATGACGTACTAATATGGGTCAGGCTCTTAAATCCCAGGGCACAGACGCGTATTAGTACGTCATGGGCTTTAAAGGGGTTAAAGATGCATTTTTTTGTTCTTCATCATCTATGTGTTCTCCATTATAAGTGTATTGATTTTTGGCAATTATATGCAGTGTGTGCGTTAATGTTATGTTTCCCTTGTCGTAGTTTAGTCCTAGTCTGCATGGGGGTGGTCCCGCCTCTGTTCAAACGGGTGACGTTGCATACATATGTGTTATGTATACCTGGACCATGCACGCAGGGGCATCGTCGTCCCCACACGCTGTTTTCCCTTCGGCATCCATGGGCTATCAGCCGCGATGCCGTCGGAGTCCGGTGTCTGGGTAACGGCGATGCTCTCTGCGTCACTTCTGGTCCGTTGCGAGGCATCTCTGGGTAGCGTTGTGGTTCACATGGTGACAAGTCACATGATTAGTATCATCCACCCCCAGCGTCTCGCGGTGTTTACGCAAGACACTATTTAAATGACCATCTGTGATACTTGAGCAGTCCCCTTGAGAAAGGCACATAGCGCCGAAACGCGCGTTGGGGATACACACATGGAGTGTGCTCTTTTCCCCCTACAGAGGTAAAAAAAACTTTTTTGACTTGTATCCATCTATATATTGTGGTGATAGGGAATGTGACCATCGGTTCATGGTGATGATGCTGCTCTTCCTGACTGAACATAAATGTTCGTATGTATATTTGATTCATATAGCGCAGCATTTTGTCCATTTCAATTTACTTTAAATAACGGACACCTTCCATGTAATAGCCACACTTCGTGTGATGTAGTGCTTGATTTTAATGCTTTTATGCAATTGTGTATTGATCTATGCAACTATATGTGGATTTATGTGTATTTATCGTCTCCCCAGATTCTCTGATGTTTAATATTCAATAAAGTATTTTTGTATTTTTCTAACAATTGGGCTATTATCGTTGTTTGTGCTTTGCACTCCTTCTTTTTGCTATATGTTAACGATGGCCCCTATATAATCCGACTAGAAGATTGCAATAATGATAAATGTGGATATACCATATATTACTTAGTTACATAATAGTGGCAATTCTAAGTCTGATTCTAATTTCTTTCTCTCTAAAACTGAATGATAGCAGCGTAACATAAACTCAAATACAGTGTCTTATTTTTGGGAGGTCTAACTGTATTCCCATGCACCTCTGTCTTCACACCCAGACATGGGTATAAGCTTCCTGATTTTGTCTATTTGTTCTTGTCCTCCACCTTCTCCTCATCCTTCACATCCTCCTCCATATCACTACCATATCTACCATATCACCATATCTACGTCTCTTGCAAGGGGCAGTGGAGTTCCTCCAAATTTTTGACAGCCGTTGCATTCACTGCATAGGCAAACAGTATGGGAGACCCACTTCCTAATAATGGGAAAATTGTTATCAGGAGGCCCTCCAACCTCTACATCTCTTGCAAGGTCATTGGAGTGCCTCGTAATTTTTGGCAGCCGTTGCATTCACTGCATAGGCAAATAGTATGGGAGACCAACTCTTTTTTAATGGGAACATGTCGTACTCATTACTGTAGCCCAGCTCCATGTGTCTTTAAATTGTTAATTGGGTTTTTTCTAAATTTTGGCAGCCGTTGGACTCACTGCATACCCTATAACTGGGTACATGTCGTTTGTAACCTCTCTGGCGGCGTGCTTGCATAGTGCACCACCTCCCACTATGCAAGACCACAATCTTACCTGTCAGTCCAGCCTGTAAACCGTGCTCCAGATTCTTGCTGTGTGCATGTCTCTTGACTGACTGCTTAGGGTGGCGGCCCGGTTACTTCCTGATTCTTATAGCTGCTGTGGTGCACCTCTATTGCGTCTCTAGCCTTTTGCTGTGAGTCTCTGGATATTTAAACCCCCTCCACCCAGTAGGAGGTGCCTGAGCAACACTAACATTCAGTGTGTGCTTTTCTCTGAAGTTGCCAGGTCCAGTTCTATTTCTGTCTGTCTCGCCACTCTGGGGGCTGCATTCCCAGACCTGTTATCTGTGACTTCTAGTCTGTTTCTGCCTCTGGGGGCCTTATACCCAGGCTCATTCCTGTAATTCGCTGCAGTAACAGTTCCTGTCTGAACTGTCTCCTAGCCTCTTATCTGTTTTGTCTCTATGTCCATTTCCTCCCTTTTTCTGCAGTGTCTGAACCAGCACTTGGCTATACCTAGGCTCGTTTCTGTATTTCGTTGCAGTAACAGTTCCTGTCTGAACTGTCTCCTAACCTGTTACCTGTTTTGTCTCTGTCCGTTTCCTCCCTTTTTCTGCAGTGTCTGAACCAGCACCTAGCTCCAACTCGTTGTCTCTGTACTTCTGTTTGTGAGTTTTGTGTCCACTCGCTACTTCATAGGAAGTACCTTGTGTGTATCTGGTTCTGCTTGTTCCCTTTGCCTTCTTTGGTATCTTTCTGTATTTTCCAGTCTGTTCCATGGGAACAGGGCTCTGTCCTTTCTGTCTTGTTCACTGTACGTGCGGTTTCGCTCTGCTCTTAATTGCCCACCGCTCCGGCGGTTCCCCTCTGCTCTGCCTTGCCCACCGCTCCGGCGGTTCCCCTCTGCTCTGCCTTGTTCACCGCTCCAGCGGTTCCTTTCTGCTCTGTCTTGCATACCGCACCAGCGGTTTTAGCTCTGCTCTGCTTGTTCACCGCGGTTGCTGGTTTCTGCTCTGCTTTGCTTGTCTACCGCTTCTGCGTTTTTTTGCTCTGCTCGGCTTGTCTACCGCATCTGCGGGTTTTGCTCTGCCCAGCTTGTCTACCGCATCTGCTGCTTTGTCTCTGTCTCCCAGTCTGTATTGGAGTCTATCCTGCTTGCGCTCCAACCTGCTAGTACCTGCCTGTTTGCACTCCAGCTGTGCTTGCCAGTATTTCCCTGTCTGTACACCAACCGTGCTTGCCAGTACCCCCCCTGTCTGCATACCAGCCGTGCTTGCCTATACCCACCTGTCTGTATGCCAGCCTGGCCTGCCTGTTCCTGCATTCCCCGGTGTGGGTCAACAGCTGTGACCGGGGTCTAACCTGGTGTAGCACCTGGTCCCTCTGCTCGGTTCCTCCTTGGTTCACGGAGTCGTTAGCCGCCGTGCGACCTTGGTCGGATCGGGTAGATACTTAGTTGCGCCCCTCCAGGCACTCCTCGGTTCATGGTACAGTGGGACCACTAATCACACTCACGCCAGACAGTCAGGCCGCGAGTGTAACATCGTTACTGTACCCAGCTCTATGTGTCTTTAAATTGTTAGTGGGGTTTTTCCTAAATTTTGGCAGCTGTTGGACTCACTGCATACCCTATAACTGTATAGCAGATCCTTATCCTTTTTAATGGGAACATGTCATTACTGTGGCCCAGCTCTATGTGTCTTTAAATTGTTAGTGGGGTTTTTCCCAAATTTTGGCAGCCCTTGCAGTCACAGCATGGGCATTACCACTATAGGAGACCCACTCCTTTATAATGGGAATATTTTTTTTACTGAGACCCTCCTCTATGTCTCTTCAAAGGGGTATTGGGTTACGTCCAAATTTTTGGCAGCCCTTGCAGTCACTGCATACGCAATAACAGTATAGGAGACCCACTCTTTAATAATGGGAACAACAAAGCATAGCCGACTGCTGGCCCTTTAAGAATAGTAAGGCAGTAAAAATAGTGTTTGTGACTTTCACAATCCCTCCTTCATAAATGAAACAGGATGTGTCTGATGATGTTTCACACACCACATGGCCAGATAAGGTTGTAAAATGTTAAAATGCCATTTCCTGCTGAATGCATTTGTCACGGTTGAAAGAAATGCAAAAATGCATCAAAAACGCTGTGTGTGAACATAGCCCAAGGTGTGAAGGAGCATTTTTGTTTTTGGTTATTGATTTTGCCTTATATACAAGTCATTACCCTGGAAAGGATGTTCCTTAACCGGTTCCCGACCGCCCACTGTAGATAAACGTCGGCGCTTGCTGGGCTCTGTGCAGCGCCGACGTTTAAAAACGGTGGGTGGTCTCGCAGCGCTCAGGACCCCTAGGGTCCTGCAAGCGCTGCGATTCCGGTGCAGAGCGTTAGCTCTGACAGGGAACATCATCGGGACCTGATTAGATCAGGTCCCAGTGATGTTAACCCTTAGCTGTCTTCTATATGCTGTGATCTATAGTGATCACGGCATATAGGAGACAGCAGGAGGAGAGGGGGTCGTCAACTTACCTCTCCGAAGACCTCCGTGTCCTTCCAGGACCTGGGGTTGCTATGGCAGCTGGAGGTCACATGACCGCCTCCAGCTCTGCCATATATGGTGTCCTGTCTGGCTCAGCTGCAGCTGTAGCCAGACAGGAGACTCTGACTGAAACAGTCAGGGAAGATCTCATGTAATGTAATATATGTCTATTACATTACATGAGATCAGAGATCAGAAAAATAAAAATTAATGTCCCATACAGGGACTAAGAAAAAATGTGAAAAAAAGTAAAAAAAAAGTTTTTAAACTATTAATAAAAAAATCACAAAATAAATAAAAATAAATAAATAAAATATTAAACCAATAAATCCGTATATTTTTACAAAACCAAAAAAAGTACACATATTTGGTATCGCCGCGTCCGAAACAACCCGAGCTATAAAACTGTCACACTAATTAACTCCTTCTGTGCACACCGTAATAAAAATAAATAAAAAACGGAGCAAAAAAATATGCTTTTTCATCATATTGCCAAACAAAAAGTGGAAAAAAATGCGATCAAAAAACAAAATAGAAATAAAAATGGTACCACTGAAAACGTCATCTTGTTACGCAAAAAAAAAGCCGCCATACAGCTCCATCAGCCGAAAAATAAAAAAGTTATAGCGCTCAGAATAAAGCAATGCAAAAAAAATATTTTTTTCTATAAAATAGTTTTATTGTGTAAAAACGCCAAAAGATAAAAAAAATACAGTAAGTGTAGTATCGCTGTAAACGTACTGACCCGAAGAATAACGCTGCCTGATCACTTTTACCACATGCAGAACGGCATAAAAAAAAAACTCAAAAAACAATTCCTGAATTGTTTGTTTTTGTTAATTTTACCTCCCAAAAAACGGAATAGAAAGCGATCAAAAAATGTCACGTCCCCAAAAATGGTACCAATAAAAATGTCAACTCGTCCCGCAAAAAACAAGCCGTCACATGACTCTGTCGGCCGAAATATGGAAAAATTATAGCTCTCAAAATATGGTGATGCAAAAACTAGATTTTGCAAAAAAAGCGTCTTTTAGTGTGTGACAGCTGTCAATCATAAAAACCCGATATCAATCTGGTATCTCTGTAATCACACCGACCCGAAGAATAAAGTAATCTAATCAGTTATATCACACTAGGAACGGCGTAAAAAATAAATAAAACCAATTCTTCACCTGCTACTGATTTGTTTATTATGTCCCCAAAGATCCCAGTAAGGCTCTGCCCACATTTATCCTGTGCTCTGCGCTGAGCATTTACACCAGGGTTTCCGTGTAAATCTCTGAAATACATGATTCAGCCGGAACCCATGACGGAAGATTCCCTGTAATGAGACAGATATAGGCCACTGTGGACGCCGTCTAGCCTGGGATCCCACGGTGTCATTTGTTTTAGGCGTGCATAAAAGTGCGGTTGGCCACAGTTTTGTGCACTTCTGAAAAAAAGGACACCGCTACACAGAGGCCAGACGGTGTCCAGAGTAACTCTGCTGCCTCATTACAGTGAATGGATCCTGCAGGGGTTTCATCTGAATTACATCACTTGGAAATTTAGATGGAAACCCCGATGTAAGTGCTCAGCCTAGAGCGCCGGATAAATGTTACGTAAAATGTTCCCAATAAAAGCTTCAACTCAGTCCTCAAAAAAAGCTAGTCCCCACTCAGGTCCGTCATCTGTTAAAAATATAAGGGACTTCCAAGTTACTGGTAGTAGAAAGGCTCTGGAAAAGCAAAATGACCCTTGCCCCCCAAAAGAAATTCAGAAAATTTTGTGCTCCCAAATCCAAATGCCTATTCTACAATAATTTGTTCTCCAATTGTCAAATAGCACTCCGTCCCCCCCAGATCTCACCGTATGGCTAAGCGGTACGATACAGCCACATATGGGGTATTGACACTTTTAGAAGAAATTGTGTGACACATTTCGGCACCATTTTTACCCATTGCCCTGTGTGAAAATGTAAAATCTGAGGGTAAAACATTTTTTTGTGGTAAAAATACAATTATGTTTTCTTCACTGCCCAATGGTATAAATTTAAAAATTAAAAAATACTCACTACTTCCCTAGATGAATTCCTTGAGAGGTGTAGTTTACAAAATGGGGTCATTTGTGGGGGTTTCTGCTGTTTCGGCATGTCAGCGACTCTTCAAATGTGACATGGTGTCTGCTGCCTATCCCAGCCAACATAGCGCTCCTTTCTCTTCCGAACCCTGCCGTACACCAAAGCAGTGGTTTTCCCCCACATATGGGGTATCGGCGTACTCAGGAGAAATTGTACAACAAATTTCATGGTGCAATTTCTCCGGTTATCCTTATGATAATGCAAAATTAGGGGATGAAAAACATTTTTTATGGGAAAAATGTGAAAATTTTATTTTCACGGCTCAATATTATAAACTTCTGTGAAGCAGCTGGGGGTGCAAGGTGCTCACCACACATCTAGATAAGTTCCCTAAGGGGTCTAGTTTCCAAAATGGTGGCACTTGTGGGGGGTTTCCGCTGTTTAGACACATTAGGGGCTCCACAAATGTGACATGGCGTCCGCTAATTATTCAAATAAATTTTACATTCAAAAAGTCAAATGGCGCTCCTTCCCTTTCAAACCCTGCCATGCGCCCAAACAGTGGTTTTCCCTCACATATGGGGTATCGGCGTGTTCAGGAGAAATTGCACAACAAACTTCATGGTGCAATTTATCCTGTTACCCTTATGATAATACAAAATTAGAGAATGAAAAAGATTTTTTGTGGGAAAAATGTGAAAATTTTATTTTTACGGCTCAATATTATAAACTTCTGTGAAGCAGCTGGGGGTGCGAGGTGCTCACCACACATCTAGATAAGTTCCCTAAGGGGTCTAGTTTCCAAAATGGTGGCACTTGTGGGGGGTTTCCACTGTTTAGTCACATTAGGGGCTCCCCAAATGCGACATGGCGTCTGCTAATTATTCAAACAAATTTTACATTCAAAAAGTCAAATGGCGCTCCTTCCCTTTCAAACCCTGCCATGCGCCCAAACAGTAATTTGCCTCCACATATGGGGTATCAGCGTGTTCAGGAGAAATTGCACAACAAATTTCATGGTGCAATTTATCCTATTACCCTTATGATAATGCAAAATTAAGGGATGAAAAACGGTTTTGTGGGAAAAATGTGAAAATTTTATTTTTACGGCTCAATATTATAAACTTCTGTGAAGCAGCTGGGGGTGCGAGGTGCTCACCACACATCTAGATAAGTTCCCTAAGGGGTCTAGTTTCCAAAATGGTGGCACTTGTGGGGGGTTTCCACTGTTTAGTCACATTAGGGGCTCCCCAAATGCGACATGGCGTCTGCTAATTATTCAAACAAATTTTACATTCAAAAAGTCAAATGGCGCTCCTTCCCTTTCAAACCCTGCCATGCGCCCAAACAGTAATTTGCCTCCGCATATGGGGTATCAGCGTGTTCAGGAGAAATTGCACAACAAATTTCATGGTGCAATTTATCCTATTACCCTTATGATAATGCAAAATTAAGGGATGAAAAACGGTTTTGTGGGAAAAATGTGAAAATTTTATTTTTACAGCTCAATATTATAAACTTCTGTGAAGCACCTTGGGGTTCAAGGTGCTCACCACACATCTAGATAAGTTCCCTAAGGGGTCTAGTTTCCAAAATGGTGTCACTTGTGGGGGGTTTCCACTGTTTAGGCACATCAGGAGCTCTCCAAACGCAACATGGCGTCTGCTAATTATTCAGACAAATTTTACATTCAAAAAGTCTAATGGCGCTCCTTCCTTTCCGAGCCCTGCCGTGCGCCCAAACAGTGGTTTTCCCTCACATATGGGGTATCAGCACGCTCAAGAGAAATTGCACAAAAAATTTTGGGGTCCATTTTTTTCCTGTTACCCCTGTGAAAATAAAAAAAATTGGGTCTAAAGTAACATTTTTGTGAAAAAAGTTAAATGTTAATTTTTTTCTTCCACATTCCAAAAATTTCTGTGAAGCACCTGAAGGGTTAATAAAGTTCTTGAATGTGGTTTTGAGCACCTTGAGGGGTGCAGTTTTTAGAACGGTGTCACTTTTGGGTATTTTCTGTCATAAAGACCCCTCAAAGTGACTTCAAATATGATGTGGTCCCTAAAAAAATGTTTTTGTAAATTTTGTTGGAAAAATGAGAAATCGCTGGTCAACTTTTAACCCTTATAGCTCCCTAACAAAAAAAAATTTTGGTTCCAAAATTGTGCTGATGTAAAGTAGACATGTGGGAAATGTTATTTATTAAGTATTTTGTGTGACATATTTCTCTGATTTAAGGGCTTAAAAATTCAAAGTTTGAAAATTGCAAAATTTTCAAAATTTTCGCCAAATTTCCGATTTTTTCACAAATAAACGCATGTGATATCAAAGAAATTTTACCACTATCATGAAGTACAATATGTCACGAAAAAACAATCTCAGAATCAGGGGGATCCGTTGAAGCGTTCCAGAGTAATTGCTTCATAAAGTGACAGTGGTCAGAATTGAAAAAATTGGCCCGGTCACGAAGGCAAAAACAGGCTCTGGTGCGAAGTGGTTAACATATTTCCCAGGAAAATCCATTTTGGTTTAGTTTTTGTATGTTTTATTGTGAGTCCGTAAAAGTGGCGTAATACCTCTGACAACATTGTTGACATCATTGACCTGGGAGTCAGAAATGCTTCCAGGAGTCTTCCCCATGCTGTTCCCCTGTCATTTGAGTACTGTTCCCATCGATTTGGGCAATTTTTAGGCCCTCTGCAGACCGCCAGGGGGGGGGGGGCGCCGAAAGAATGCTGGAGTTTCCCATAGACTTACATTGGGCTCGTTACTTGGACCGAGCAGCCGAGTATTCCAATTTGCTTGACTCGAGCAGCGAGCACCCGAGCATTTTAGTGCTCGCTCGTCACTAGTTTTCAGCTATACCATTTTTATTTCCATTAGACTTTTTGATCGTGTTTTATTCCACTCTTTGTTTGGTGGTAAGATGAAAAAGAATAGTTTTTTTTTTACAATGTTCACTGAAGGCGTTAAGTAGTGTGACCTTTTTATAGGCCGTGGACGTGATGATAACAAATATGTGGACCTTTTTGGTTTATTTTAGTTTTTATATGAATTTACCCATTTATTGATATAACATTATTTTCATTTTCTTTTCTGTTTATTTTTTGATTAGGTTTTTTTTTTTAAATATTTTTTCACGTTCTTTTTTTTACTTTTTCATTTAGTCCCTCTATGGGACTAGCTTTTATTAGTATAATCGCTGTTATAAAGCATTGCAATGAATTCTACCTGTCAGTGTTACAGTGATAGAAGCCTCTGAGACCATGCTCCTAGCTTGGTCTAAGCAGGCCACCGTCGCTGGGATACCTGGAGGCGCGGGTTGTCATGACAACAGGATCACTGACTAAGGGCGTAACCAGAAACGCGTCGAGATTGCATCTCCGCTATCATGGACTTTTATATATTTTAATATTTTGCACCAATAAAGTGAGAATTATTTTTTATTGGAGACTTTTCCCACTTTCTCCTTATGTACACTGGCCGAGAGTCACGGCATTGTGGGTCTGAGCCCAGAAGATATGAGCAGCAGGATGGATTAAATGCATGGTGAGGCATATATTGTTTTTTTGTAAAGAATTGTCCAATCAGTCAGTAAGGATTTAGGGCCCTTTTACATGGCGATATTTTGCATCAGTATTTGTTAACAGACGCCAGGAGTGGATCCAAAACACAGAAGAGGTGAGAGTGGTTCAGTTATTATTTTTCTCTGTGTTTGTTCCCCTCTGGTTTTTAGCTTACAAATACTAATGTAAATTACTGCCCAAAATACTCCCTGTGTGAATGAGGCGAGGAAGCTGCTTGTAATAGTGTAATATCAGTCCTTATTCTGAGGATGAGCGCTCACTTGCAGGTGCTGTGCTGTAATGCTTATCTTCTCTGCTCCATCATACTCCCCAGAGCAGGGGCGACCCCTGGGGCAAAACTGCAGCCGGCAGATGTCAGACGTGTCACTCAGTGATATGTGATGGAGCCCGACTCCCAAACAAAATCAGACAGAAGCATACAAAATAAATACATGAAGCATTGCAATTAGGTGTCAAACGTTCTCAACTTTATTTAAATTTACATGACACTGAACCATCACCTATCAGGATAAAGAAGATTCTGTGTAGCCTCTGTTCCTATAGACCATCTTGCTTGCAGCCTTCTCCATTGAAGACAACGGAAATTACAGGAATAGATGAGTAATCTGCTTATACTGCTGTAATACAATTCTTTTATCCAATGATGAGAGCATGCGTCCAGGAGTTGTGCTGTAATGTTTGTCTCCTCTTCACCATCATCATCAGATCAGGGGCGACCCCTGGGGCAAAATGTGCTTACTGGGTTCTGTGCAGCTGGCAGATGTCCAGCCGTATGTGATAGACCCCGTCCCCCAAACAAAATTAATCAGACAGAAGCACACAAAATAAATACACGAAGCATTGCAATTAGGTGTCAAATGGTCAAAATTTTATTTAAATTTACATGACACCGAAAATAGCACAACCCCCGACTCACGAAGAGTCACCCTCCAGCACTCAGGAGAGGAAAACCCCCTGTGGAGGAAACCTCTATGGAACCATGGATGGAGGGCTGCCCTTCCATTGGGCTTAGAGAGTTTGTGCCAATATATAACAGATGTAACTGCAGAATTGTACAATTTGTACATTTTACCAGATTTACAGAGAATGACATAACAAATACAGACTATAAATGTGATAAAGCGGATGTGGGAGAGATCTGGCTGCGATATCTGTCACCACATTGATTGATGGAGCGAATTTGGTTGATCTGATTGGCCAGGTGGATGTATAATTTCTCCCTTACAGATCCAGGTCCGCCTCTCAAAAAATTGGACATTTGGTTACAGTTCGTTATGCCTAATCCCTAATAGGATAAATGATCCCTCCCAATTTATCACCCATTAAAGTCATAGATCAGTCCATGAACTCCCAAAGGAGAGCTGCTCTATATAGAGGGTAACAGAAGGGGATCCTGGTCTAGGGACCCCCCTTTGTTACCTTCCCATGCCCTAGGGGTGTCTAAAGCAGACAACCCCTTTCCCTGCTAGAACCTCCAAATTACACCAAGTTTGGCACATTACGTGGGTGGTCAAGCTCAAGGTCCTCAGGCGCATCAGTAATGGCGCTGATCGTGGCAGCGCGGAATTCTTTTATGGAATCTTCTTTATGACACTGGTTTATGACCTCATAACAGTTGTCATGGTGACTACAGGGTCTATTACTGATGCAGGGCACAAGTATTAACCCTTTCATCATTGGTAATTTGCTATTGTTATAGAGGCAGATAACTGCACTTGTTACCAAGCAGGGGCCTTATCATTATGGCTTCCCTTAGGCACCATAAGAAATACAGATATTAAATGTGCAAGTTTGTCATGAGTGTTTTGCACTTTCTAGATCCAGAGATTGGGTTTATTACTAGCACTTTACAAAGAAAAAAAAAAAAGAGGAAATTACTTGTAAAATAATATTATTGGGAATTGCATTTCAAGCATTTTCCTAATGTGCATTCTACATAGTTACATAAGTTGAGAAAAGTAGGGGTGGACATTAACAGCTTGGGGCCCAAGTGCAAGAAATGTGTCCGAGCCCCCATCTTTTTATGGCGACAAAGCTACAGATATGTATATATATATACAGTGTGTGTGTGTGTGTGTGTGTATATATATATATACACACACACACACACACATACACACACATACACACACACACACATACACACACACACATACACACACACACACATACATACACACATACACACACATACATACACACACACATACACACACATACACACACACACATAAACACACACACACATAAACACACACACATATACACACACACACACATACACACACACATACACACACACACACACACATACACACACACACACACACATACACACACATACATACACATATACACACACCTGCCCACACACACACACACCTGCCCACACACACACACACCTGCCCACACAGACACCTGCCCACAAACACACACCCATATACACACACTTGCCCACACACACACCTGCCCACACACACACACACACACCTGCCCACACAGACACCTGCCCACACAGACACCAGCTCACACACACACACACACACACACATATACATATACACACACACACATATACACACACACACACCTGCCCACACAGACACCTGCCCCCACAGACACCTGCCCACAAACACACACACACCTGCCCACACACACACACATATACACACACACACACCTGCCCACACAGACACCTGCCCCCACAGACACCTGCCCACAAACACACACACACCTGCCCACACACACATCTGCCCACACACACACACACTCATCATCCCCCGGCTCAATTCCTCCTGCCTGCTCTCTCTCTTTTCCGGTGCAGCACTGCAGGCCGGGGCGCACTGCGTGACGTCACAGCTAGGAGACACAGCCGCGCACATGGCCATGTCTCCTAGCAGTGACGCGGCCGGGCCAGCACAGGGAAGTTAACTGCTGCAGTGCTGGCCTGGCCGATGAAGAAGTAGCGGCGGCCGCTGTTGGGGGAGCGGTCGGGCCCCCCCCTCCCGCGACTGCTACCGCTATGTGCTGCGGCGGCCCGCACATATAATGAGGGTAATCCGGCATTAGACACCCCGCCTGGAGCCGCGGGCCCTCTGCAGGCTCGGGCCCTGGGCGGTCGCCCGGATTGCCCTCATTATAATCCGCCTATGGATATAGGGCATGGAAAACGGCATCACAGCTGCAGCGGCTACGCTGGTGGTAGAGGGTCCCTCCGCGTCCGACATCTTCCTGCCCCCTAGTTAACCGTGGCCTACCTTCTGGCGATCCTCTTCTGTAGGTCGCGGCTCCGCTCGCGATGCTCTGGGCGAGGACCTTGCGTTGCTCGGTGATGACGTCAACATCCGCTGGATCTCCTTCCAGGACCTTGCGCAGCGTCTCAGTGTAGGGCGGGACTTCAGGTCTCGCGCGTTTTTGTACGTCCACGCCCCTCTTCTTCCGGCGCGGCATCCCGAAGATGGCGCCCGATGGCGGGAAACGGCTCCGATTGGCGGGAAATGGCCCCGAATGGCGGGAAGCTTCACTCAGATATGTATAGAGTCTTTTCCAGGCACGCAATACCCGTTTGTGGCGGGTTGGTCACAATTCTGCCGACTACGCCAAAGCTGACTCGCCCCCTGGGCCGTGGGGTACCCGGAACCGGGCCTTCTAGTGTACGGTGCTGATGGTGGTAGTAGTGGCAACCCGATCCCATGGCTCAGGGTGGTCAGACCAAATGGTGGCAGTCTATTTATCAGTGTTTTGAATGTCCGACTACGCCACCCGTGGATTGCGGTTGGAGATAACCGCCGCTGCAAGGCAGACCGCTGAGGCTGGTGTTGGTGTGCAGCACAGGGGTAGGATAACTCCCCACGGGAAGAGTGTATCCTCAGGGCAGTGTAGGTGGATGTTGGGGGTGATAGTGCAGGCCGCAATAGTAAGAGTTCAGAGTCCGCTTCAAACAGTTCAGGGTCTTTATTGTAGATATTATTAATGACCCAACAGTACCGGTTAGGAATGGGCCTGGGTGTCTGAGAGCATTCGGGCGAGCCCCACTGGTCAGGGTGAGTGTGTAGGCCTACCGTTCTCTCTATGCTCTTTCTGACTATCCCCCTTTTTGTGGTGTAATAGCCCACGTCCCTGAGCTGGCCGTGTACTTCTCTCCTGTATGGCTTGCGACTCAGGCCTTGGGTACCTGTTGCTTGCTCCTCGATGTACTGGTCCCTCTGTGTGGCGGAGCCTCCAGGCTTCTTAGGCCAAGGGACCTGAAATCCCTCGCAGGTTGGTTCTCTGCTGCTGGGCTTGTAACCCTGACAGCCTCGGACCCCAATGTCCGGTAGATTGGTTCTCTGCCAGGACCGGCTCTCGTCGCCTCTGTCCCTGGCTTGCAGTTTCTCCTCTGCCTCACGGACTCCTCAGCTACAGCTGAACTGTCCCTCCTTCTCTGGGACTAGTCTCACTCCTGAGCTAGGTCTTCCAGTTCTCTCTAACCCTGCCCCCAGTTCCAGCTTTTATAGGGGCAGCCAGCTCCCCCTGCTGGCCTGGAACAGGAGGTGCTGTATTGTAATTGTTCCTAACCAGAGGACCTCCCTCCTGCTTTCAGAAACAGATTATTGTTTGTGGCATCCAGGCCTGGGGTGACACACACACACTGCTCTATATTTAGTATGATGCCCCCACTCCTCCATATATATAGCATGATGGTCCCACTGCTCCATATACAGGTGCATCTCACTAAATTAGAATAGCATCAAAAAGTTAATTTATTTCAGTTCTTCAATACAAAAAGCTGTCTTTCAGCTCATCTGCATTGTTGGGTCTGGTGTCTCTCATCTTTCTCTTGACAATACCCCATAGATTCTCTATAATAGATTCTCTATGGCAGGGGTCTCAAACACGCGGCCCGCGGGCCGCATGCGGCCCCTGAGGCTGCTTTATGCGGCCCGCAGGCACAGACCCCTTGATGATCCTGACCAGGTCCAGGAGGAGCCGCCGACAGCAGCGCTGAATTGCCACACAGAGACTGTTTCCCAGCACAGCATTTCCAATGACAGCCGCTGACCAATCAGAGGCCAGCAGCTGATATCTGCGTGTCGGCGCAGTGAGTATGACGTCATTGCCGTACGCTGATGTCAGCTGCTGGCCTCTGATTGGCCGGCGGCTGGCATTGGAAATGCTGTGCTGGGAGACAGTCTGTGTGCGGCAATGCAGCGCTGCTGTTGGCGGCTCCTCCTGGACCAGGTCGGGATCGTCAAGGGGTCTGACTCTGTGGTGCCTGCGGCCACATCTGCAGGAAGGATGCCGAGGGAACGGAGGACAGGTGAGAATCATCTTCTTTTTTTTTTACGTGTGTGAAGAACAGCACAGGGGGCACATAGCCACAAGAGGGGACCTGGATGGGGCACATAGCCAAAAGATGGGGACCTGGATGGGGCACATAGCCACAAGATGGGGACCTGGATGGGGCACATAGCCTCAAGATGTGGACCTGGATGGGGCACAGAGCCACTAGATGGGGACCTGGATGTGGCACATAGCCACAAGATGGGGACCTGGATGGGGCACATAGCCAAAAGATGGGGACCTGGATGGGGCACATAGCCACAAGATGGAGACCTGGATGGGGAACATAGCCACAGGATGGGGACCTGGATGGGGCACATAGCCACAAGATGGAGACCTGGATGGGACACAGAGCCACTAGATGGGGACCTGGATGTGGCACATAGCCACAAGATGGGGACCTGGATGGGGCACATAGCTACAAGATGGGGACCTGGATGGGGCACAGAGCCACTAGATGGGGACCTGGATGTGGCACATAGCCACAAGATGGGGACCTGGATGGGGCACAGAGCCACTAGATGGGGACCTGGATGTGGCACATAGCCACAAGATGGAGACCTGGATGGGGAACATAGCCACAGGATGGGGACCTGGATGGGGCACATAGCCACAAGATGGAGACCTGGATGGGACACAGAGCCACAAGATGGGGACCTGGATGGGGCACATAGCCACTAGATGGGGACCTGGATGTGGCACATAGCCACAAGATGGGGACCTGGATGGGGCACATAGCCAAAAGATGGGGACCTGGATGGGGCACATAGCCACAAGATGGGGACCTGGATGGGGAACATAGCCACAGGATGGGGACCTGGATGGGGCACATAGCCACAAGATGGAGACCTGGATGGGACACAGAGCCACTAGATGGGGACCTGGATCGGGAACATTGCCACAGGATGGGGATCTGGATGGGGCACATAGCCACAGGATGGGAACCTGGATGGGGCACATAGCCACAGGATGGGGACCTGGTTGGGGCACATTAGTACAAGATGGGGACATTACTACAAGATGTTTGCCATTATTACTATATGATGCTAATTGTAAGACAATTTTACTGTATGTGGCCAATTGGGGGAAACAAAATTGTAAAAATCAAAAAAATAAAAATAAAGCATGAAAAAATATTGGGCGCTAAAAATGCTGTTTTATATGTAAACTAAAGTAAACACAAAAAAGTACACGTTTATTATCGCCACATCCATAAGGACCCAAGCTATAAAAAAATAAACAGGGCAAAAATGTTCAAAAGGTGTATACAAAAAAAAATGGTATCACTAAAAATGTCACATTGAACAAAAAATGCGGCCCCCCAAATTCAAATTTTTTCCATTTGCGGCCCATATACCCAGCCGAGTTTGAGACCCCTGCTCTATGGGGTTAAGGTCAGGCGAGTTTGCTGCCAATCAAGCACAGTGATACTGTTGTGTGTAAACCAGGTATTGGTACTTTTGGCCGTGTGGACAGGGGCCAAGTCCTGCTGGAGAATGACATTTCCATCTCCAAAAAGCTTGTGGGCAGAGGGAAGCATGAAGTGCTGTAAAATGTCCTGGTAGACGGCTGTGCTGACTTTGGTCTTGATAAAACACAGTGGACCTACACCAGCAGATGACATGGCCCCCCAAACCATCACTGATTGTGGAGCCTTCACACTAGACCTCAAGCAGCTTGGATTGTGGACTCTCCACTCTTCCTCCAGACTCTGGGACCTTGATTTCCAAATGAAAATTGGAACTCTAGGACCTTGTGGAGTGTATCAATGACTGCCTTCTGGACATCTGTCAAGTCAGCAGTCTTCCTCATGATTGTGGAGCATACTGAAACAGTATTGAAGAACTGGAATAAATTAACTTTTTGAAGATATTCTAATTTAGTGAGATGCACCTGTATATACTATGATGGTCCCACTGCCCCACATACATATAGTATAATGGCCCCACTACTCCATATGTAGTATGATGGACCCACTACTCCAGATATATAGTAGGATGGCTCCACTGCCCGATCATTTAAAAAAATAACGTTTATTCTCACTTAATCCTGATTCCCTACATCACGGCCTCTGTCTCCTCTTCCATGGCGGGACTGCAGAGCAGAGCGATGCAATGATGTCACCGAGCCACCTGCGTGAGTATGCTGACATCTCGTTAACCGCAGGCCTATGGCGATCTGTGGCATATGAAAGAGATAGTGATAGGGCAGGGAGCTTGTGTCTCACTGCTTTATCATGCGACGCCTCTGCATAAGAGACATTAGGGCTACATTAGCTACGTCACAGAAGACACTGGAGCTGGAGTATATAGAATAGGAGACACTGGGGCTGGCATATATTCATCACAGGATACATTAGGGCTAGAGCATATACATTACAGAAGAAGCTGGAGTATATAGAATAGGAGACACTGGGGCTGGAGTAAATAGAATAGGAGACACTGGGGCTGGCGTATATTCATCACAGGATACATTGGGGCTAGAGCATATACATCACAGAAGAAGCTGGAGTATATAGAATAGGAGACACTGGGGCTGGAGTACATAGAATAGGAGACACTGGGGCTGGAGTACATAGAATAGGAGACACTGGGGCTGGAGTACATAGAATAGGAGACACTGGGGCTGGCGCATATACAGTTCTGCTCAAAAGTTTACATACCCCGGCAGAATTTTTGCTTTCTTGGCCTTGTTTCAGAGAAAATGAATGATAGCAAAAACACTTTTTCTCCACTCATGGTTATTGGTTGGGTGAAGCCATTTACTGTCACATTTCTGTGTTTTCTCTTTTTAAATCTTAATGACAACTAGTGATGAGCGAGCATGCTCGCTACTGCTCGGTGCTCGCCCGAGTATCTCACTGCTCGAGATGCTCTGCGCTCACCGAGTATTTCCGGGTTGGTCGGGCGGGAAGTCGGGTCCCCTCCCTGCATGTTTGGCGCTCTTTACAGAGCCAATGAACATGCAGGGATTGCCTGCCATGCACTGTAATGCCATAGCCATGTTGGTTGTGGGCATTACAGTGATTGGCTGGCCGCACAGCTTCATCAGGTGTATATCAGACCTGGCGCCGCCATGCTCATCACAGTCACTCCGGATCAGACAGTGTAGGGAGAGCTGATGCTGCGTTAGGAAGAGATTTGATTGTGTATTAGGTAGTGTAGGGAGAAAAACCGCATATTACACATATCCATCTCAACAAACAGTCCTTTTGAGGACTAATCCATCTGCAGAGATATCAGGCAGGCAGTGTATATAGGCAGGCAGGCAGGGTATATAGCAGACTGCAGTGCATATAGCACAAGAGGTTCCATTCCAATTCTGCCTTCTGCTGCTGTTAGATATTTCTATACAAAGGCCCAGGTCTCAGGGGCGAGGAATACTTTTCTTTGGATCTTAATCCTCATTATTTGCTTATAAAGCAATCCAGAGAACACCGTTTTTCTGCGCCATTTGCTTGTTGGCACTGCAGAATATAGCCAGGTCCTTTCCATATTAGAGCGCTAGAAATCCAGCTATTTAAAACTGTGTTTTCTCCGTCACACGGATCACATATACGTTGTCAGAAAATACTGCCATTTCTGGCCTCCATTTTTTCAGTGTGTCAGTGAAGCAATTCACAGCAGTTTGCTGTTCACACTACTTACTTACAGGCCAGGTTTTTAAAACTCTGTTTTCTCCATCACCCCGATCACATATAACTTCGCTTCTAACTCAGTCATTTGTAGTGAGCGTGGAAGATACTATCCTCCATTTAAAATGGGCAAGGCACGTGGCAAGGGACGGGGAACTGGACGTGATGGTAATGGTGCATGCAGAGGCCGAGGACAAGGCCGTGGGCAAGCCGAAATTGTGCCACAACAAACACCCACATCTTCTCGCCTGACCTGCCTGTCCCAATTTCTAGGGGACTGCAGCACACCACTATTGAACCCAGATCAGTGTCAAAAGGTTGTTGGTTGGATAGCGGATAATGCTTCCAGTCACTTAGCCACCACCAGCACCACCCTGTCTTCCACACGGTCAAGTCTCAGTAGCCGTGAGTCTGGACCGCATATTCCTCACCCTGATCCTCCTTCCTCCCACCATGCCGAGTACCCAGAGACAACTTATCCCACACTTGGACAATCTGAAGAGCTGTTCACTTTTCCATTTATGGATTCGGGCCTCTCGCCCGGTCCACTTGAAGCGGGGCAAGAGGAGATCACGTGTAGCGATGCCCAAATATTTGAGCAGCCACGGTCACACGAAGGCGCCGGTGGGAAACTGTGACAAGAGGTGGACGATGTGAGACACAATTGGCAGAAAGTCAGGAATAGTACCAGGGTGCAGAAGTGGGAGACGAGGTGGTGGATGATATAGTAACTGACCCAACCTGGCAGGAGGACATGCAGAGCAAGGACAGCAGCACACAGGGGGAGGGAGGCAGAGCACCCCAACAGGCAGGAAGAAGCAGTGTGGTGGCCGCAGACAGAAGGCAGGCTACCGTTTCCCGTAACACCAACACGAAGGAAGTTGCCACTACAACTGTTAGGTCTTCCCGAGTCTGGTTGTTTTTTAAAGACTCTGCCGATAGCTCCAAAAAGGCCATTTGCATCACGAGCCAGACCAGCATCAGCAGGGGTGTCAAAACGACCAGCCTGACCACCACCAGCATGATCAGGCACATGGCAGCAAAGCACTCGACTTTGTGGGCCGAACACCAGGGTCCAGGAACAGTGTCTACAGGTGGCACCATTGCTTCTTCTGCTGTTGTGCATGCAAGCCAATCCCCTGTCCATAGTGCATGCAAAGATACCTCCTGCCCTGCACCTGTCATTGCACACTCTCAAGTAGCAGCATCAGGAAGCACGTCCATGTCCTTGTCCCAGCGCAGCGTTCAGTTGTTCATACTCCAGTCCTTGGAATGCAAGCGCAAATATGCAGCCAACGTCCCACAGGCCACACTACTAAATTCTCACAATTCACGACTGCTTGGCTCGAAATGTTGCCTTTTAGGCTTGTGGAGACAGAAGCATTCCGCAACCTGATGGTGGCGGCCGTCCCTCGGTACTCTGTCCCCAGCCGCCACTATTTCTCCCAGTGTGCCGTCCCCACATTACACAAGCACGTGTCCCAAGACATTAGCCGTGACCTCAACAACGCAGTTACCGGTAAAGTCCACCTAACCACGGACACGTGGACAAGTGCTTGTGGGCAGGGACGGTACATCTCGCTGATAGCACACTGGGTTAAAATAGTGGAAACCGGGACCCAGTCGGACCTTGGGACGGAACACGTCCTCCCGACGCCAAGGATTGCAGGCCCTAGGTCAATCAGGGTTGCCCCCACGGTCTACAGCTCCTGCACCTCATGCTCCTCAGCCTCCTCCTCCTCCTCAGCCTCCATCTCCGCATCAGTCACAAGCTGGAAGCACTGCAGCACTGCCTCGGCCAAGAGGCAACAGGCTGTGCTGAAGCTAATATGCTTAGGTGAAAAAACACACAATGCTGAAGAGTTATGGACAGCTCTGAAAGAGCAGGCAGATCTGTGGCTCAAACCGCTGAACCTACAGCCAGGCATGGTCGTGTGTGACAATGGCCGGAACCTGGTGGCGGCTCTGAGGCGAGGCGGAGCACGATAAGATGGAGCAATTAACCATACAGGGTGATTACACACAGCCAAGCCTCATCTCATCCCAACGTGGATTGGGTGACAATAAGGAAGAGGAGGAGGAGGAAGGACAGGAACTAGTTTCATGCACTATAGACGGTGCTATCTGCACAGCTGTCATACCGTCTGTTCAGCGTGGATGGCAGAGGACAGAGAGGAGGAGGAGGAGAGCATGGTCAGTCATCCTCTTGGTGAGGACACGGAAGTCTTGCCTGTTAGTAGTCTGGCACGCATGGCTGAGTTTATGTTATGCTGCCTTTCCCATGACCCTCGCATTCTCAAAATTTTAGGTCATTACTGGTTGGTGACACTTTTAGACCCACTCTACAAGGAGAACTTTATATCTCTTATTCCTGAGGCGGACAGGTGTACAAAAATGAGGCAGTACCAGAAGGCCCTTGTTGCGGAACTATTAAAAAAATTCCCATCTGAAAACGCTGGAGGCAGAGGGCACACTTCGTTCGACAACCAAGGCCCCCACTCTGTCACTTCTTCTCTCTGACTGAACACTGTTCTAAGATGGTGCCCTCTAGAACATGAGCCCAGGTGACCAGCAAACAATGGGCTCCTATCTACGCTCAGGAACCAACCCCTATCTGCTCCTACATCACTGGGTATTCCTACCCCCTCCCCACTCCAGCCAGGGACATGGTCTGTCGTGCCTGCATTTCTGTCTAATGGGAGCACCGTTGAGCTGTCCCTCGGAAATGGGGTGAGTGTGCTGTATGCAGCTAACTGAACCCTGGTCCATACTCCATCCTTACCCGGGAGTGGAATATCACACCTCTGGCAGAGGTGCAATACCCCTGTAGCGGCCGAGCCCTCGGGGCGCTACATTTTTATGATGCCCGAAAAAAAAATTTTTTATACAGTATGTTCATGTATACCCCCCAGGAGTAAATGTTTGTCAGCCCATACACTTAGTGCATGGCATTACAAGTATAGGAGGCCCGCTCCTTTCTAATGGTAAAAAAAATTTATGATGCGCTCCTCCACGTCTCTTCCAAGGGCCATTGAAGTGCCTCCAAATTTTTGGCAGCCCTTGCAGTCACTGCATAGTCCAACACTATGGGAGACTCTCTCCTTTCTAATGGGAATTTGTCATTACTGTGGCCTGGTCTATGTGTCTTTAAATTCTTAGTGGGTTTTTCCTAAACTTGGTCAGCCGTTGGACTCACTGCATACCCTATAACTGTATAGCAGACCCTCTCCTTTCTAATGGGAACATGTCATATCTTGTTACTGTGGCCCTGCTCTGTGTGTCTTTAAATTCTTAGTGGGGATTTTCCTAAAATCTGTCAGTCGTTGGACTCACTGCATACCCTATAACAGTATAGCCGACCCTAGAATTTCTAATGGGAATTTGTCGTTACTGTGACCCTGCTCTATGTGTCTTTAAATTCTTAGTCGTTTTTTTCCTAAAATTGGTCAGCCGTTGGACTCACTGCATACCCTATAACTGTATAGCAGATCCTGTCCTTTCTAATGGGAGCATGTCGTACCTTGTTACTGTGGCCCTGCTCTGTGTGTCTTTAAATTCTTATTGAGGTTTTTCATTAAAATTTGTCAGCCGTTGGATTCACTGCATACCCTATAACTGTATAGCAGACCCTCTACTTTCTAATGGGAACATGTCGTACCTTGTTACTGTGGCCCTGCTCTGTGTGTCCTTAAATTCTTAGTGGGGTTTTTCCTAAAATTTGTCAGCCGTTGGATTCACTGCATACCCTATAACTGTATAGCAGACCCTCTCCTTTCTAACGGGAACATGTCGTACCTTGTTACTGTGGCCATGCTCTTTGTGTCTTTAAATTGTTAGTGTTTTTTTTCAAAAATTTTGGCCACCCTTGCAGTCACAGCATGGGCATTACCACTATAGAAGACCCGCTCCTTTATAATGGGAACATTTTTTTTACTGAGACCCTCCTCTATGTCTCTTCAAAGGGGTATTAGGTTGCGTCCAAATTTTTGACAACCCTTGCAGTCACTGGATGCGCAATAACAGTATAGGAAACCCACTTGTTAATAATGGGAACAACAAAGCATAGCCCTCTGATGGCTCTCTAACAATAGCTAGGGCCGACTGCTGGCCTTTTAAGAATAGTAAGGGCCGTCTGATGTCCCTATAAAAATAGGCTTTATGACTTTCAGAGTCCCTCCATCATAAATAAAACAGGATGTGTCTGATGACACCACATTGCCAGATGAGGTTGTAAAATGTTAAAGTGACATTTCCCGGTGAATGCATTTTTCATAAAAAATAACATAAAAAAACATAACAATAGGATCTTTCTTTAGTATAAAAAACAGCATCACCAATTTAACCTCAATGTAATCACATTGTTCAGCTTATGTACCTCCTCCTCCATCTCCGAAATGACCACATCAGTCACAAGCTGACAGCACTGCAGCACTGCCTTGGCCAAACAGCAACAGGCTGTGCTGAAGATAACATGCTTAATGCTTAATTGACAAACCGCCCAGCGCTGCATAGTTGTTGAAAGCTGTAACACAGCAGCTTGATCTGTGGCTCTCACCGCTGAACATACAGCCAGGCATGGTCATGTGTTACAATGGGCGGAACCTGGTGACAGAGAAATGACAACCGGGGTAGATAAGGTTTCCCTCTATGCCAGTCCTTTCACAGAGCTAAAGAATATGGCTGTGGTGAAATACAACTCCCACTAAGAAGCTGTTTCAGATTGAAAAACATTGTGCCCAACAGAGGATTTGTTTCTGAGAGCTAACCTTTCTCACCCGCTCAAGAGCCCCATAGCAGCTGCAAAGTTAGCGCTATCATGAACTCTCCTGAGGTAGAAGCCAAGGCACACCAGAGAATTCTCTGGTGGGACTGTCCAACCCTGCTGAGAAGCAGTCCTGGCTAAGAAAAGTGTGTGGGAAGATTCCAGGACACTCTATTTTTACTGAGGAGGAAACACATGCAAACATGGGGAGAACATACAAATTTCTTGCAGATGTTGTCCTTGCTGGGATTTGAACCCAGGATCCCAGTGCTGCAAGACTTCAGTGCTAACCACTGATCCAATGTGCTGCCGTTCACCCTCTAATATCTAACAAGCTGGAGAAACTTGAACCTACTGCCATTCTATCATCAGCTCCTTTGTGAGAAAATTTATTTGGGCAGCCACTCAGTCTACCAAATAAAATTCCAGAGAAGGAAATTGAGGATGGCTTCGCTACTGGTACTGGGGGCAGTGCTAATACCATGGTGTTGTACCATAGTTTGCTGGAAATATTCCAGGCTGGTAGGAGGCAAGAAAATTCCCACAGAAAAGTACCAGCAGTAATGTTCAGACCACATTTCAAGTGCAAGCAGCTTTAGAGGACTTCCTGGGAGAAATGACACGCAGGGTAGATACGGTTTCCCTCTATGCCAGTCCTTTCACTGAGCTAAATACAACTCTTATCAAAAAAAGTTGTGGACTGGCTCCGTACCGTCCCTGGCCACATTCACCTGTCCACGTGTTTGTGGTTAGGCAGTCCTTCTTAGTAAGTGCACTGGGTAGGGCATGGGTACTGTTGTGGGACCCGTGCTTGTGGAAGGCGAAGGCGATACCGGGAAAATTACTGGCGGCTGGGGACCGAGTATGGACACCCGGCCGCCGCCTGCATGAGGTTGTGAAAAGCTTCCACCTCCACAAGCTTAAAAGGCCATATTTCAAGTGCAAAGAGCTGCCCAGAAATCTGTCAGTTTAGTGTTGCGGTCTGTGGGTGGGTGGGTGGCTGGCTGCATACTTGCAATTGCATTCCAAGTAAAAGAAAACTAAGCAGATGATGGCCTCTATCATCATCATGGCCTCACCTCGGCACTATGAACTCTCCTGAAGGAGAAGCCAGGGCCCGCCGGAGGAGTCTCCGGTTCTCTGGTGGGCCCGTCCAACCCTGCCGAAAAGCAGCCCTGGCTAAGAAAAGTGTGGGGGAAGGTTCCCGGACACTCTATGGCTGCTTTTTTAATGCGGATCGGCCATGCTTATGCATGTTATTTCTCAAAACGCATTACGGATCAGGCCATTTTCCAACTCTGTATTCAAGAAATTAAATGCGCAAAGAAAGATGTGTGTGTGTCAAAGCACCATTGACAAGTGCAAGTTGATGTTGGATGGGCTGCCATTGCTTCTGCAACAAGCTCATTTACAGGATTTTCTGGGAGAAATGACACGCAGGGTAGATACGGTTTCCCTCTATGCCAGTCCTTTCACCGAGCTAAATACAACTCTTAGCAAAAAAAGTTGTGGACTGCCTCCGTACCGTCCCTGGCCACATTCACCTGTCCACGTGTTTGTGGTTAGGCGGTCCTTCCCAGTAAGTGCACTGGGGCGGGCACGGGTAATGTTATGGGACCCGTGATTGTGGAAGGCGGAGGCGATACCGGGAAATATAGTGGCGGCTGGGGACCGAGTATGGACACCCGGCCGCCGCCGGCATGAGGTTATGAAAAGCTTCTGCCTCCACGAGCCTAAAAGGCCACATTTCAAGTGCAAGCAGCTGTCAGAAATTTGGCAGTATAGTATTGCAGCCTGTGGGTGGGTGGCTGCCGGCATTCTTGTGCTTGCATTCCAAGGAATGGGGTAGGGACAACTGAACACTGCAGTGGGACAAGGACGTGGACGGTGATTGTTTCAAGTCTGCAACGACAGGTGCATGGCGGGAGGCATCTTCGCATGTGTCAAGGATCACTTATGATGGGCACACATTTAGGCAGTGACCTGGGAGTCAGAGATGTTTCCAGAGGTCTTCCCCTTGCTGCTCCCATGTCTTTTCAGCACTGTATGCATGTGTCTGATGATGTGTCACACACCACATGGCCAGATAAGGTTGTAAAATGTTAAAATGACATTTCCTGGTGAATGCATTTGTCTTGGTTGAAAGCAATGCAAAAGTACAAAAACGTGTCAAAAATGCTACGTGTGTAGGAGTATTTTTGTTTTTGTTTATTTATTTTGCCTTATATACAAGTCATCACCCTGGAAAGGATGTTCCTTACGCCGTAAAAGTGGCGTAATACTCTGACGACGTTGTTGACAGCAGTGTTCTGGGAGTCAGAGATGCTTCCAGGGGTCTTCCCCATGTTGTTCCCATGTCATTTGAGCACAGTTCCCATCGATTTGGGTAATTTTTAGGCCCTCTGCAGACCGCCGTGGGGAGCCACCTGAAAAATGCTCAAGTTTCCCCTAGACTTATATTGGGCTCATTGCTCGGGTTGAGCACCCGAGTATTTCAATTTGCTCGACCCGAGCAACGAGTACTCGAGCATTTTAGTGCTCGCTCATCACTAATGACAACCAAAAACATCCAAATAATCCTGATCAAAAAGTTCACATACCCTGGTGATTTTGGCCTGATAACATGCACAGAATTTGACACAAATGGGTTTGAATGGCTACTAAAGGTAACATCCTCACCTATGACCTGTTTGCTTGTAATCAGTGTGTGTGCATAAAGCTGAGTGAGTTTCTGGGATCCAGCCACTGACTTTTCTGGATTTTGAGATGGGGAAAGCAAAAGAATTATCAACGGATCTACGGGAAAAGGTAGTTGAACTGTATAACACAGGAAAGGGAGGCAAAAAGAGTATAACACAGGAAAGGGATACAAAAAGATATCCCAGGAATTGATAATGCCAGTCTGCAGTGTTCAAACTGTGATTAACAAATGGAAAATCAGATGCTCTGTAAAAACCAAACCACAGTCAGGTAGACCAACAAAAATTTCAGCCACAACTGCCAAGAAAATTGTTCGGGATGCAAAGAAAAACCAACAAATAACATCAGCTGAGAACACACTTAGGGGTGTACTCACTTTTGTTGCCAGCGGTTTAGACATTAATGGCTGTGTGTTGAGTTATTTTGCAGGCACACCAAATTTACAGTTAAACAAGCTGTACACTGACTACTGTACATTGTATCAAAGTGTCGCATCTTCAGTGTTGTCCCATCAAAAATATATATATGTATTCCGGCCCATTTTTGGAGTTTTGTGTGAAATTATGTCCAATTTGCCTTTTTTTTCTCAGTTTTTTTGTGTTGTTCCAATAAACACAAAGGAAATAAACATGCGTGTAATAAAACATGTGTAATTTTCTGAAACAATTTCAAGGGTGCCAGCACTTTCCTCCATGACTGTATATGCAGGTAGAGTCCTTAACCCCTTTACAACCCAAAGTGGTTTGCACGTTAATGAGAAGGCCAATTTTTACAATTCTGACCACTGTCACTTTATGAGGTAATTACTCTGGAACGCTTCAACGGATCCCCCTGGTTCTGAGAATATTTTTTCATGACATATTGTACTTTATGATTGTGGTAGAATTTCTTCGATATCACTTGTGTTTATTTGTGAAAAAACAGATATTTGGCGAAAATGTTGAAAATTTTGCAATTTTCAAAATTTGAATTTTTATGCCCTTAAATCGGAGAGATATGTCACACAAAAAAAGTTAATAAATAACATTTCCCATATGTCTACTTTACATCAGCACAATTTTGGAACCCAAATTTATTTTTATTAGGGAGCTATAAGGGTTAAAATTGACCAGCGATTTCTCATTTTTCCAACAAAATTTACAAAACCATTTTATTAGGGACCGCATCACATTTGAAGTCACTTTGAGGGGTCTTTATGACTGAAAATACCCAAAAGTGACACCATTTTTAAAACTGCACCCCTCAGTGAATCGGGTCATCATGGCAACATCCGGGAAGCCGCGGCACACATTGCTGGAAACCGGCAGGAGAGGTGACTATCCCGATCACCTCCCCTTGCCCCCGCAATGCTGCGAACGACTTCGATCGCAGCATTGCGGGGGTTAATGTGCGGGACCTCTCCCAGCACATAGCACCGGGTGTCAGCTGTGACAATCAGTTGACACCCGGCGGCGATCACGCCCGCACAGCCTGTGTGCGGGCGCGATCGCAAAGATGTACTAATACATATCAGGCTCTTAAGTCCCAGGGCGCAGATACGTATCAGTACGTCTTGGGCTTTAAAGAAGTTAAAATTATGTGAAAATGGGAAAAGTCACAAAACTTTGCAACTTTTCAAGAGCTTTATGCCAGTTTTCTGGCAAAAACACTGGTGAATCGGGTTCATAATCTCTAATCCTTTCAGCTCCCTTTAATTAGACTACTTTCAACAAACTAATTATAAGTATTGGGTCTGTTTTTTTTTTAATGCTTTTAAAATAATTGTAAATATTTTCAATCCCCTTTTGTTATAAGGATTTCCCAAAAATTAGCTAATCATAGGTTGTCCTGCATTCGTGACAGTGATTGACTGCGCGGTCACTTGGAAGTTTACATTGGCATCACTACAGGGCCGGTAAAGAAGGACTGTCAGGGACCCCCAGAGTGTGGTAAAATGCGCCAACTAATTCATAATTCATTTAATTCTCACACAATATACTAAGTTAGTGTAAGTCTACCAAAAAGCAACAAAACTTGGTGCTAAAAAAATTGAGCATAACTTTTTGAAAAATGAACCAGGTTATGCCAAATCTTACATATTTTGTGACTTTGTGATCAGTTATCAACACAAATATTTTACTCAAATTACCAGATCGATGGATAAGAATTGGGACTTTTCCCTAAATCTCTCCAAAACATCACCGCTTATAGAAGACCACCCTCATATCCAGATCAGATTTTCTGTGAGAGATGCCCAGATTCACAATATAGTATGCATACTGGCCATCTATGAGAAGTCCACCCCAATGGAAGTCCAGTTATTAAAGAGGATTTTACTGTTTATATAAGGGGCAGACAATGACAGTGAAGGGCCCTTAATCAGGACTTCTGATCTGGGCCCCCCACCCTCCATCAGGCACCACCTACATATACATTTCCATGTATATTTATATTAGGCACACATATAAAATTTGCACATGCTAATACTCTATACACATTTTAACGTATGCATATGTGGCACCCCAGGGGTCTGGTTTCCACAGTAACAGCAATGTTATGTCTGAGAGCAGGTGGGAGGTCTCTTGGTCAGGAATCCTATGCATGCCACACCTCCTGCCCAGTCCTGGGAGGGGAAGGACTTCCCCTATATAAACCTGGGGCTGAGGCAGGGTTAGAGAGTTCAAAGGGAGAGTTGAGCCAGGAGGGCGGACAGGGAGCTGTGGCTCCGGCTGGGCCCAGCTCCCGGGCCATGCCAGAAGAGAGACAGAGAAGAGAAGCAGCATAGGAAGAAACAACAGGAGCTCTGTGGGAGCAGTGCTACAAGGAGTCAGGGGCTGGCAGCTGCAGAGCTCGCCCTGACTGAGAAGTTATCACCGGACCCGGAGTCCGAGGCTGTGGGGACTAACCCTTACCCAGCAGCAGAAACCGTCCGGCAGGGGATTTCAAGTCCTCTGGCCCAGAAACCCGAAGGCACGGTCACACGCGTGGGACCAGCACCGCCGTCGTGGAGCGGAAGGCACTAGAAGGCCCCGAGTCACCGGCCATACGGGTGAGCACCACACGGTACACTCAGGGACGTGGGCTACTTTTACCCGCCTCTAGCAAGGTAGCCACAAGAGTACAGTTAGTTGGGAAGGCCTACAACTCCACCTGGCCAGGGGAGATCCCATCTGCTCAAGGACTGACCAGGCCCCGATCGCTAGCAAGTACTCCGGGAGGGTCTGTCTTTGTCACCAGTAAAGACCCTGAACTACACCGCATCGTCTCTGAGTGGTTCCTGCTACCCCCATCTTCCACGTCGGCTGCCCTGAGGCCATACCCCTCCCGTTGGGGGTTATACCATCCACGCTGCACCATCCTTCCACCGGCCTCAGCGGTCTGCCCTGCAGCGGCAGCTCCATAGCTGCATTCAACGGGTGGCGTAGTCATCCTACATCTACTGCTAATATACCGCCACTTAGTCTGACTCCCTGGGCACGGACCGGGTCACCGCCACGAGACTACTACCCCTATCAGATCCGGCTCCGGGTAGTCCCTGCGTGCGCAACGCTACCTCACATAGGCCCAGGGCGCGTCACATATACATAGTGCACACAAACATAAAATACGGACATACACATAAGATGCACATACACAGTATAGAGTCCCGGTAGTCCTCATAGTTTTAAGCATGGACCCTGGCAAATTGTAGACGGACTTTTATTGTTCATGGGCTTTAAGGGAGAGAGGCTTCCTTTGTGGAGGACACTCATGAATGCCATTCATTTGCAGTGTACACCGTGTCGTGTCATGGAAAACACTCACCTTAGTTTGGCTTTCTACTTCTTCAGCTAATAGCAATGAATTTGCCTGTCGATTTTCTTCTCATCAGAAGATGCTTTTGTTTAGATGTTAACTTCCATCTGACTGATAAGAAAAGCTTTGCTGATCTTCTTGTAGACTTCACATTTTTTGTAAAGAAATTATTTTCTTTCTCAGAAATGTCTTGTGACATTTCTCTTCTATGTGGTGCCACTTACCCTTCTCATCAGAGGACGCTTTTGTTTAGGTGTTAACTTCCATAGTCGGCCTGGACGTCTCTGTAAGATGGTTGCAGTTCCATCTTTGTTATAGTTTTGCATCACTTTTGCTACAGTATTCTGACTGATAAGTAAAGTTTTGCTGATCTTCTTGTAGACTTTACATTTATTGCAAAGAAATTATTTTCTTTCTCAGGTTTTGTGACATTTCCCTTCTATGTGGTGCCATTGCTGATAGCATGAAATGGGAAGGAGTTTTCTTTATTAAGTAACTTCCTTTTACAGACACCTGTCTGCTGGACATCTGTTTAATGAATAATTACACTTACCTGTGGTTCAGTTCTTGTTAATTATAATTTTGTTGTCTAAACTTAGCTTTTCTCTTAAGACTGTTACTGGGATGTTCTCATTTTTGAAACATGATCTTGAATGAGTTTGTTAAGAAAATTACTTTTTTGGGGTCTGCAAAATACCAAATCTTGTTTGCATTCAATGGCTCAAATTTGCGAGAGTATTTTGTAGTATGGTATCCCATATAAAATGATGATTCTGAAAGGAAACTACAGGTTTGCTGACAAATCTATTTGGGTGTACTGATTTATGCTAAACACTGTATATATATATATATATATATATATATATATATATATATATATATACAGTACAGACCAAAAGTTTGGACACACCTTCTCGGTTAAAGATTTTTCTGTATTTTCAAGACTATGAAAATTGTACATTCACACTGAAGGCATCAAAACTATGAATTAACACATGTGGAATAATATACTTAACAAAAAAGTATGAAACAACTGAAAATATGTCTTATATTCTAGGTTCTTCAAAGTAGCCACCTTTTGCTTTGATGACTGCTTTGCACACTCTTGGCATTCTCTTGATGAGCTTCAAGAGGTAGTCACCGAAAAAGGTTTTCACTTCACAGGTGTGCCCTGTCAGGTTTAATAAGTGGGATTTCTTGCCTTATAAATGGTGTTGGGACCATCAGTTGTGTTGTGCAGAAGTCTGGTCGATACTCTGCTGATAGTCCTACTGAATAGACTGTTAGAATTTGTATTATTGCAAGCAAAAAGCAGCTAAGTAAAGAAAAACGAGTGGCCATCATTACTTTAAGGAATGAAGGTCAGTCAGTGCGAAAAATTGGGAAAACTTTGAAAGTGTCCCCAAGTGCAGTTGCAAAAACCATCAATCGCTACAAAGAAACTGGCTCACATGAGGACCACCCCACGAAAGGAAGACCAAGAGTCAGCTCTGCTTCTTAGGATAAGTTTATCCGAGTCACCAACCTCAGAAATCGCAGGTTAACAGCAGCTCAGATTAGAGGCCGGGTCAATGCCACACAGAGTTCTAGCAGCAGACACATCTCTTCAACAACTGTTAAGAGGAGACTTTGTGCAGCAGGCCTTCATGGTAAAATAGCTGCTAGGAAACCACTGCTAAGGATAGGCAACAAGCAGAAGACACTTGTTTGGGTTAAAGAACACAAGGAATGGACATTAGACCAGTGGAAATCTGTGCTTTGGTCTGATGAGTTCAAATTTGAGATCTTTGGTTTCAACCACCGTGACTTTGTGCGATGCAGAAAAGGTGAACGGATGGCTCTACATGCCTGGTTCCCACCATGAAGCATGGAGGAGGAGGTGTGATGGTGTGGGGGTGCTTTGCTGGAGACACTGTTGGGGATTTATTCAAAATTGAAGGCATACTGAACCAGCATGGCTACCACAGCATCTTGCAGCGGCATGCTATTTCATCCGGTTTGCGTTTAGTTGGACCATCATTTGTTTTTCAACAGGACAATGACCCCAAACACACCTCCAGGCTGTGTAAGGGCTATTTGACCAAGGAGGAGAGTGATGGGGTGCTACGCCGGATGACCTGGCCTCCACAGTCACCAGACCTGAACCCAATCGAGATGGTTTGGGGTGAGCTGGACCACAGAGTGAAGGCAAAAGGGCCAACAAGTGCTAAGCATCTCTGGGAACTCCTTCAAGATTGTTGGAAGACCATTTCCGGTGACTACCTCTTGAAGCTCATCAAGAGAATGTCAAGAGTGTGCAAAGCAGTCATCAAAGCAAAAGGTGGCTACTTTGAAGAACCTAGAATATAAGACATATTTTCAGTTGTTTCACACTTTTTTGTTAAGTATATAATTCCACATGTGTTAATTCATAGTTTTGATGCCTTCAGTGTGAATGTACAATTTTCATAGTCATGAAAATACAGAAAAATCTTTAAATTAGAAGGTGTGTCCAAACTTTTGGTCTGTACTGTATATATATATATATATATATATATACATATATATATATATATATATATATATAAACCTTATAAGTTTGGTATCACAGTAATCGTACTACTGACTCTGAATCATTTTGTCAGTTTGTTTTTACAACACAATACACACTGTAAAATGAAGGAACCCAAACCTGGCATTTTTTCTCATTTTTCAACACATTATATGATAAAATGAATGGTGTTGTTCAAAACTACAACACTAAGCGTCAGCACACTGTGATTTGCTGATCTGTAAGATGCGTTCTTTGTGCTGTGAAAATACACAGCTGTGATATCTCACCAAATATTCATAGTGGGAACTTAAAATTATGTTTTTCTGCCATGATTAAGGATGGTTTGGATGTATGAAACATGTTGACCTTTTATTTCTATCTTTGTGGAATTAAGGCTGCATGAACCAGTCACCAACCATTATCTGTATATGTACAAATATTAAGTGCTACTGAGTGCTGTAGGAAAAACTTAGAATAGTGAGGTGATTTGACAGTCCTGCCACAAATAATCTGTTTCTACTGCACACTTAAAATCTCTGATAGTGGGAATGAACCTGATTGCCTGCAGTAGTGCACTCCTGAGAGCTGGTGCAGCAGAGAAAATGTCTTGGACATGAGAGTGGGAGGTCCTGATTATGGAGGATGTTAATCTTAGCTCATTGGAGTGTAGATATGGTAGAGATGCAGGACTGTGCAGCAGTGTGGAGAGGTTTGTGGATGAGTGTAATGACTGGTACAGGGTGGATGCACCAGTGTAATTGCTGGACAGAAATATGAGACTGACTGCTGCATTAAGGATAATGAGAAATACATTTAGTGAGAAGAAGAGCAATTAGTGAGTTACAAGTATTTGTGAATTCAAGACAAAAAGGAATCAGAGCAACAGTAACAGATTTTACTTTTTTTTAATTAATAATGGGATGAATAAAATCGTGAACATTGTCAATAGAATAAATCAAAGTCAGGAAGATAGCCGAGGTCAGATACCAGGTGATCAGTAAATGACACGTCAGACGAGCAGTATGAATACCGCGGAGCCCGATGACAGAGGCGTTACTGAAACTTGTCCAGGTTGACCAGTCAGAAGGCCACAGGTAGATGGTGAAGGTCCTTCTATACAGCTCCAGCAGTGATGATGGATCTGCTGGACTTCAGGGCGCTGGATGCTTAGGTGTCCCGTCTTTTAGATGGTTTTAGGGCAACAGTGACAGCATGCAAATGCGCGAGCAGCCCTGGATAATCCACGCCGGCAGGATGATAAGATCCGGCGGAAGATGGAACCTATGAGAAGAGAAATAAATATAATGTAAGTGATGGGACTCCATATTACATGATAATGCTGTGCAGTCACTGTGGCCGGACGGCAGAGGAATATTATCATACAGAGGTCAGGGGTCATTGTCAGCAATCATACATGTGACAATCCCATCACTGACAGATGACATCTACTCCACATGAATTATTCTCACTGACATCACACAACATGGAGTTGATTCTCACACTTACCTCGTCTCTTTTTCCCATTTTTTCCATTTTCTGAGTTTTGTTGCTCCATACTCAGATTTATTGCCGATTTTCTTTCTTCATGAGATGGAAATTCTGATGAAAAATTAAAAAAAAAATCAGTAACAATATATTCTTATAGGATCTGCTTTGTCATAATATGGATAACATAAGAGACCTATAGTATTGTATAAAACCATGTGGGAATATTTGAGCCTTGAAGTCAACATTCACATTGCTGGTGCTGTAGACATGTACATACCTGGCAATGGGGACGAGGGTGGCAAGATGGTAACAGCATCGTCTGTATTACATACAGGAACAGATACTTTCTGCCTGTTTGAAGAAGAAAAACATGTAAATCTCAAGTAAACTCCGTATAAAAGGGGTTGTCTCACTAGAAGAACACCGACTATAAGGCCTAGTAGGACATATGACTGTCATAGTGGGGAAGGTCTTCTGCTCAAGACTACCTTTTATAGAGAGCTGAGAGGAAAACAACTACCAAGAATGGCCGGCATTTCATACTACATCTCTCCTACAGTGAGGGCAGCACTAAAAGTGCATGACCGGCCACAATTATGGGCTGTTATCTCCAACAATTCCGAAAGCTGAAAGCACAATGACCCATAACCATGGGGCGGTGGATGCTACATTTGATATTATGGTATTTATGTCCTATATTTGGTGTTGTGCACATATATCAGCCTGGAGCTCCCAGTAATGACCCCATAATCTACTCACATTTCTGAGATGTTTGTGTTGGATTCTGGTGTACACTCTGGAGGGGCCTTGGGATCCTCGTTGTTCACCATCCCGTTAGTGGTGGTAGAGTGCTAAATGTGGATAACAATAAGTTATTAAATATACATACTTTTTAATTTTATAGATCCTTTTTTTGTACATATTTTGGATTTATCGATCACATACTTACTTTAGAAAGCCTCTCAGAAGATGATGATGCAAATATTCGGAAGATAAAGTTCTCATCGTCCTCACTTGTGCCCTCCTTATCCTCTGAGATCAGATGGTTGTTTTCATCAGAGTGATCTACAAGACATAGGTAATGAAGGATTGTTAGAGGGTGTCAGTATAACACAGTCGCTATATCTCACTAGGTTAATAGATGATGCAACGTAATATACAGAATACATGAAAAAAAACTCCTGTACAAAATTAGGGAAATAGGGATACAGTACGAACCCATGGTCAACATAGCTGAGATCCATGAAACATGGATAACATAGTAGACCAGAAAAACCATGTGGAAATATTTGAGCCTTGAAGTCAACATTCACATTGTTGGTGCTGTAGACATGTACATACCTGGCAATGGGGATGAGGGTGGCAAGATGGTAACAGCATCGTCTGTATTACATACAGGAACAGATTCTTTCTGCCTGTTTGAAGAAGAAAAACATGTAAATCGTAAGTAAACACAGTATAAAATGGGTTGTCTCACTATAAGAACACTGACTATAAGGCCTAATAGGACATATGACTGTCATAGTGGGGAAGGTTTTCTGCTCAAAACTACCTTCCATGGATCAGAACACAACTACCAAGAATGGCTGGCAAGTAATACTACAGCTCTCCTACAGAGTAGGCAGTGCTAAAAATGCATGACCTGCCACAATTATGGGCTGTTATCTTCTGCATTTTCTGAAGCCAAAAGTACAATGACCGTTAACCATGAAGCGGTGAATGCTGCATTTGATATTCTGATATTTATGTCCTATATTTGGTGTTGTGTACATAGATCAGCCTGGAACTCCCAGTAATGAAGTAATGACCCTTTATAATCTACTCACATTTCTGAGATGTTTGTGTTGGTTTCTGGTGTATACTCTGGAGGGGCATTGGGATCCTCATTGTTCACCATCCTGGTAGCGATGATACAGAGCTAAATACGGATAAAAATAAGATATAAAATATTTTTTTTATGTACTTTTAGAGTTGTTTTACATTTTTTTTACATGTTTTGGATTTATTAATCACATACTTACTTTACAAAGCTTTTCAGAAGATGACGTAAAATTTTGGAAGTCAAGGCTCTCATTGTTCTCACTTGTGCCTTCCTCATCCTTTGAGACCAGATGTTTGTTTATATCAGAATGATCTACAAGAAATAGGTAATGAAGTATTATTAGAGGTTGTCAGTATAACACAGTCACTATTTATCACTAATATTAATGGGAACAGATGATCACATATTAGGGAAGATGAGACAAACAGTCGCTTAGTCTAGATGACGTCTCCTACTTACTGATAAATAAGCTGGTGTCTGCGTCTGAAACAAGCTGAGGAACATACTCCAGCTCCTGGCTCAGAATGTTGTCAAAGTCCAAGTCACTCAGGAATGGATGAACCTTGATCTCAAATGCTCCTCCTAGAAAAAGAAAAACAAAAGTGATGCGGACATAGTCAGGGATGGCTCCATATCTGAACAGTTTATCGTAATCTGAACTAATGACAAAACTGAGCCGACATGAAGGAAATAAACTGAAAGTCTTAGTGTGGAGAACTAGAAATACAGTAGATGAGCTGATAGAGAAATGCTGATCTTCATGGACATGAGCGATATGTCCTTGGTCTAATAAGGGAATATTAATACTAGTATATCTGTTACCTGTCCCAAGTCTACGCACAGGATTTCTTCTGAGCAGCTCAGTGATGAGATTCTGAGCATCCAGGGGTGGAGCGCGATCACAATTCCAAATTAGTTCTCCTGTTACATAGAAAATTACAGAAAATAAAACCTCTTTACTGGACTGTAACATAAAGCAAAGGAAATAACTAAACAAATGTAACCAATCAACGCAATGATCGGATTATTCTACTCACCAATGACAACCCTTTTATAAAGCTCAGTGAGGGAATCAGCATCAAATGGTACACATCCCAGCAGGAATTTATACAGGATGATCCCCAATGACCACCAGTCAACAGGTCTTCCATAGCCTTCTTTCAGGATGATCTCTGGGGCTATGTAACATGGGGTGCCACAGAACTGGAAACCAACAGAACATAGAGATGAGAATCGATGAAACAATTATTATGACAAGTTATCATCGTTAAAACACAATGCAGAAGATAAAATATTAGTGGAAAAGTTCTCTAGAAAGGAAGAACGTAGAGAAGAGACAATAGTGTGATGAGATTTGCAAATAACAAGCTAAGTTCTTGTAGGTGATGCTGACCTCACGGTCCTGGAACTCTCTGGAGATGTCCACTGCTAATTCCTTGTAGGTGTTAGTTTTCGGTATCATTAGACCAAGTTTTGAAATCCCAAAATCGGTAACTTTAATATGTCCAGTAGATGTAATCAGGAGGCTGCAAAAGAGAAGATGGTTTTAGCCTCACAGACTGAATGATAATAAATGACAACTTTCCCCACTTTATTATACTACGGGGGCACTTACTTTTCCGGCTTCAGGTCTCTGTGCACCACACCGTAACTATGCAGGTATTCCACGGCAAGTACCGCCTCTGCAAAGTACAAGCGGGCCATGGGGACAGAGAAAGGACCCCTGGTGCTTAGAAGGGTCCCACAGTCTCCACCTATAGAAGAAAGGAAATATGACCAGTGAGGGGTTTATACAGCAGATGACCATGATATACCACGAGCAGATAACCATGATGTATAATGAGCAGTGAGCGGAAACATCCTGGGGAGATCACACAGATAGTGGCGTACATAGAAATCACAAGACCCCATATCAAAAGTTGTAATTGCCCCCCACCCTAAAAAATAAAAAAGAAATATATTTATATCCCTGTTGAAGCAGCTTGGTGTTCTCACCAGCAATACAACTTTTATGGCCATTTTAGAGTATGATGCTCCCAAAAATGCCCACACCCACACTCAATGAGTATGGTATCCCCACAGTGAATCCTCCTAAGGAGGCCACCACTTAGAAGGAGGCCAGCCACAACCCCCTACTCGGTGTGATGGCACCCACAGCAACCCTCCCACTCAGGATAATGGTTCCCACAGTCCCTCACACAATATAATGGTCCGCATAACTCCCCACTCAGTATGATGTCCCCACACAGAATGGGGGCCTCCATACAGAGTGAGGACCCCCACAGCACCCCACTTAATATGATGACCTCCACTCAGCATTCACAGTCCCCCCATATCTAGTCATACGGCCCCCTTTCAGTATTTTGGCCCCTACTAGCCACCTACTCAGTATTTTTGCCCCCACCAGCCCCACCTCCTTGAAGAAGCAAATACCGCTGAAATTGTGATGACAGGTGGAGGGATGCTGCCCACTGCTGAGCGTCGACAGACCCCCTCCGACTGATGAGCCCCATAGCGCCCCTGCACCAAGATCAATGAATTTACGAGCATCTTGGTAATAGATAACCTATAGTAAATGCTCTGTGGGGAAGTAACCAACAATGTCCTAATGATATGAGCAGTGATAAGATGAAAGCAGACATGGGCTGAATATAATACAATAGATGTGTCTTACCTCCTACATACTCCATGACCATACACAGGTGAGATCTAGTTGGAAAGGAGCAGAGCATGGAGACCACAAAGGGACAATCAGCAAATGTTAAGATGTCCCTCTCCAGAAAGGCCCATTCCAATCTCTGTGCAGTATTTAGGTTCCGCTTAGCCATTTTCTTCATAGCAAAGGTCTGGTGTGAGTCTTTATGATGCACTAAGTAGACGGCCCTGGAGAGAAGGAGAATCCATCGGTTATAATAAATCCTTATTAATAATCCATATATAGAAATCATTATATGTTTAATACTGGTATCCTGGTAACATTTCTCCTTGCGGAGAGTGACATGTTAAGCTTGTCAAGGTGAGGAGACTTTTAAGCCTCAATGATCCTCTGGGAAATATGCAAATTGTCTCTTCAGAGAGGAAGAGAACTAGAACTCTAGTGCCACCTATAGGAAGTAGTAATCCTAAAAGTCAATATCGACCCTTTAACGAGCCTTATCACATGACATGGAATAATAGCCATAACCAAAATCTCAATTTTCGGACACTATGTTTTGGGGTACAAGCACTCATCAGTGCAAAGTGTGAGATATGGTTTGGCTGGGTAAGAGGCATCTGACCGGGATCCAAGCGGTAACGTTTCTCCTTGCGGAAAAAGCCATGTTAAGCATGTCAAGGTGAGGAGACTTTTAAGCTGCAATGCTCTTCTGGGAAATATGCAAATTGTCTCTTTTCAGAGAGGAAGAGAACTAGCACCCTAGTGCCACCTATGGGAAGTAGCAATCCTATTTCCCAGAGGAGCATTGTGGCTTAAAAGTCTCCTCATGTCCGCAAGGAGAAATGTCAACCCCTTGGATACCGGTCAGACACCTCTCACCCAGTCAAACCATATCTCACACTTTGCACTGAAGAGGGGCAGTACCCCAGAACACAGTTCCTGCAAATTGAGATTTTGGTTTTGGCTATTATCCTAAGTCATGTGACAAGGCTTGTTAAAGGGTCGATATTGACTTTTAGGATTGCTACTTCCTATAGGTGGAGTTCTAGTTTGCTTCCTCTCAGAAGAGACAATTTGCATATGTTTAATACTAGAAGTCTGGCCGACACTATAAATCCACATCTAGAAATACATAAAATAGCACTACATAGATCACCTATTGGAGGTCTCCACAATGCCACTTCTGCCGGAGCCATCACCCAGGTCACATTATAGATACGAGAATCTACTGAAATTCTCTTTGGGCAGATTCGCTATAACTGACCAAATACAATTTAGTGCAAATAAAATTGGTCCAAAATGAATGTGCTCCAGGGCTCTCTTCTGCTGCTGAGGCCAGTGATTGGGCCCACATGGTCATGGTGGAGGGTGTAGATGTCATTGACGTCAATATGGTGTCACCCTTCATGTGACCATGTGTAGCCAACTTCTCTGATCAGCTTCATAATGGAGCCCCCCCCATCAAAACAAAGATCAGAGTGGAGAGCAGAAAAGCTCAGGTGGAGGAGGCAGCATAAGAACAGATGAGGGTCTAGCACAGGCGAATGTAATAATATTATATTATTATATATTATATTATATGTAATTATATTATTTAAATCGCTTTCCTTACAGTTTGATTTGCTACAGATCACATAATTTCCCTATGATAACACTGAATGGCAGAGTGCAGGGGCAGAAGCATTGTCATAGGGAACCCTGAGAAATGTGGATTATGGCAACAGAAATCTCACCCAAAATTTCCACTGCTGATGAGTTTGGAAGTTTCATAGTCGGTCATATGCGGCTTTCTCGCCGGAACCAATGAATCCATCACGCTCTATAAAAGAATAAGAAATAATACTGATTTATTGAAGATGCAGGAAAAAAGTTACAGATGCAAAAACTTCTCCCCCCATATTATGTCCCAGATGATTTACACTGATATGATGTTGGGAGGATACAAACCGGACGCTGGGCAGACCTGGCGCTAGCACCCTGCACACCCAGGCAAGTGCCGGGGCCCTGAGTAGGCGGGCCTTGCTCCCCCCCCCCTCAATGCTTGCCCAGGACCACGGCCGGCACAATACTTACCTCTCCACAGCTGGTGAGCAGTGAGGTGAGCATTTGATTTTTTTTTATGTATGGAGGTATGGGGCATTATATGGGGGGAGAAGTGACATCCTGCATGGGGCATTATATGGGGGGGAGGTAGGGACATCCTGCGTGGGGTATTATATGGGGGGGAGAAGTGACATCCTGCAATGGGCATTATATGGGGGGGAGTGACATCCTGCATGGGGCATTATATGGGGTGAGAGGTGACATCCTACATGAGGCATTATATGGGGGGGACATCCTGCATGGGGCATTATATAGGGGGGTGACATCCTGCATGGGGTATTATATGAGGGGGAGAAGTGACATCCTGCATGGGTCATTATATGGGGGGGGGAGTGACATCCAGCATAGGGCTTTATATGGGGTGAGAGGTGACATTCTGCATGGGGCATTATATGGGGGGTGACATCCTGCATGGGGCATTATATGGGGGGAGTGACATCCTGCATGGGGTATTATATGGGGGGAGAAGTGACATCCTGCATGGGGCATTATATGGGGTGAGAGGTGACATCCTGCATGGGCCAATATATGGGGTGAGAGGTGACATCCTACATGGGGCATTATATGGGGGGGTGACATCCTGCATGGGGCATTATATGGGGGGTGACATCCTGTATGGGTCATTATGTGAGGTGGGACATCCTGCATGGAGCATTATGTGGGGGGGGGACATCCTGCATGGGAAATTATATGGGGGGTGACATCCTGCATGGGGCATTATGTGGGGGGGATATCCTGCATGGGGCATTATGTGTGGGGGACATCCTGCATGGGGCATTATGTGGGGTGGGACATCCTGCATGGGGCATTATGTGGAGGGGACATCCTGCATGGGGAATTATATGGGGGGTGACATCCTGCATGGGCCATTATGTGGGGGGGCACAGCCTGCATGGGGCATTATGTGGGGGGCACAGCCTGCATGGGGCATTATGTGGGAGGGACATTCTGCATGGGGAATTATATGGGGGGTGACATCCTGCATGGGCCATTATGTGGGAGGGGGACATCCTGCAAGGGGCATTATGTGGGGGGGGCACAGCCTGCATGGGGCATTATGTGGGGGGTCAAAGCCTGCATGGGGCATTATGTGAGGGTCACAGCCTGCATGGAGCATTATGTGGGGGGTCAAAGCCTGCATGGGGCATTATGTGGGGGGCACAGCCTGCATGGGGCATTATGTGTGGGGTCACAGCCTGCATGGGGCATTATATGGGGGCACAGCCTGCGTGGAGCATTTTATGGGGTCCATTATTCTATATGGAGCAATATATGGAGCTCATAATACGGTATAGAGGACTATGTGGTGCCATTATACTGTGTGGAGGACATTACTGTCCGGTCTGCACTGTGAGCTGTGAGGATTCGCCGCTTTCTGAGTTATTGTGGAATTTACAATAGATATCGCTCATGTAATGTAAGAAGTGAAATCTTCGGCCTTGTACTATATATATATATATATATATATATATATATATATATATATATATTTATCTGCGGTATCTGTGCATCATGAATCGTGGTATGTGTTAAAGGGGCCACTGAGACTCTTTCGCCCAGGGCCCACGAAATCCTGGAGCCGCCCTGCAACGGTCATCATACATTACTATAACATTCTGGATAATGTGGGAGATCACACAGAGGAGGACTTACAGGTAATCTGTCACCAGGTGTTTGCTATGTATTCTGAAAGCACCATGATGTAGGGGCAGAGACCCTGATTCCAGTGATGTGTTACTTACTAGGCTGTGTGTGGCTGTTTCAATAAAATCAGTAGATTATCACTAGAAGACTATCTGTCTAGCCAGGTAGTCCTATTGCTCTGTACCCCTGCCTCCACCACTGATTAGCAGCTTTCTGCCTATGCACAGTGTACACAGAAAGCTGCCAATCAATGGTGTGGGCGGGGTTATACAAGACTCAGCATTCAGAGCTCTGCAGCAGAAAAAAATAGTGATTTTATCACAACTGCTCCACCGAGTAAAGTAATCAACACATGGAATCAGGGTCTCTGTCCCTGCATCATGCTTCTCTCAGACCAAATAGCATAAACCTGGTGACAGATTCCCTGTAATTCACATGTAATTAACACCATAGGGTCATCTACACTTAGAATAGAGACGTACCATGGTTGTATGGGGGATAATACTGGACGAGTCATTCACACCCCATGATCTGATGACACACACGCATCCCCCTCTATGATACTTACGGATTCTTGGATCTCCGGGATCTCACTAATTCCATTGTTAGGATTCGACAGCTCAGTTGTTTCTAAAATAATGATGAAGAAATGAAATGTATTAGAGGATATTATTCCTACATAGATAATACAGCAATAAAACGGAGAAATGACAAGATGTCTGTAAATGGGATTAATACTCGTTATATGGGGATTCTAAATATGAGAATATACGGGGAATCCATAGATAAATGTAATGTAAATGATGGAGGAACCCCTTCATAAATAACAAAAGACTGACCATCACTTCCGAAAAGAAAATGGGTGTGAACAGGTGCATACTAAGAGTAGCCATCCAAATACATAACTAACAAAGTTGCACTCTGTAACGCTATAGCATGTAAACATGAAATAAATGAAATTTGAATTGCATTACTGCTGTATAAAATAGGATAAAAGGAAGATACTTAGCGCATAATTTGGCCAATTCATGCATGGCCAGCAGCCACGGCAAGGCGACCTTCTTTTTCTGGGTGCATGCCAAGTAGCCACGGCAAGGTGACCTTTTTTTTTGCTGGGTGCACGCCCAGCAGTCACGGCAAGACGACCTTCTTTTGCTGGGTGCATGCCCAGGAGTCACGACAAGGCAACCTTCTTTTGCTGGGTGCATGCCCAGCAGTCACGACAAGGCGACCTTGTTTTGCTGGGTGCATGCCTAGCAGCCACGGCAAGGCGACCTTCTTTTGCTCGATGCATGCCCAGCAGTCACGGCAAGGCGACCTTTTTTGCTGGGAACCTATCTCCACCCATCAGCCCGGGGTGGTTTTAATTACAACAGGATCCTACCTACCCATATAAATGTAGGCTTCAGCCTAGGAGAGGATTCACATTAGGAGAGGATTCCAACAAAAAGATCGCCTTGTCATTGGCTGCTGGGCATTCATGAATTGGCCAAATTATGTGCTCAGTATCTTAGTTTTTTCCCATTTTCTAGAGCAGTAATGCAATTTAAATTTAATTTATTTCATGTTACTTGCTATAGCACTGCAGAATGGACCCTCCAGCACATGAATGAGGAAGCCCCCACCCACGCTGCACATATGAGTGATGGTAAGAGAGCTGAAACATAGGAGAGATTTGCAAATTAGCCTGGAAGTGCACTGGGGGCGTGTCACTGCACTTGGATTTCTTCTTTCACGCCCCCAGTGCACTTCCATTCTAATTTGAATATGGTGTCTACTTTACATTTCTCCTGACTGGCACATTGGATTTCTACAAACAATTATTATTAGGGGACAATGGCCTATACCGTCACACCACTACTTCTATATGTAACAATGTGCTGCCAGGTTCCCATTACACAGAGTAGAGAGTAAATCTAACATTATCCTCCATCCTCTGTAATATCTGGATATTCCTTGTAGAAGGTCGGGTGATCGCTCACCTGTAATCAGATCGCTGTTCAGCTCCGGCTGACTCCTATTAGGGTCAGGGATTTTCGGGGTCACATTTTGCCCATATTTGGCGTCGCCTCCTGTTGTTTCCTGATAGATATAATATATATAATTACTATGTGGAAGATTTCACTAAATCACCAAATACATAAATCATGAAGGACTAAACCAACATTTACAGATGCACCAATTGTAACGATACAAATCCCGCGCCATCTTCAGACCTTTTCTCAGAAAGTCTCCTCAGATACGGTGGATTAAGATACGTCTATTAATATTGATCCTTACCGGGCGTTCCAATGAGCGTTCTAGTATAGACAGGACTTTTTCGGCCAGTTCTTTAAAGACAGCCAAATCTTCAGTCTGAGATCTTTCTTCAGCCTATAAAGAAGGAAAAATGGAAAGGAGAATTTTGAGATGAGAGCGATCAGAATGGAGGCGGAAATTGTATGTGACATCGGTTCTCTGTCTGCAGATACAATGACTACATACTGTATTTGGGGACTCGTTGTGTTTTACCGTATTTTTTGGACTATAAGATGCCTTTTTTTCCAAAATTTTTGACCTCCCTTCTAACACTCTCGCACCCCTCCAATCTATCCTAAACTCTGCTGTCTGACTAATCCACCTGTCCCCCCGCTATTCCCTGGCTTTTCCCCTCGCTCCGCCAATCCCTTCACTGGCTCCACATTACCCAGAGACTCCAGTTCAAGACCCTAACCTTGGCATGCAAAGCCACCCACAACCTGTCTCCTCCATATATCTGTGACCTAGTCTCCCGGTACTTACCTGCACGCAACCTCCGATCCTCACAAGATCTTCTTCTCTACTCCCCTCTTATCTCCTCTTCCCACAATCGCATACAAGATTTCTCCCGTGCATCCCCCCTACTCTGGAACTCTCCACCCCAGCATATCAGACAGATTATTAATAATAATAATTGTCTGAATGTAGCTTACCAGGGGGGTGGCTGTGGTGGAGTGAGGTCACAGGAAGTAGGGTCACTGCTGCAGGAAGCCAGCAGTAGAAGTGGGGCGCTCCTGCGGGCCAGCGGGGTGTCCAGGAGGTGCGAGGCTGCGGGCCCTGGGCTTCAAGGAAATGTTAGCGGTGATTTAGGAGGGGAGTCCCCGCTCTGCCCATTGAATTTCTGGCGGTGGGCTTCAGGCAAATGGCCGCTGGAGGCAGTGCATGTGCAGATTTAGATCTCGGCTCAATGAGGAGCTGAGATCTCAAACTGCGTATTGGCCATCTCCAGCAGCCTACTTCTTGAAGCCCACTGCAGAGAAATCAATAAGCAGAGCAGGGCCTCCCCTCCTGAATTACCGCTAACATTTCCTTGAAGCCCAGGGCCCGCAGCCTCGTACCTTCTGGACACCCCGCTCCTCCCAGCTTGGAGCCCGCAGCAGCGCCCCACTCCTACTGCCGACTTCCTGCAGCAGCGACTCTGCCTCCTGTGACCTCGCTCCACTGCCACCACCCCCCCTCAGTAAGCAACCGAAAATTCGGACTATAAGACAGACCCCCATTTTATTATAATAAATGTTTTTCCTATTTACCTCCCAAAAAATTTTGGTGCGTCTTATGGTCTGCAAAATACGATATATTAGAAGAAAAAGCTTCTATCCCTCCATTATTATCTGTTAATATTGAGATGTTCTGTGCAGAGTGTCCGCCACTTACCTGGTGTAGTAATGTCCTGATGTTCTGAAGTAAATCCGTCAGATAGTCTGACGTTAGACGACGTTGTCGGTGTTTGGTCAGGCAATCCTTTACTAGCTCCATCACCAGCCGGTGAGTGAAGCTGAGGACGCCATCGGGTGGTAGAAGCACACTGTTAGGACGATTGATCATAAGGATCATCAATAGTGCTTTTACCTGAGGAATGTCCAAAACAATTCCAGCCATAGTGAAAAACTGCAAGTGCTATCAGTCACTATAGAGCCAAGAAAGGCACGGGTGAGCCTATGTGCATTGCATATATAGCGACTGTGAGCAGTGATGTCACCATCACCTGTGATGTCATCACGGAATCTTGTGATAGAATCTTCACGGAGCAGCTCTGCGCAAATAGAATGCGGCCTGGTAATATTTAATGTGAAAACACCATACAATTAACTACCCATGTTATCATGGCCGTTCTATTTTATATCCAATTAGAACACAACCAGGATAAAGGTGTGTTCACAAGTTGGATTTTGGCAGTATTTTTTTTCTACCTCAAAAATCAAAGGAGGCAGGAAAAACGCTGCTTAAAATTCAGGTGTTTTTACTTGTGTTTTTTTTTCCATTCATTTGAATGGGTGAAAAATGCTGCAAAACCTCTGAAAGACTTGACAAGCTGCAGATTTTAAAAAAAATGCAAAAAAAACAGCATGTGAATGAGATTTCAGAAATGTCATTCACTACGATGGTGCTGTAAAACACAGCATTTATTGCTGCAGAAGAAAAAACAGTGAATACACCCTAAAGATATCCTCAGTCATATTATGGGAAATATTGTATATTTCGCATTTATTATCTCACGTGTTTTTCTTCACCATAGAACTTTTAAGGCTGTGTGCCCACTATGCGTTTTTTAGGCGTTTCTGCAGCGTAACTTTCGCTGCGGAAACACTTAAAAAACGCTTGGTGATAGGTCTGCAATGGTCCCCAATGATAATCCGCATGTGCTGTGCACATGCCGCGGAGATTTCCGCTGCGGATTATCATTGCGGAAAAATCCGCAGCACGTCCTTTAATTTTGCAGAGTCGCTGCGATTTAGCCGCCATTGACTTGCATTGGAACGCATAACATCCGCATGACTACAAATACACATGTGGATATTATGCGACTCAATGCGTGGATGGTACCCGGGTCTGGAGATGAAGAGACTCTCCTCCAGACCCGGGTACCATAGTACCTGTAGTTAAAATAGAATTAAAATAAAAAATAAACATATACTTACCTTCTGATGGCCCCTGTCTGCTCCCGGCGGTGCTGCTGGCTCTTCGGCTGCTCGCGGTGGTAAAAGGACCTTCCATGATGCCATTTAGTCATGTGACAGGTCACGTGACCGCTGACATCGGCGGTTGCGTGACCTGTCACATGACTAAATGACGTCATGAAAGGTCCTTTTACAGCACCGTGATCCGCCAAAGACACCGGACGCACCGGAGAAGGAGATCGAGGACCATCGGAAGATGAGTATAATGGTTTTTTTTTATTTTTCACCATTATTATTCTTTTTTTTCATTATTGATGCTGCATTTGCAGCATTGTAACTTGGTCACACTATATAAATCCATGACGGTTGCATGGAATTATATAGTGTGACCAAGTTGTCAAGCACTTTTCCAAGTGATGCTAAAATCACTTGGCAAAGCGCTTGACAACCCAGGGAGATGCAGAAACGCTTAGGAAAAATCCGCAGCATTTCTGCATCGTGGTCATATATCCTAACTCATTGGCGAACCGTTATACAAGGCTATATTCACACTAGACGTTTTTTTAGCGGGCTTTTTTATGCAAATTTTCAGCTGCGTTTTACAGTACCAACAAAGTCTATGAGATTTCCGAAATCTCATGCACAAAGCTTGCTTATTTGTCCTCAGTATTTTGTGCTTTCCATGGCTTTTTGCAATAGAGTATGTCACTTGTTTCAGCGTTTTTCACCCATTAAAAAAAAGGGTGGTGGAAAAAAATGCTGAAAAAAAGCCTAGTGTGAACATTTTGCTGCGTTTTTAGTGAAAAAAGCAAGTATGTGACACACATTTATTCTTGTGATTTTCCCAAGTTTAAACCATCTTGTCTTGGTCACCTGAGATAGCAGCTTGGATTATTACAGTTTAATTAAATTAGTGATGCCTACAAAGTAAACATTGGTTGAGCTAGGTGTGAGATTGAACAACACGTGTGGCCCAGGGAGGTGTGAAAATGAACAATGCCTGAGCAACTCAATGGCAAACCATAATGTGAAAGTAAATAGTGTCCTACAAATTCAATGCACTGCCAGGGTCTTAGATAAACCATTCCAGACCAATTCACCCCCCACCCGCCCCCTGTTACATTTGTAATGTGTACTTTTTCATGAACATATGTCTTGCAATGGTGACCTGTTTTCATGTGTCTATGGTGGAAGCAAAGCTGAACTTTGGGATCCTGAAAAACGCACCAAAAATGCACCAAGAACCACTGCAAAAAAACACACCAAAACCTGCGTTTTTGACGCTACTTCTTTCCTGCCAAGAGATTATGTTTTGCTGCAGAAAAAAACACCTAGTGTGAATATAGCCTAAGACTTACTCTGCCAGCATTAATAGTCAATATTCTGTATAAAAATAGGACTCCAATCCAGGTATTCAGTTTATCATAAACAAGCCTGAGTTAATCTGCCAAATACACATAGTATGCTTTCTCATAGGTGAAATATAAATCCTGTTAAAGGTCCAAGTTGCAGCAGTTAAGTAGAACAAAACAGACCTCTTCATTCTTTGTAGGTGGAAAAACTTTCGAAATTATCAGTGTATCAAGTACTTATACTCCTGACTGTATATAGTATAATTGCCGCACTGCTACATACAGGTGCTTCTCAGAAAATTAGAATATCATCAAAAAGTGAATTTATTTCAGTTCTTAAATCCAAAAAGTGAAACTCATATATTATACAGAGTCATTACAAACAGAGTGATCTGTTTTAAGTGTTTATTTCTGCTAATGTTGATGATTATGGCTTACAGCCAATGAAAACACAAAAGTCACTATCTCAGTAAATTAGAATTAACAAGAAACACCTGCAAAGGCTTCCTAAGCATTTAAAAAGGTCCCTTAGTCTGTTTTAGTAGGCTCCACAATCATGGGCAAGACTGCTGACTTGACAGATGTCCAAAAGGCAGTCATTGACACACTCCTCAAGGAGGGTAAGCCACAAAAGGTCATTGCTAAAGAAGCAGCTGTTCACAGAGTGCTGTATCCGAGCATATTAATGGACGTGGAAGGAAAAAGTGTGGTAGAAAAAGGTGCACAAGCAACCGGGATAACCGCAGCCTTGAAAGGATTGCTAAGAAAAGGCCATTCAAAAATTTGGGGGAGATTCACAAGGAGTGGACTGCTGCTGGAGTCACTGCTTCAAGAGCCACCACACACAGACGTATCCAGGACATGGGCTACAAGTGTCGCATTGCTTGTGTCAAGCCCCTCATGACCAATAGACAACGCCAGAAGCGTCTTACCTGGGCCAAAGAGAAAAAGACCTGGACTGATGCTCAGTGGCCCAAGGTGTTGTGTTCAGATGAAAAGTAAATTTTGCATTTCATTAGGAAATCAAGGTCCCAGAGTCTGGAGGAAGAGTGGAGAGGCCACAATCCAAGCTGCTGGAGGTCTGGTGTGAAGTCTCCACAATCAGTGATGGTTTGGGGAGCCATGTCATCTGCTGGTGGAGGTCCACTGTGTTTTATCAAGACCAAAGTCAGCGCAGCCGTCTACCAGGACATTTTACAGCACTTCATGCTTCCCTCTGCCCACAAGCTTTATGGAGATGGAAATGTCATTCTCCAGCAGGACTTGGCCCCTGTCCATACTGCCAAAAGTACCAATACCTGGTTTACACACAACAGTATCACTGTGCTTGATTGGCAGCAAACTCGCCTGACCTTAACCCCATAGAGAATCTATTATAGAGAATCTATGGGGTATTGTCAAGAGGAAGATGAGACCCCAGACCCCACAATACAGATGAGCTGAAGGCTGCTATCAAAGCCACCTGGGCTTCCATAACACCTCAGCAGCGCCACAGGCTCATCGCCTCCATGCCACATTGCCGCATTAATGCAGTAATTGATGCACAAGGAGCCCGACCAAGTATTGAGGGCATTTACTAAACATACATTTCAGTAGGCCAACTTTTCGGATTTTAAAAACATTTTTCAAGCTGTTGTTATGAAGTATTCTAATTTACTGAGATAATGACTTTTGTGTTTTCATTGGCTGTAAGCCATAATCATCAACATTAACAGAAATAAACACTTAAAATAGATCCCTCTGTGTGTAATGACTCTATATAATAGATCCCTCTGTGTGTAATGACTCTATATAATAGATCCCTCTGTGTGTAATGACTCTATATAATAGATCCCTCTGTGTGTAATGACTCTATATAATAGATCCCTCTGTGTGTAATGACTCTATATAATAGATCCCTCTGTGTGTAATGACTCTATATAATAGATCCCTCTGTGTGTAATGACTCTATATAATAGATCCCTCTGTGTGTAATGACTCTATATAATAGATCCCTCCGTGTGTAATGACTCTATATAATAGATCCCTCTGTGTAATGACTCTATATAATAGATCACTCTGTGTGTAATGACTCTATATAATATAGGAGTTTCACTTTTTGCATTGAAGAACTGAAATAAACTAACTTTTGATGATATTCTAATTTTGTGAGAAGCACCTGTATATAGTATGAAGCCCCACTGCCCCATATGTGTATGTATAATTTGATGCACATGACTCGCCCCCTGGGCCGTGGGGTACACGGAACCGGGCCTTCTAGTGTACGGTGCTGATGGGGGTAGTAGTGGCAACCCGATCCCGTGGCTCAGGGTGGTCAGACCAAATGGTGGCAGTCTATTTATCAGTGTTTTGAATGTCCGACTACGCCACCAGTGGATTGCGATCAGGGATAACCGCCGCTGCGAGGCAGACTACTGAGGCTGGTGTTGGTGTGCAGCACAGGTGTAGGATAACTCCCCACGGGAAGAGTGTAGCCTCAGGGCAGTGTAGGTGGATGTTGGGGGTGATAGTGCAGGCCGCAATAGTAAGAGTTCAGAGTCCGCTTCAAACAGTTCAGGGTCTTTATTGTAGATATTATTAATGACCCAACAGTACCGGTTAGGAATGGGCCTGGGTGTCTGAGAGAATTCGGGTGAGCCCCACTGGTCAGGGTGAGTGTGTAGGCCTACCGTTCTCTCTATGCTCTTTCTGACTATCCCCCTTTTCGTGGTGTAATAGCCCACGTCCCTGAGCTGGCCGTGTACTTCTCGCCTGTATGGCATGCGACTAGGGCCTTGGGTACCTGTTGCTTGCTCCTCGCTGTACAGGTCCCTCTGTGTGGCGGAGCCTCCAGGCTTCTTAGGCCAAGGGACCTGAAATCCCTCGCAGGTTGGTTCTCTGCTGCTGGGCTTGTAACCCTGACAGCCCCGGACCCCAATGCCCGGTAGATTGGTTCTCTTCCAGGACCGGCTCTCGTCGCCTCTGTCCCTGGCTTGCAGTTTCTCCTCTGCCTCACGGACTCCTCAGCTACAGCTGAACTGTCCCTCCTTCTCTGGGACTAGTCTCACTCCTGAGCTAGGTCTTCCAGTTCTCTCTAACCCTGCCCCCAGTTCCAGCTTTTATAGGGGCAGCCAGCTCCCCCTGCTGGCCTGGGACAGGAGGTGCTGTATGCTAATTGTCCCTAACCAGGGGACCACCCTCCTGCTCTCAGACACAGATTATTGTTTGTGGCATCCAGGCCTGGGGTGACACATTCTCCCCTAGTAAAATGTAGTACTCCGGACTAAACAGGAAACACAAATACAGGGTATAAATGACAACATAACATATATACAAGTATACTTTGTCCTTGAGGTCACGGCGCTTCCGTGACCGGGTGTCCATTTCACCCAACAAGGTGAAGTTTTCCACGGTGTGGGGACCTGTTTTCATAAACCCCAATTTCCTGGCCTTTGGCGTGGCGACAAGGCTGAGCTCTCTACTTTGGGCCACAAGGAGGCCACACCAGACAGATTTTTCTTCCGTGGCCATCTTCGAAAGAGGGCACCAAGTGCAACTATCTACAAGATAGTTCCGGTTATTCAGCGTCCATAACCTGTTAGTCCATGAACTAGAAAGACTGGAAAAACATAATTAGCAACCAGGCAACAAACATAAAACATTTACAATATACAGCATTTAGATCTTCCAGCGAGCTGGTATTTGCCCCCTAGTGCTCCGGGTTGACCTGCGTAACCCACTGTCTGGTGGTGGTCTAACCTGACTTTCCCCACTAGCATTCAGGGTACAGCTACTAGCTGGGTTTACAGGCAGTGCAGGCAGCTATCTGCGGGTCCTTTGGCTTACCGCAGGTATGGCAGGCTCACTGTCAGCAGAGGGTTGACTCTCCTGGGCTGCTGGCATGGGTTCTTCTGCCTCTAGGGCTGCTTGGTCTTCTGATTCCTCCTGCTCTCCTGTAGGTTCCTGCTGGGTTGGTTGAAGGAAGTGTAGGACGGGTACCACTATTGCATCATTTATCCGAGTCCAGGACCGGGGGAACTCTCCAAGAACTGTGCTGATCATTTCTTTCTTGTCTTCTGCGGGTTCAAGGTCATCTTGATCTTCTCCTGCACTCTGTAGTTGCTCGGGGCACCTTTTTAGGTGGTGTCTGGAGACGGTGCTAGTGGTTTCTCCTCCAACCTTGGTAATTACACATACCTTCGGGTTGTTGTGGTTGGACTGCAGTACTGTGTACGGGTCGCTCTCCCACTGGTCATCTAGCTTGTGAAGCCTTCTCTTCCGCTTCAGGACCTGCTCATCAGGTTCCAGGGGACCAGCAGGGGCGTGTTGGTTGAAGAGCCTCTCTTGCTTTTCTCTCGCTTGAGCCAGACTCCTCTCCACACTCTCCTGTACCTTCTTGTACTGTAGCTGCCGTTCCGTATCCCAGTCCGCGTCTGGGGAGGTGTCCTCGGGGGTCAGGACTCCCATCTCCAGGTCTATCGGCAGCTTACCTGGTCTTGCCCTCATCAGGTAAGCCGGGGTGCAATTTGTAGCATTCACCGGGATATGGTTGTATAAGTCTATCAGGTCTGGGAGCTTCTCCGGCCACAGGCTGCGTTCTTCCAGGGGCAACGTTTTGAGGAGATCAATGACGATATTATTCATTTTCTCACACAGCCCGTTGGTTTGTGGGTGGTAAGACGTTGTCCGAATCTTCTTACAGCCGTAGAGGTTGCAGAACTCCTGGAAGATTTCAGCCTCAAACGCTGGACCTTGATCTGTCAAGACCTGTTCCGGATACCCGTGTGGATGGCAGAAGTGTTGTTGGAAGGCTCTGGCCGCTGTTTGGGCTGTCAAGTCTTTAACAGGAACCACCAGCAGGAACCGGGAATAGTGGTCCACTATTGTCAGGGCATAGACGTAGCCCGACCGGCTTGGAGCCAGTTTCACATGGTCCAGAGCTACCAGCTCAAGAGGCTGCCTGGTGACGATGGGCATCAAGGGCGTCTTCTGGCTGGTACCGCCTTCCTTCTGAGGTTACATGGGCCACAGTCCCTGCACCACTTCTCTATGGCCCCTCTCATTCCGACCCAGTAGAACCGCTCTCTCAGTAGGAACTCCAGTTTCTTCCACCCGAAGTGTCCCGCTCTGTCATGGTAGGCCTCCAGTACCATTGCTGCATCTCGTCTCGGGACCACTACCTGCCAGGTCAGCTCGTGCGTCCGGTGGTTGACAAGCCTTCTGCACAGCTTACCTTCGTAGAGGAATAGCCTGCTTTTCTCCTTCCATAACTGCTTGGCTTCCTCTGGAGCGTCCGAGCCAGGGCTAGCGTCTGCCTGGGTCAAGAGGTCTTTCACCAGGCGAATTGCAGGGTCACTATCTTGCGTTTCAGCCCAGCCGTGGTGAGGTAAGGAATTGAACATGACAGTGGTCAAGTCTTTGTCTCTTACAAGGTGGGAGTACTGAGTGGCCCCGTACCGGTGGAATGCAGGGAGCTCTATTTCCTCCAACTCGTCTGGATCTTCTCCCTCATCGGGCAAGTGGGGCATTCTCGATAGGGCATCTGCATTGGCATTGGCTCGGCCTGCCCGGTACTTGATGGTGAAGTCATAGTTTGCTAGCCGGGCCATCCACCGCTGCTCTAGGGCACCAAGTCTCGCATTGTCCAGATGTGTCTACGGATTGTTGTCCGTGTACACAGTGAACTTCACAGAGGCCACGTAATGCTTGAAACGTTCTGTTACGGCCCACACCACTGCCAAGGACTCCAGCTTAAAGGAGCTGTAATTCTCCGGGTTTCTCTCGGTGGGCTTCAGCTTCCGGATGGCGTACGCGATCACCCTTTCTCTGCCCTGTTGGTTCTGTGACAGTACGGCTCCCAGCCCCACATTACTGGCGTCTGTGTGGAGGATAAAAGGCTGGCCATAATCAGGGTAGGCCAGGTTCTCATCCCCCGTGAGGGCCATCTTCAGCTGGCGGAAGGACTCCTCTTCCGGCTTGTCCCACTTGAAGGGTGGCTTTTGGCTTCTGGTCTTAGATTGTCCTATAAGGAGGTCCTGCATAGGGGCTGCCATCTTGGTGAACCTGGGGATGAACCTTCGGTAGTAGCCTACCAACCCGAGGAACTGCCTCACTTCTTTTATGTTAGAGGGGCTTGGCCAGTTCTTTATTGCCGTGATTTTGTCAGGGTCGGGGGCTACTCCTTCTGCACTCACCACGTGTCCCAGGTACTGTACCTTCGGCTTTAACAGATGGCACTTGGAGGGTTTCACTTTCATGCCAAAGCCTGCCAGGGCCTCGAACACCTCGGCCAGGTGCTTTAGATGGTCCTCGTAAGTCTTCGAATAGACAATCACGTCGTCCAGGTAAAGTAGGACCGTCTCAAAGTTTCGGTGCCCTAGACAGCATTCCATCAGCCTCTGGAAGGTCCCGGGTGCGTTGCAGAGCCCGAACGGCATATAGTTGAATTCACTTAATCCCATCAGGGTGGTGAAGGCGGTCTTCTCCTTATCAGCCTCTGCCACAGGAACCTGCCAGTACCCACTAGTAAGGTCCAAAGTAGAGAAGAAATTAGCTGATTTTAGTGCGGCCAAAGACTCCTCTATTCTAGGCAACGGGTATTTATCTTTATGGGTGATACGATTGACTTCTCTATAGTCCACGCACATTCTCATAGTACCGTCTTTCTTTTTTACCAGAACCAAGGGGGCTGCCCAGGGGCTACAACTGTCTCTATTGACCCTGGCTTCCTTCATTTCTCTCAGAATGCCCTTTGCATTCTGATAGTGTGCGGGGTGGTACAGGTCTGTATCTTTCAGCAATTGGTGGGTGGCTCCCCGTGGGGATGTGGTGTTCTACTCCTTTCACTCTGCCGAAGTCTAGCGGGTGCTTACTAAAGATTCTCTCGTACTCTTGAACCACCCGGTAGAGTCCTTGTTTTTGGTGCAAGGGAGTGGAGTCAGCACCCACGTGGAGTTTCTGGCACCAGTCCTCCTTGGGTTTCTGGGAACCATTACCCTCCGCCTGGGGAGATGGAGGCAAGGGTTCCACGGCCCTGACAGCATTGTGTTCAACAGTATACAATTTGGCTAGTGTAGCGTACCGGGGCAAATGTACTTCCCTTTCCCCAATGTTTAAGATCCGGACGGGCACCCTTCCATGGCGGACATAGACCACCCCCCGGGCTGTCAAAATGGTGGGCCTGCTGTCTGAGTACACGGGTTCTACCATGGCTTGGTAGTCTCTCCCTCTTAACCCGATTGCAGTCCGACACCAGATCATTTCACTTTTGGGGGGCATAGCAATGGGGAACGAGTCGCTCATCCTCACGCTACCGATCTCACCACCAGACAGTTCTACCTGTTGCCATCTCATCAGGGCTCTTATCTCCTTCTGGAGGACCCTCTGTTGGCTGGAGCTCGCATTCATCGCCACCTGCTGAAAAATTACAATTACTTCTGAAAGACAATTTTCAATCACATTAGTACCCAAGGTTATTTTAGGGTGACTTTCTCGATGGTCAATGTCCACAATGATCACTCCCTGTGCCGGCAGTTCAACTTTACCAATCTTAATGGTCATCTCTCTGAACCCCACCTGCGGCACGGGTTGACCATTGCTGGCGATGATGCTCAAGTCATCGTCTGGATAACGAGTTATATCAGTGTCACTCCAGTACTGCTTGAAAAGTACATAGGGGATGGTAGTCACTTGGGACCCGGTGTCCAGCAGTGCACTCATGGGGATACCGTCCAGCACTACGGGTAAAACCGGGCGTCCCCCTACGTACTTATCACGCCAATTAGATGGGCCTGATGACCTTATGCCTGGGGGTTGGCCCTTTGCCCCAGGTCGGACCCATTTAAAGTACAGTACCTGGCTACGTGTCCCGGCTGGCTGCAACGGCGGCAAATCGGCTGTCCATCCTCAGTGTAATGATCGGCGGGCCTCCCTCTGAATGACGGGATCCTCCTCCGTCGACGCCACGGGACATCCTCCGGACTGGAAGCCAGCTTGATTGGTCCTGACAGGTCCATCTGTAACGACTGTACGGTCCTGGTCAATGCAGCAACACTCTTTGTTAGTTCTTGGACCTGATGGTGGAGGTTTGCAGGCGGGGATGGATTTAGGGCCTGCGCATCAGCCCCCACAAGGTTTGCGGGATAGGGCGCCGCCCCCTGGTGGTAAGGGATGGCAGGGCGCCGGGAAGCTACAGCGCCACCCGGTGCAGGTTCTCGGAGCACCTGGATGGCCCTATCTTTGAACTGTGCAAAAGTCAAATCGGGGTTCTGTAGGGCCATGAGGCGCAGCTGGGTTCTGTGGGCGCTGGACAGCAGACCTTCTATGAACTGGTCAGTCAATAGTTTATCTGTATCCTGCACGCTGCCAGGGTCAGCTTGCTTAATTGCCCCTAAGGCTTCCTGTAAATTTAGGGCATAATCTCGGATGCTATCTTGAGCTCGCTGCTTACATCCATAGAACCGCATTTTGATTTCTGCTGAGGTACGGGTATCAAAGGTGTCCCGTAGACGGGTCAGAACCCCCCTTACAGTCCTTTTCTCCTCAGCTGTCCAAGACTTTACCTCCCGCTGGGCCGCACCAGTTAACTGCCCTATCAGTATGCTTACCTTCTGTTCTTCTGTCAGGGGATAAACTTTGAACAGTCTATACAGCCTTTCTTTAAAGTCTCCCAAGGTATGCGACTCGCCGGCATACTGGGCATCCAGGCCGCTCCGGGGATATAGGCAGGGGTGGATTAAGAGTAGCAAGGGCCCCGGGCAGTTTAGAAGGCGCGGGCCCCCTCCACACACCTGATTTATCACGTGACATGTCACATGATCCCTTGTGATAGATCATGTGATAGTTCACAGGAAATTTATTTGGCATAATATTAATTGTGCTGCCTCATCTGAGAGCAGCACAATATTGGGGCAGATACCCTGATTCCAGCGATGTGTCACTTTTTCAGCTGCTTGTTGTCATTTTGAGAAAATCACCGTTTTATCTGCTGCAGATCTAGCAGCTCTCTGAATGCTGCGCTCTGTATAGCCCCACCCACACCACTGATTGGCAGCTTTCTGCCCATGCTCAGTGTACACAGAAATCTACTGATCAGTGATGGGGGTGGGGTCCTACAGAACTTACTAGTCATCTAGTGATAATTACCTTCTGACAAATCAATGATTTTATCAAAACAACACTAAGCAGCCCAGTAAGTGACACATTACTGGAATCAGTGCCTCTAACCCTACATTATGCTGCTCTCAGATTAGGTGGCAAAAACCTCATGACAGATTCCCTTTAAAGGAGCTGTAAAGACAAAAAAGTTTGTATTAAAAAAAATACAAGCCATTTGTTAAATTAACTTTTTTTTTATTGTTAATTCACATTAGACTGTATCTTCAACACTTTTGTCAGCAGGTCTTATTACAGACTCTGAATAGGGCAGCTCTCTCCCTCTCCCTCAGCAGAAAGTCACAGCATGGTTAAAAAACGGGATCTTTTATGATTTTCTCATAATAAATAAAAAAGGACATGCAAGTCCTCCAAACTATTTTCCGTTTCTCTATAGGGAAGGTCCTAAATCTTTCTTGTTCTTTAGTTGATCACATGTCAAAAATGCAAAGCATTTACTATGAACTCGCCTAAAAAAATATACACTTGGAGAGTAATATCATCATTTGCATGTAAATATTCCTTGACTCTAAGGGCTCGCTCACACTGTCGTATAACACGGCCGAATGCTATGTGATGTTTTATCGGATAGGACTCGGCCCTATGTTATACTATGGGACAGTGCAATTATTGGCATGAGAAAATAATCTCATTCGATATTCGGACCATGTGCACCCATACAAGTCTATGGGTGCACGTAAAACATTGGACTGCACTCGGATGTCATCCAAGTGCAGTCCGATGAACACTCACAGAGACTATGGAGAAGATGGAGAAATTAAGTTCTCCATCTTCTCCATATCTGTGCTGCGAGAGAATCGGATCACACTCAGTTGAAGCTCTGACAGAGTTTGAGCCCAGTATCATTAGCATAATTGGCCCTATTCTCTTGCATGAGAGAATATATGGCTTAGTGAGTGGACCCTAAAACTGAATAGTAGTGACGGACAGGCACCTCACAAGCGGGATCCATGTAGCTCTCAGATGTTATGTAGGTAGGGCTTCATTCCATGGGGTAGGGTTTAATTTCAAGGTATATAAAAAAAATGGACTTCAAATGAAAATTAAATGAACACATAAAGCACTAATTGAATTATTTTTTTCGTATTTATGTTTGCAGCCCCTTTAAAAACCCTTTGAGGACCAAGGCACATATATGTCCCATAGTTTTAAACTGGAAAAAAATTTGATTGAATAAAATTTAAGGTCCTCAAAGGTTTAAGTAGGTCATAAATTCATATGAATACTTGCTCATACAATTGCACATGCCAAAAGATGAAGAAGAACAGAATCAAAAATATGACATTAAGTGGAACACTTACAGGTATTCAAGGTGAAAGAGACCAGCAAAGGCATCGTCTCGAATGACAGTAAATGAGTTAGAATTCAGCAAGCTGAAAATGAAGACAGCAGGTTAGAAGCGAACCAGACTTTATGGTGCTCAGAATTAGTCAAGCAGAATTTATTGACTGCTCTTGCAAAGCACTGAGACTCCCGCTGTGTATAGATGGCGCCGTGCGGCCTTCCGCTGTGTATAGATGGCGCCGTGCGGCCTCCCGCTGTGTGTAGATGGCGCCGTGCGGCCTCCCGCTGTGTATAGATGGCACCGTATAGATGGCTACGTGCGGCCTCCTGCTGAGTATACGTGTATAGATGGCTATGTGCGGCCTCCTGCTGAGTATAGATGCCTCACGGCGCTCCCCCCAGAGACAGCAGGAGGCCGCACAGCGCCATCTATACTCAGCGGGAGACCGCACGTAGCCATCTATACACAGCAGGAGGCCGCACGGCAACATCTATACTCAGCGGGGGGCCGCACGTAGCCATCTATACACAGCGGGGGGCGCACTTAGCCATCTATACACAGCGGGGGGCCGCACGGCGCCGTCTATAATGCACGGAGCCCCACCAGAGACATCAGGAGGCCGCACGGCGCCAACTATACTCAGCAGGAGGCCGCATGCAGTCATACACACACACAAACATATACAGACACGCATAAACACATTTGAAACACAAAAATACATACAAACAGACATCACACAATGACATCTGCCCACACACACACAAACAGACAGACATCACACACACACGCCTGCCCACACACACACACACACCTGCCCACACACACACTCCTGCCCACATACACATCTGTGTGTGTGTATGTATTGTGTGTGTGTGTGTATAATGTGTGTGTATGTATACTGTGTGTGTATGTATAGTGTGTGTGTGTGTGTATAATGTGTGTGTATGTATAGTGCGTGTGTATGTATAGTGTGTGTGTGTGTGTATAATTTGTGTGTGTGTATTTTTTTTTTAAGTTAAAAACAAGTAAAATGCTTGTGGCATCAATATCAAGACTCCAGATATAAGGGCCTATTCACACTGAATTTTGCAATGCATTCATCTCCTCTTTCCAGGCTTCTATCTAAATCCCTGAAAATTGGCATTCAGATGTGCCTTGACATAGCCATTGATTTGAACAAAGGCAAACCAAGGCTAAAGTCTGAATCTTTAGGCTCCATTTTCTCTGCTTTCAGATGTCTCATTTCAGACAGCACAATCCTGAATTTCAGGGATTCAGTTGTAAGCCTTGTGTAAAGACCTGAATGCAGCGCTGAATGTAGTGTGAATAGGTCCTTACATCCTACACCACCTCAGGGGATTGTTGTTATGGAGTATTGCCCCTGGGTGGCCGCAGTTATGACCACCACCAGGGCTCGCGGTCACCCACCCTAACTTTGGTATTCTGGGGAGCTGGTATAATGAATATCTGAGAAGAGCCCTAGAGAAGCAAGAACATTGGACAACCAAGAGGTGGTGGCCTCAAGTCAGGTGTAGTGTTCAAAAGGGCAAGACTTTCTAACCTGCCCCCCCCACACACACACACACATATACACACACCTGCCCACACAGACACACACACACACCTGCCCACACACACACACACACCTGCCCACACACACACACCTGCCCACACACACTCACATATACACACACACACACACCTGCCCACACACACACACACATATACACACACACACCTGCCCACACAGACACACACACACCTGCCCACACACACACACACACACACACCTGCCCACACACACACACACATACACCTGCCCACACACACACACATATACACACACACACACCTGCCCACACACACACACACATATACACACACACACACCTGCCCACACAGACACACACACACCTGCCCACACAGACACACACACACCTGCCCACACACACACACACACCTGCCCACACACATACACACCTGCCCACACACACACACACACCTGCCCACACACACACACACACCTGCCCACACACAAACATACCTGCCCACACACAAACACACCTGCCCACACACACACACCTGCCTACACACACACACCTGCCCACACACATACACACCTGCCCACACACACACAAACACCTGCCCACACACACACACACCTGCCCACACACACACACCTGCCCACACACACATCTGCTCACTCAGACACCTGCCCGCAAACACACACACACACCCATATACACACACCTGACCACACACACACCTGCCCCCCCCACACACACACACATATACACACACACATATACACACACACCTGCCCACACAGACACACACACATATACACACACACACACACCTGCCCACACAGACACCTGCCCCCACAGACACCTGCCCACAAACACACACACACCTGCCCACACACACATCTGCCCACACACACACACACTCACAATCCCCCGGCTCAATTCCTCCTGCCTGCTCTCTCTCTTTTCCGGTGCAGCACTGCAGGCCGGGGCGCACTGTGTGACGTCACAGCTAGGAGACACAGCCGCGCACAGGGCCATGTCTCCTAGCAGTGATGCGGCCGGGCCAGCACAGGGAAGTTAACTGCTGCAGTGCTGGCCCGGCGGATGAAGAAGTAGCGGCGGCCGCTGCTGGGGGAGCGGTCCGGGCCCCCCCTCCCGCCACTGCTACCGCTATGTGCCGCGGCGGCCCGCACATATAATGAGGGCAATCCGGATTGCCCTCATTATAATCCGCCTATGGATATAGGGCATGGAAAACGGCATCACAGCTGCAGCGGCTACGCTGGTGGTAGAGGGTCCCTCCGCGTCCGACATCTTCCTCCCCCCTAGTTAACTGTGGCCTACCTTCTGGCGATCCTCTTCTGTAGGCCGCGGCTCCGCTCGCGATGCTCTGGGCGAGGACCTTGCTTTGCTCGGTGATGACGTCGGCATCCGCTGGATCTCCTTCCAGGACCTTGAGCAGCGTCTCAGCGTGGCGTCCCGAAGATGGCGCCCGATGGCAGGAAACGCTCCGATTGGCGGGAAATGGCCCTGAATGGAGGGAAACTTCACTCAGATATGTATAGAGTCTTTTCCAGGCACGCAATACCCGTTTGTTGCGGGTTGGTCACAATTCTGCCAACTACGCCAAAGCTGACTCGCCCCCTGGGCCGTGGGGTACCCGGAACCGGGCCTTCTAGTGTACGGTGCTGATGGGGGTAGTAGTGGCAACCCGATCCCGTGGCTCAGGGTGGTCAGACCAAATGGTGGCAGTCTATTTATCAGTGTTTTGAATGTCCGACTACGCCACCCGTGGATTGCGATTGGAGATAACCGCTGCTGCAAGGCAGACCGCTGAGGCTGGTGTTGGTGTGCAGCACAGGGGTAGGATAATTCCCCACGGGAAGAGTGTAGCCTCAGGGCAGTGTAGGTGGATGTTGGGGGTGATAGTGCAGGCCGCAATAGTAATAGTTCTGAGTCTGCTTCAAACAGTTCAGGGTCTTTATTGTAGATATTATTAATGACCCAACAGTACCGGTTAGGAATGGGCCTGGGTGTCTGAGAGCATTCGGGCGAGCCCCACTGGTCAGGGTGAGTGTGTAGGCCTACCGTTCTCTCTATGCTCTTTCTGACTATCCCCCTTTTCGTGGTGTAATAGCCCACGTCCCTGAGCTGGCCGTGTACTTCTCTCCTGTATGGCTTGCGACTCAGGCCTTGGGTACCTGTTGCTTGCTCCTCGATGTACTGGTCCCTCTGTGTGGCGGAGCCTCCAGGCTTCTTAGGCCAAGGGACCTGAAATCCCTCGCAGGTTGGTTCTCTGCTGCTGGGCTTGTAACCCTGACAGCCTCGGACCCCAATGTCCGGTAGATTGGTTCTCTGCCAGGACCGGCTCTCGTCGCCTCTGTCCCTGGCTTGCAGTTTCTCCTGTGCCTCACGGACTCCTCAGCTACAGCTGAACTGTCCCTCCTTCTCTGGGACTAGTCTCACTCCTGAGCTAGGTCGTCCAGTTTTCTCTAACCCTGCCCCCAGTTCCAGCTTTTATAGGGGCAGCCAGCTCCCCCTGCTGGCCTGGGACAGGAGGTGCTGTATGCTAATAGTCCCTAACCAGGGGACCTCCCTCCTGCTTTCAGAAACAGATTATTGTTTGTGGCATCCAGGCCTGGGGTGACACACACACACTGCTCTATATTTAGTATGATGCCCCCACTCCTCCATATATATAGCATGATAGTCCCACTGCTCCATATACAGGTGCATCTCACTAAATTAGAATATCATCAAAAAGTTAATTTATTTCAGTTCTTCAATACAAAAAGCTGTCTTTCAGCTCATCTGCATTGTTGGGTCTGGTGTCTCTCATCTACCTCTTGACAATACCCCATAGATTCTCTATAATAGATTCTCTATGGGGTTAAGGTCAGGCGAGTTTGCTGCCAATCAAGCACAGTGATACTGTTGTGTGTAAACCAGGTATTGGTACTTTTGGCCGTGTGGACAGGGGCCAAGTCCTGCTGGAGAATGACATTTCCATCTCCAAAAAGCTTGTGGGCAGAGGCAAGCATGAAGTGCTGTAAAATGTCCTGGTAGCCGACTGTGCTGACTTTGGTCTTGATAAAACACAGTGGACCTACACCAGCAGATGACATGGCCCCCCAAACCATCACTGATTGTGGAGCCTTCACACTAGACCTCAAGCAGCTTGGATTGTGGACTCTCCACTCTTCCTCCAGACTCTGGGACCTTGATTTCCAAATGAAAATTGGAACTCTAGGACCTTGTGGAGTGTGTCAATGACTGCCTTCTGGACATCTGTCAAGTCAGCAGTCTTCCTCATGATTGTGGAGCATACTGAAACAGTATTGAAGAACTGGAATCAATTAACTTTTTGAAGATATTCTAATTTAGTGAGATGCACCTGTATATACTATGATGGTCCCACTGCCCCACATACATATAGTATAATGGCCCCACTACTCCATATGTAGTATGATGGACCCACTACTCCAGATATATAGTAGGATGGCTCCACTGCCCAATCATTTAAAAAAAAAAATAACGTTTATTCTCACTTAATCCTGATTCCCTACATCACGGCCTCTGTCTCCTCTTCCATGGCGGGACAGCAGAGCAGAGCGATGCAATGATGTCACCGAGCCACCTGCGTGAGTATGCTGACATCTCGTTAACCGCAGGCCTATGGCGATCTGTGGCATATGAAAGAGATAGTGATAGGGCAGGGAGCTTGTGTCTCACTACTTTATCATGCGACGCCTCTGCATAAGAGACATTAGGGCTACATTAGCTACGTCACAGAAGACACTGGAGCTGGAGTATATAGAATAGGAGACACTGGGGCTGGCATATATTCATCACAGGATACATTGGGGCTAGAGCATATACATCACAGAAGAAGCTGGAGTATATAGAATAGGAGACACTGGGGCTGGCGTATATTCATCACAGGATACATTGGGGCTAGAGCATATACATCACAGAAGAAGCTGGAGTATATAGAATAGGAGACACTGGGGCTGGAGTATATAGAATAGGAGACACTGGGGCTGGCGTATATTCATCACAGGATACATTGGGGCTAGAGCATATACATCACAGAAGAAGCTGGAGTATATAGAATAGGAGACACTGGGGCTGGAGTACATAGAATAGGAGACACTGGGGCTGGCGCATATACAGTTCTGCTCAAAAGTTTACATACCCCGGCAGAATTTTTCCTTTCTTGGCCTTGTTTCAGAGAAAATGAATGATAACAAAAACACTTTTTCTCCACTCATGGTTATTGGTTGGGGGAAGCCATTTACTGTCACATTTCTGTGTTTTCTCTTTTTAAATCTTAATGACAACTAGTGATGAGCGAGCATGCTCGCTACTGCTCGGTGCTTGCCCGAGTATCTCACTGCTCGAGATGCTCTGCGCTCACCGAGTATTTCCGGGTTGGTCGGGCGGGAAGTCGGGTCCCCTCCCTGCATGTTTGGCGCTCTTTACAGAGCCAATGAACATACAGTGATTGCCTGCCATGCACTGTAATGCCATAACCATGTTGGTTGTGGGCATTACAGTGATTGGCTGGCTGCACAGCGTCATCAGGTCTATATCTGACCTGGCACCGCCATGCTCATCACAGTCACTCTGGATCAGACAGTGTAGGGAGAGCTGCTGCTGCGTTAGGGAGAGATTTGATCGTGCATTAGGTAGTGTAGTGAGAAAAACCGCACATTACACATATCTATCTCAACAAACAGTCCTTCTGAGGACTAATCCATCTGCAGAGATATCAGGCAGGCAGTGTATATAGGCAGGCAGGCAGGGTATATAGCAGACTGCAGTGCATATAGCACAAGAGGCTCCATTCCAATTCTGCCTTCTGCTGCTGTTAGATATTTCTATACAAAGGCCCAGGTCTCAGGGGCGAGGAATACTTTTCTTTGGATCTTAATCCTCATTATTTGCTTATAAAGCAATCCAGAGAACACAGTTTTTCTGCGCCATTTGCTTGTTGGCACTGCAGAATACAGCCAGGTCCTTTCCATATTAGAGCGCTAGAAATCCAGCTATTTAAAACTGTGTTTTCTCCGTCACACGGATCACATATACGTTGTCAGAAAATACTGCCATTTCTGGCCTCCATTTTTTCAGTGTGTCAGTGAAGCAATTCACAGCAGTTTGCTGTTCACACTACTTACCTACAGGCCAGGAATTTAAAACTCTGTTTTCTCCATCACACCGATCACATATAACTTCGCTTCAAACTCAGTCATTTGTAGTGAGCGTGGAAGATACTATCCTCCATTTAAAATGGGCAAGGCACGTGGCAAGGGACGGGGAACTGGACGTGATGGTAATGGTGCATGCAGAGGCCGAGGACAAGGCCGTGGGCAAGCCGAAATTGTGCCACAGCAAACACCCACATCTTCTCGCCTGACCTTCCTGTCCCAATTTCTAGGGGACCGCAGCACACCACTATTGAACCCAGATCAGTGTCAAAAGGTTGTTGGTTGGATAGCGGATAATGCTTCCAGTCACTTAGCCACCACCACCACCACCCTGTCTTCTACAATGTCAAGTCTCAGTAGCCATGAGTCTGGACCTCATATTCCTCACCCTGATCCTCCTTCCTCCCACCATGCTGAGTACCCAGAGACAACTGATCCCACACTTGGACAATCTGAAGAGCTGTTCACTTTTCCATTTATAGATTCGGGCCTCTCGCCCGGTCCACTTGAAGCGGGGCAAGAGGAGATCACGTGTAGCGATGCCCAAATATTTGAGCAGCCACGGTCACATGAAGGCGACGGTGGGAAACTGTCACAAGAGGTGGACGATGATTAGACACAATTGGCAGAAAGTCAGGAATAGTACCAGGGTGCAGAAGTGGGTGACTAGGTGGTGGATGATATAGTAACTGACCCAACCTGGCAGGAGGACATGCAGAGCAAGGACAGCAGCACACAGGGGGAGGGAGGCAGAGCACCCCAACAGGCAGGAAGAAGCAGTGTGGTGGCCGCAGACAGAAGGCAGGCTACCGTTTCCCGTAACACCAACACGAAGGAAGTTGCCAGTACAACTATTAGGTCTTCCCAAGTCTGGTTGTTTTTTAAAGACTCTGCCGATAACTCCAAAAAGGTCATTTGCATCACGAGCCAGACCAGCATCAGCAGGGGTGGCAAAACGACCAGCCTGACCACCACCAGCATGATCAGGCACATGGCAGCAAATCACTCGACTTTGTGGGCCGAACACCAGGGTCCAGGAACAGTGTCTACAGGTGGCACCATTGCTTCTTCTGCTGTTGTGCATGCAAGTCAATCCCCTGTCCATAGTGCATGCAAAGATGCCTCCTGCCCTGCACCTGTCATTGCACACTCTCAAGTAGCAGCATCAGGAAGCACGTCCATGTCCTTCTCCCAGCACAGCGTTCAGTTGTTCATACTCCAGTCCTTGGAATGCAAGCGCAAATATGCAGCCAACGTCCCACAGGCCACACTACTAAATTCTCACAATTCACGACTGCTTGGCTCGAAATGTTGCCTTTTAGGCTTGTGGAGACAGAAGCATTCCGCAACCTGATGGCGGCGGCCGTCCCTCGGTACTCTGTCCCCAGCCGCCACTATTTCTCCCAGTGTGCCGTCCCCACATTACACAAGCACGTGTCCCAAAACATTAGCCGTGCCCTCAACAACGCAGTTACCGGTAAAGTCCACCTAACCACGGACACGTGGACAAGTGCTTGTGGGCAGGGACGGTACATCTCGCTGATGGCACACTGGGTTAACATAGTGGAAGCCGGGACCCAGTCGGACCTTGGGACGGAACACGTCCTCCCGACGCCAAAGATTGCAGGCCCTAGGTCAATCAGGGTTGTCCCCACGGTCTACAGCTCCTGAACCTCATGCTCCTCAGCCTCCTCCTCCTCCTCGGCCTCTATCTCCGAAATGACCACATCAGTCACAAGCTGGAAGCACTGCAGCACTGCCTCGGCCAAGCGGCAACAGGCTGTGCTGAAGCTAATATGCTTAGGTGAAAAAACACACAATGCTGAAGAGTTATGGCCAGCTCTGAAAGAGCAGGCAGATCTGTGGCTCAAACCGCTGAACCTACAGCCAGGCATGGTCGTGTGTGACAATGGCCGGAACCTGGTGGCGGCTCTGAGGCGAGGCGAGCTCACACACGTACCATGCCTGGCCCATGTGCTTAACCTCGTGGTTCAGCGGTTACTCAAATCCTACCCGGAGCTGCCGGATCTGCTTGTTAAAGTATGCCGCCTGTGTGCCCATTTTAGAAAGTCAGCTACAGCTTCCGCCGCCCTTGCAGTGTTTCAGCAGCGTTTGCAGCTTCTGGCTCACAGACTGGTGTGTGATGTCACCACACGTTGGAACTCTACATTGCAGATGTTGGGAAGGATTTGTGAGCAGAAGAGGGCAGTTGTTGAGTACCAGCATCAAAAAGGCTATCGGTATTCAGTTCAGACTCCACACATAAGACCTCAGTAGTGGACGTGGATGTCAGACATATGTACCATCCTCCAAAACTTTGCGGACTCCACCAAGATGGTGAGCGGCGATGACGCCATAATTAGCGTCACCATCCCGCTTCTCTGTCTTCTGAAAAGCTCTTTGCTCACAATCAATGATGATGCATTGCAGGCTCAGCACGATAAGATGGAGCAATTAACCATACAGGGTGATTACACACAGCCAAGCCTCATCTCATCCCAACGTGGATTGGGTGACAATGAGGAAGAGGAGGAGGAGGAAGGACTGGAACTAGTTTCATGCACTATAGACGGTGCTATCTGCACAGCTGTCATACCGTCTGTTCAGCGTGGATGGCCAGAGGACAGAGAGGAGGAGGAGTAGAGCATGGTCAGTCATCCTCTTGGTGAGGACACGGAAGTCTTGCCTGTTAGTAGTCTGGCACGCATGGCTGAGTTTATGTTATGCTGCCTTTCCCATGACCCTCGCATTCTCAAAATTTTAGGTCATTACTGGTTGGTGACACTTCTAGACCCACTCTACAAGGAGAACTTTATATCTCTTATTCCTGAGGCGGACAGGTGTACAAAAATGAGGCAGTACCAGAAGGCCCTTGTTGCGGAACTATTAAAAAAATTCCCATCTAAAAACGCTGGAGGCAGAGGGCACACTTCGTTCGACAACCAAGGCCCCCACTCTGTCACTTCTTCTCTCTGACTGAACACTGTTCTAAGATGGTGCCCTCTAGAACATGAGCCCAGGTGACCAGCAAACAATGGGCTCCTATCTACGCTCAGGAACCAACCCCTATCTGCTCCTACATCACTGGGTATTCCTACCCCCTCCCCACTCCAGCCAGGGACATGGTCTGTCGTGCCTGCATTTCTGTCTAATGGGAGCACCGTTGAGCTGTCCCTCGGAAATGGGGTGAGTGTGCTGTATGCAGCTAACTGAACCCTGGTCCATACTCCATCCTTACCCGGGAGTGGAATATCACACCTCTGGCAGAGGTGCAATACCCCTGTAGCGGCCGAGCCCTCGGGGCGCTACATTTTTATGATGCCCGAAAAAAAAAATTTTTATACAGTATGTTCATGTATACCCCCCAGGAGTAAATGTTTGTCAGCCCATACACTTAGTGCATGGCATTACAAGTATAGGAGGCCCGCTCCTTTCTAATGGTAAAAAAAATTTATGATGCGCTCCTCCACGTCTCTTCCAAGGGCCATTGAAGTGCCTCCAAATTTTTGGCAGCCCTTGCAGTCACTGCATAGTCCAACACTATGGGAGACTCTCTCCTTTCTAATGGGAATTTGTCATTACTGTGGCCTGGTCTATGTGTCTTTAAATTCTTAGTGGGTTTTTCCTAAACTTGGTCAGCCGTTGGACTCACTGCATACCCTATTACTGTATAGCAGACCCTCTCCTTTCTAATGGGAACATGTCATATCTTGTTACTGTGGCCCTGCTCTGTGTGTCTTTAAATTCTTAGTGGGGATTTTCCTAAAATCTGTCAGCCGTTGGACTCACTGCATACCCTATAACAGTATAGCCGACCCTAGAATTTCTAATGGGAATTTGTCGTTACTGTGACCCTGCTCTATGTGTCTTTAAATTCTTAGTCGTTTTTTTCCTAAAATTGGTCAGCCGTTGGACTCACTGCATACCCTATAACTGTATAGCAGATCCTGTCCTTTCTAATGGGAGCATGTCGTACCTTGTTACTGTGGCCCTGCTCTGTGTGTCTTTAAATTCTTATTGAGGTTTTTCATTAAAATTTGTCAGCCGTTGGATTCACTGCATACCCTATAACTGTATAGCAGACCCTCTACTTTCTAATGGGAACATGTCGTACCTTGTTACTGTGGCCCTGCTCTGTGTGTCCTTAAATTCTTAGTGGGGTTTTTCCTAAAATTTGTCAGCCGTTGGATTCACTGCATACCCTATAACTGTATAGCAGACCCTCTCCTTTCTAACGGGAACATGTCGTACCTTGTTACTGTGGCCATGCTCTTTGTGTCTTTAAATTGTTAGTGTTTTTTTTCAAAAATTTTGCCCACCCTTGCAGTCACAGCATGGGCATTACCACTATAGAAGACCCGCTCCTTTATAATGGGAACATTTTTTTTACTGAGACCCTCCTCTATGTCTCTTCAAAGGGGTATTAGGTTGCGTCCAAATTTTTGACAACCCTTGCAGTCACTGGATGCGCAATAACAGTATAGGAAACCCACTTGTTAATAATGGGAACAACAAAGCATAGCCCTCTGATGGCTCTCTAACAATAGCTAGGGCCGACTGCTGGCCTTTTAAGAATAGTAAGGGCCGTCTGATGTCCCTATAAAAATAGGCTTTATGACTTTCAGAGTCCCTCCATCATAAATAAAACAGGATGTGTCTGATGACACAACATTGCCAGATGAGGTTGTAAAATGTTAAAGTGACATTTCCCGGTGAATGCATTTTTCATAAAAAATAACATAAAAAAACATAACAATAGGATCTTTCTTTAGTATAAAAAACAGCATCACCAATTTAACCTCAATGTAATCACATTGTTCAGCTCATGTACCTCCTCCTCCATCTCCGAAATGACCACATCAGTCACAAGCTGACAGCACTGCAGCACTGCCTTGGCCAAACAGCAACAGGCTGTGCTGAAGATAACATGCTTAATGCTTAATTGACAAACCGCCCAGCGCTGCATAGTTGTTGAAAGCTGTAACACAGCAGCTTGATCTGTGGCTCTCACCGCTGAACATACAGCCAGGCATGGTCATGTGTTACAATGGGCGGAACCTGGTGACAGAGAAATGACAACCGGGGTAGATAAGGTTTCCCTCTATGCCAGTCCTTTCACAGAGCTAAAGAATATGGCTGTGGTGATATACAACCCCCACTGAGAAGCTGTTTCAGATTGAAAAACATTGTGCCCACCAGAGGATTTGTTTCTGAGAGCTAACCTTTCTCACCCGCTCAAGAGCCCCATAGCAGCTGCAAAGTTAGCGCTATCATGAACTCTCCTGAGGTAGAAGCCAAGGCACACCAGAGAATTCTCTGGTGGGACTGTCCAACCCTGCTGAGAAGCAGTCCTGGCTAAGAAAAGTGTGTGGGAAGATTCCAGGACACTCTATTTTTACTGAGGAGGAAACACATGCAAACATGGGGAGAACATACAAATTTCTTGCAGATGTTGTCCTTGCTGGGATTTGAACCCAGGATCCCAGTGCTGCAAGACTTCAGTGCTAACCACTGATCCAATGTGCTGCCGTTCACCCTCTAATATCTAACAGGCTGGAGAAACTTGAACCTACTGCCACTCTATCATCAGCTCCTTTGTGAGAAAATTTATTTGGGCAGCCACTCAGTCTACCAAATAAAATTCCAGAGAAGGAAATTGAGTATGGCTTCGCTACTGGTACTGGGGGCAGTGCTAATACCATGGTGTTGTACCATAGTTTGCTGGAAATATTCCAGGCTGGTAGGAGGCAAGAAAATTCCCACAGAAAAGTACCAGCAGTAATGTTCAGACCACATTTCAAGTGCAAGCAGCTTTAGAGGACTTCCTGGGAGAAATGACACGCAGGGTAGATACGGTTTCCCTCTATGCCAGTCCTTTCACTGAGCTAAATACAACTCTTATCAAAAAAAGTTGTGGACTGGCTCCGTACCGTCCCTGGCCACATTCACCTGTCCACGTGTTTGTGGTTAGGTAGTCCTTCTTAGTAAGTGCACTGGGTAGGGCATGGGTACTGTTGTGGGACCGTGCTTGTGGAAGGCGAAGGCGATACCGGGAAAAATACTGGCGGCTGGGGACCGAGTATGGACACCCGGCCGCCGCCTGCATGAGGTTGTGAAAAGCTTCCATCTCCACAAGCTTAAAAGGCCATATTTCAAGTGCAAAGAGCTGCCCAGAAATCTGCCAGTTTAGTGTTGCGGTCTGTGGGTGGGTGGGTGGCTGGCTGCATACTTGCAATTGCATTCCAAGTAAAAGAAAACTAAGCAGATGATGGCCTCTATCATCATCATGGCCTCACCTCGGCACTATGAACTCTCCTGAAGGAGAAGCCAGGGCCCGCCGGAGGAGTCTCCGGTTCTCTGGTGGGCCCGTCCAACCCTGCCGAAAAGCAGCCCTGGCTAAGAAAAGTGTGGGGGAAGGTTCCCGGACACTCTATGGCTGCTTTTTTAATGCGGATCGGCCATGCTTATGCATGTTATTTCTCAAAACGCATTACGGATCAGGCCATTTTCCAACTCTGTATTCAAGAAATTAAATGCGCAAAGAAAGATGTGTGTGTGTCAAAGCACCATTGACAAGTGCAAGTTGATGTTGGATGGGCTGCCATTGCTTCTGCAACAAGCTCATTTACAGGATTTTCTGGGAGAAATGACACGCAGGGTAGATACGGTTTCCCTCTATGCCAGTCCTTTCACCGAGCTAAATACAACTCTTAGCAAAAAAAGTTGTGGACTGCCTCCGTACCGTCCCTGGCCACATTCACCTGTCCACGTGTTTGTGGTTAGGCGGTCCTTCCCAGTAAGTGCACTGGGGCGGGCACGGGTAATGTTATGGGACCCGTGATTGTGGAAGGCGGAGGCGATACCGGGAAATATAGTGGCGGCTGGGGACCGAGTATGGACACCCGGCCGCCGCTGGCATGAGGTTATGAAAAGCTTCCGCCTCCACGAGCCTAAAAGGCCACATTTCAAGTGCAAGCAGCTGTCAAAAATTTGGCAGTATAGTATTGCAGCCTGTGGGTGGGTGGCTGCCGGCATTCTTGTGCTTGCATTCCAAGGAATGGGGTAGGGACAACTGAACACTGCAGTGGGACAAGGACGTGGACGGTGATTGTTTCAAGTCTGCAACGACAGGTGCATGGCGGGAGGCATCTTCGCATGTGCTAAGGATCACTTATGATGGGCACACATTTAGGCAGTGACCTGGGAGTCAGAGATGTTTCCAGAGGTCTTCCCCTTGCTGTTCCCATGTCTTTTCAGCACTGTATGCATGTGTCTGATGATGTGTCACACACCACATGGCCAGATAAGGTTGTAAAATGTTAAAATGACATTTCCTGGTGAATGCATTTGTCTTGGTTGAAAGCAATGCAAAAGTGCAAAAACGTGTCAAAAATGCTACGTGTGTAGGAGTATTTTTGTTTTTGTTTATTTATTTTGCCTTATATACAAGTCATCACCCTGGAAAGGATGTTCCTTACGCCGTAAAAGTGGCGTAATACTCTGACGACGTTGTTGACAGCAGTGTTCTGGGAGTCAGAGATGCTTCCAGGGGTCTTCCCCATGTTGTTCCCATGTCATTTGAGCACAGTTCCCATCAATTTGGGTAATTTTTAGGCCCTCTGCAGACCGCCGTGGGGAGCCACCTGAAAAATGCTCAAGTTTCCCCTAGACTTATATTGGGCTCATTGCTCGGGTTGAGCACCCGAGTATTTCAATTTGCTCGACCCGAGCAACGAGTACTCGAGCATTTTAGTGCTCGCTCATCACTAATGACAACCAAAAACATCCAAATAATCCTGATCAAAAAGTTCACATACCCTGGTGATTTTGGCCTGATAACATGCACAGAATTTGACACAAATGGGTTTGAATGGCTACTAAAGGTAACATCCTCACCTATGACCTGTTTGCTTGTAATCAGTGTGTGTGCATAAAGCTGAGTGAGTTTCTGGGATCCAGCCACTGACTTTTCTGGATTTTGAGATGGGGAAAGCAAAAGAATTATCAATGGATCTACGGGAAAAGGTAGTTGAACTGTATAACACAGGAAAGGGAGGCAAAAAGAGTATAACACAGGCAAGGGATACAAAAAGATATCCCAGGAATTGATAATGCCAGTCTGCAGTGTTCAAACTGTGATTAACAAATGGAAAATCAGATGCTCTGTAAAAACCAAACCACAGTCAGGTAGACCAACAAAAATTTCAGCCACAACTGCCAAGAAAATTGTTCGGGATGCAAAGAAAAACCAACAAATAACATCAGCTGAGAACACACTTAGGGGTGTACTCACTTTTGTTGCCAGCGGTTTAGACATTAATGGCTGTGTGTTGAGTTATTTTGCAGGCACACCAAATTTACAGTTAAACAAGCTGTACACTGACTACTGTACATTGTATCAAAGTGTCGCATCTTCAGTGTTGTCCCATCAAAAATATATATATGTATTCCGGCCCATTTTTGGAGTTTTGTGTGAAATTATGTCCAATTTGCCTTTTTTTTCTCAGTTTTTTTGTGTTGTTCCAATAAACACAAAGGAAATAAACATGCGTGTAATAAAACATGTGTAATTTTCTGAAACAATTTCAAGGGTGCCAGCACTTTCCGCCATGACTGTATATGCAGGTAGAGTCCTTAACCCCTTTACAACCCAAAGTGGTTTGCACGTTAATGAGAAGGCCAATTTTTACAATTCTGACCACTGTCACTTTATGAGGTAATTACTCTGGAACGCTTCAACGGATCCCCCTGGTTCTGAGAATATTTTTTCATGACATATTGTACTTTATGATTGTGGTAGAATTTCTTCGATATCACTTGTGTTTATTTGTGAAAAAACAGATATTTGGCGAAAATGTTGAAAATTTTGCAATTTTCAAAATTTGAATTTTTATGCCCTTAAATCGGAGAGATATGTCACACAAAAAAAGTTAATAAATAACATTTCCCATATGTCTACTTTACATCAGCACAATTTTGGAACCCAAATTTATTTTTATTAGGGAGCTATAAGGGTTAAAATTGACCAGCGATTTCTCATTTTTCCAACAAAATTTACAAAACCATTTTATTAGGGACCGCATCACATTTGAAGTCACTTTGAGGGGTCTTTATGACTGAAAATACCCAAAAGTGACACCATTTTTAAAACTGCACCCCTCAGTGAATCGGGTCATCATGGCAACATCCGGGAAGCCGCGGCACACATTGCTGGAAACCGGCAGGAGAGGTGACTATCCCGATCACCTCCCCTTGCCCCCGCAATGCTGCGAACGACTTCGATCGCAGCATTGCGGGGGTTAATGTGCGGGACCTCTCCCAGCACATAGCACCGGGTGTCAGCTGTGACAATCAGTTGACACCCGGCGGCGATCACGCCCGCACAGCCTGTGTGCGGGCGCGATCGCAAAGATGTACTAATACATATCAGGCTCTTAAGTCCCAGGGCGCAGATACGTATCAGTACGTCTTGGGCTTTAACCCCTTAATAACATCTGACGTACTAATACGCGTCTGTGCCCTGGGACTTAAGAGCCAGACTCGTATTAGTACGTCATCGCGATCGCGCGCTCACATAGGCTGTGCGGGCGCGATCGCCGCCGGGTGTCAGCTGATTGTCACAGCTGACACCCGGTACTATGTGCAGGGAGCGGTCCTGCACCGCTCCCAGCACATTAACCCCCGCGATGCTGCGATCGAAGTCGATCGCGGCATTGCGGGGGCAAGGGGAGGTGATCGGCGATACTCACCTCCTCTTCCGGCTTCCAGCGCAGTCTGCAAAGGCTTCCCGGGTGTTGCCATGACGACCCGATGTCGTCATGACAACATCCGGGTCACCAGAGAGCAGGAAGATTGCTGGGACATGCGCAGTGCATCTCCAAGCAATCTTCACACTGTGCATTTCTGACAGCCTTCATGGCATAGGGATGGTGCTCCATTCCTGTGCCATGCAGGCGATCAGAAAAAAAAAAAGTGAAAGTCCCAGAGTGGGACAAAGTAATAAAGTGTATAAACTGTGTGAAAGTGGAAAAAAAAAAAAAAAATGTGCAAAAATATTATAAAAAAATAAAAAAAATAATACACCAAAAATAAAAATATAATGTACCCATCAATAAATATTATTATAAAAAAAATATTTGGTATCGCCGCGTCCGGAAAAACCTGACCTATAAAACTGTCCCACTAGTTAACCCCTTCAGTGAACACGGTAAAAAAAAAAAAAAAAAAACGAAGCAAAAAGCAATGCTTTATCACCATACCGCCAAACAAAAAGTGGAATAACACGCGATCAAAAAGACGCATATAAATAAAAATGATACCGCTGAAAACATCATCTCGTCCCGCAAAAAACAAGCCGCCATACAGCTCCATCAGCCGAAAAATAAAAAAGTTATAGCTCTCAGAATAAAGCGATACTAAAAAATATTTTTTTCTATAAAATAGCTTTTATTGTGTATAAGCGCCAAAACATAGAAAAATGATACAAATGTGGTACCGCTGTAAACGTACTGACCCGAAGAATAAAGCTACCTCATCAATTTTACCACACGCGGAACAGAATAAAAAAAAAAAAAAAAACAATTCCTGAATTGTTGGTTTTTGTTTATTCTGCCTCCCAAAAATCGGAATAGAAAGCGATCAAAAAATGTCACGTGCCTGAAAATGGCACCAATAACAACGTCAAGTCATCCCGCAAAAAACGAGCCGTCACATGACTGTCTGCCAAAATCTGGAAAAATTATAGCTCTCAAAATATGGCGATGCAAAAACTAGATTTAAAAAAAAATGCGTCTTTTAGTGTGTGACAACTGTCAGTCATAAAAACCCCATATGATTCTGGCATTGCTGTAATCACACCGACCCGAAGAATAAAGTCGTCTAATCACTTATACCGCACAAGGAACGGCGTCAAAAATAAACTCTTGGGTTAGGATTGGGCTAGGGTTAGGGCTGGGTTTGGGGCTAGGGTTGTGCTGGGGCTAGGGTTGTGCTGGGGCTAGGGTTGTGCTGGGGCTAGGGTTGTGCTAGGGTTAGGGCTGGGGTTGGGATTTTTTTCAAAAGTAAGAAAAAAAGATGACGATATGGCGACTAGTGTTGAGAGCAAGTGCTCGCTACTTGAGTTTGCATCGGGTGCTCTGGTATGCATTGAGTATCGTGGGTATTTGAGTGACATGCTCGAGTCTCTGCCCCATATGCTTCGCGGCCAAAAAACTTTACGGGGATTGCCTGCCATGCACGAGCGATCCCCACATGTTTTTTTTGGGGTGTCTAATAACCGTGAAACATGCGGAGCAGGGACTCGAGCATGTCACTCGAGCACACGCTGTACATGGTGCATACCTGAGTACCCGATGCAAACTCAAGTAGCGAGCACTTGCGCTCAAGAATAATGACAACTTATTCAATATGATGACCTAATGTAAACAAATTCTGTGCCGTACCTCTGGGTTCAAAATGTTCACTATACACCTTAATAAAATCCTTGAGGGGTATAGTTTCCAAAATGAGGACACTTGTGGGGGAGCTCCACTGTTTAGGCACATCACGGGCTCTCCAAACGCGACATGGTGTCCGCTAACAAATTGAATGGAAAATCGGCTCAAATTGTTAGCGGACGCAATGTTGCGTTTGGAGAGCCCCTGTGTGCCCAAACATTGGAGCTCCCCCACAAGTGACCCCATTTTGGAAACTAGACCCCCGAAGGCACCTATCTAGATGCATAGTGAGCACTTGGAATCCCCAGGTGCTTCACAAATTGATTCGTAAAAATGAAAAAGTGAAAAAAAAAAACACTTTTTCATTTTTATGAATCAATTTGTGAAGCACCTGGGGTTCCAAGTGCTCACTATGAATCTAGATAGGTGCCTTGGGGGGTCTAGTTTCCAAAATGGGGTCACTTGTGGGGGAGCTCCAATGTTTGGGCACGCAGGGACTCTCTAAATGCAACATGGTATCCGCTAACAAATTGAATGGAAAATCGGCTCAAATTGTTAGCGGATACCATGTAAAGTAGACATGTGGGAAATGTTATTTATTAACTCTTTTGTGTGACATATCGCTCTGATTTCAGGGCTTAAAAATTCAAAGTTTGAAAATTGCAAAATTTTCCAAATTTTCGCCAAATTTCCGTTTTTTTCACAAATAAACGCAAGTGATATCGAAGAAATTTTTCCACAATCATGAAGTACAATATGTCACGAAAAAACAATCTCAGAATCAGGGGGATCCGTTGAAGCGTTCCAGAGTAATTACCTCATAAAGTGACAGTGGTCAGAATTGTAAAAATTGGCCCGGTCATTAACGTGCAAACCACCCGCGGGGCTTAAGGGGTTAAAGAAGTTAAAATTATGTGAAAATGGGAAAAGTCACAAAACTTTGCAACTTTTCAAGAGCTTTATGCCAGTTTTCTGGCAAAAACACTGGTGAATCGGGTTCATAATCTCTAATCCTTTCAGCTCCCTTTAATTAGACTACTTTCAACAAACTAATTATAAGTATTGGGTCTGTTTTTTTTTTAATGCTTTTAAAATAATTGTAAATATTTTCAATCCCCTTTTGTTATAAGGATTTCCCAAAAATTAGCTAATCATAGGTTGTCCTGCATTCGTGACAGTGATTGACTGCGCGGTCACTTGGAAGTTTACATTGGCATCACTACAGGGCCGGTAAAGAAGGACTGTCAGGGACCCCCAGAGTGTGGTAAAATGCGCCAACTAATTCATAATTCATTTAATTCTCACACAATATACTAAGTTAGTGTAAGTCTACAAAAAAGCAACAAAACTTGGTGCTAAAAAAATTGAGCATAACTTTTTGAAAAATGAACCAGGTTATGCCAAATCTTACATATTTTGTGACTTTGTGATCAGTTATCAACACAAATATTTTACTCAAATTACCAGATCGATGGATAAGAATTGGGACTTTTCCCTAAATCTCTCCAAAACATCACCGCTTATAGAAGACCACCCTCATATCCAGATCAGATTTTCTGTGAGAGATGCCCAGATTCATAATATAGTATGCCTACTGGCCATCTATGAGAAGTCCACCCCAATGGAAGTCCAGTTATTAAAGGAGATTTTACTGTTTATATAAGGGGCAGACAATGACAGTGAAGGGCCCTTAATCAGGACTTCTGATCTGGGCCCCCCACCCTCCATCAGGCACCACCTACATATACATTTCCATGTATATTTATATTAGGCACACATATAAAATTTGCACATGCTAATACTCTATACACATTTTAACGTATGCATATACATAGTGCACACAAACATAAAATACAGACATACACATAAGATGCACATACACAGTATAGAGTCCCGGTAGTCCTCATAGTTTTAAGCATGGACCCTGGCAAATTGTAGACGGACTTTTATTGTTCATGGGCTTTAAGGGAGAGAGGCTTCCTTTGTGGAGGACACTCATGAATGCCATTCATTTGCAGTGTACACCGTGTCGTGTTATGGAAAACACTCACCCTAGTTTGGCTTTCTACTTCTTCAGCTAATAGCAATGAATTTGCCTGTCGATTTTCTTCTCATCAGAAGATGCTTTTGTTTAGATGTTAGCTTCCATCTGACTGATAAGAAAAGCTTTGCTGATCTTCTTGTAGACTTCACATTTTTTGTAAAGAAATTATTTTCTTTCTCAGAAATGTCTTGTGACATTTCTCTTCTATGTGGTGCCACTTACCCTTCTCATCAGAGGACGCTTTTGTTTAGGTGTTAACTTCCATAGTCGGCCTGGACGTCTCTGTAAGATGGTTGCAGTTCCATCTTTGTTATAGTTTTGCATCACTTTTGCTACAGTATTCTGACTGATAAGTAAAGTTTTGCTGATCTTCTTGTAGACTTCACATTTATTGCAAAGAAATTATTTTCTTTCTCAGGTTTTGTGACATTTCCCTTCTATGTGGTGCCATTGCTGATAGCATGAAATGGGAAGGAGTTTTCTTTATTAAGTAACTTCCTTTTACAGACACCTGTCTGCTGGACATCTGTTTAATGAATAATTACACTTACTTGTGGTTCAGTTCTTGTTAATTAGAATTTTGTTGTCTAAACTTAGCTTTTCTCTTAAGACTGTTACTGGGATGTTCTCATTTTTGAAACATGATCTTGAATGAGTTTGTTAAGAAAATTACTTTTTTGGGGTCTGCAAAATACCAAATCTTGTTTGCATTCAATGGCTCAAATTTGCGAGAGTATTTTGTAGTATGGTATCCCATATAAAATGATGATTCTGAAAGGAAACTACAGGTTTGCTGACAAATCTATTTGGGTGTACTGATTTATGCTAAACACTGTATATATATATATATATATATATATATATATATATATATATATATATATATATATATATATATATATATATAAACCTTATAAGTTTGGTATCACAGTAATCGTACTACTGACTCTGAATCATTTTGCCAGTTTGTTTTTACAACACAATACACACTGTAAAATGAAGGAGCCCAAACCTGGCATTTTTTCTCATTTTTCAACACATTATATGATAAAATGAATGGTGTTGTTCAAAACTACAACATTAAGCGTCAGCACACTGTGATTTGCTGATCTGTAAGATGCGTTCTTTGTGCTGTGAAAATACACAGCTGTGATATCTCACCAAATATTCATAGTGGGAACTTAAAATTATGTTTTTCTGCCATGATTAAGGATGGTTTGGATGTATGAAACATGTTGACCTTTTATTTCTATCTTTGTGGAATTAAGGCTGCATGAACCAGTCACCAACCATTATCTGTATATGTACAAATATTAAGTGCTACTGAGTGCTGTAGGAAAAACTTAGAATAGTGAGGTGATTTGATAGTCCTGCCACAAATAATCTGTTTCTACTGCACACTTAAAATCTCTGATAGTGGGAATGAACATGATTGCCTGCAGTAGTGCACTCCTGAGAGCTGGTGCAGCAGAGAAAATGTCTTGGACATGAGAGTGGGAGGTCCTGATTATGGAGGATGTTAATCTTAGCTCATTGGAGTGTAGATATGGTAGAGATGCAGGACTGTGCAGCAGGGTTCAGAGGTTTGTGGATGAGTGTAATGACTGGTACAGGGTGGAGGCACCAGTGTAACTGCTGGACAGAAATATGAGACTGACTGCTGCATTAAGGATAATGAGAAATACATTTAGTGAGAAGAAGAGCAATTAGTGAGTTACAAGTATTTGTGAATTCAAGACAAAAAGGAATCAGAGCAACAGTAACAGATTTTACTTTTTTTTAATTAATAATGGGATGAATAAAATCGTGAACATTATCAAAAGACTAAATCAAAGTCAGGAAGATAGCCGAGGTCAGATACCAGGTGATCAGTAAATGACAAGTCAGACGAGCAGTATGAATACCGCGGAGCCCGATGACAGAGGCGTTACTGAAACTTGTCCAGGTTGACCAGTCAGAAGGCCACAGGTAGATGGTGAAGGTCCTTCTATACAGCTCCAGCAGTGATGATGGATCTGCTGGACTTCAGGGCGCTAGATGCTTAGGTGTCCCGTCTTTTAGATGGTTTTAGGGCAACAGTGACAGCATGCAAATGCGCGAGCAGCCCTGGATAATCCACGCCGGCAGGATGATAAGATCCGGCGGAAGATGGAACCTATGACAAGAGAAATAAATATAATGTAAGTGATAGGACTCCATATTACATGATAATGCTGTGCAGTCACTGTGGCCGGACGGCAGAGGAATATTATCATACAGAGGTCAGGGGTCATTGTCAGCAATCATACATGTGACAATCCCATCACTGACAGATGACATCTACTCCACATGAATTATTCTCACTGACATCACACAACATGGAGTTGATTCTCACACTTACCTCGTCTCTTTTTCCCATTTTTTCCATTTTCTGAGTTTTGTTGCTCCATACTCAGATTTATTGCCGATTTTCTTTCTTCATGAGATGGAAATTCTGATGAAAAATTAAAAAAAAAAATCAATAACAATATCTTCTTATAGGATCTGCTTTGTCATAATATGGATAACATAAGAGACCTATAGTATTGTATAAAAACCATGTGGGAATATTTGAGCCTTGAAGTCAACATTCACATTGCTGGTGCTGTAGACATGTACATACCTGGCAATGGGGACGAGGGTGGCAAGATGGTAACAGCATCGTCTGTATTACATACAGGAACAGATTCTTTCTGCCTGTTTGAAGAAGAAAAACATGTAAATCTCAAGTAAACTCCATATAAAAGGGGTTGTCTCACTAGAAGAACACCGACTATAAGGACTAGTAGGACATATGACTGTCATAGTGGGGAAGGTCTTCTGCTCAAGACTACCTTTTATAGATAGCTGAGAGGAAAACAACTACCAAGAATGGCCGGCATTTCATACTACATCTCTCCTACAGTGAGGGCAGCACTAAAAGTGCATGACCGGCCACAATTATGGGCTGTTATATCCAACAATTCCGAAAGCTGAAAGCACAATGACCCATAACCATGGGGCGGTGGATGCTGCATTTGATATTATGGTATTTATGTCCTATATTTGATGTTGTACACATATATCAGCCTGGAGCTCCCAGTAATGACCCCATAATCTACTCACATTTCTGAGATGTTTGTGTTGGATTCTGGTGTACACTCTGGAGGGGCCTTGGGATCCTCGTTGTTCACCATCTCGTTAGTGGTGGTAGAGTGCTAAATGTGGATAACAATAAGTTATTAAATATATATACTTTTTAATTTTATAGATCCTTTTTTGTACATATTTTGGATTTATCGATCACATACTTACTTTAGAAAGCCTCTCAGAAGATGATGATGCAAATATTCGGAAGATAAAGTTCTCATCGTCCTCACTTGTGCCCTCCTTATCCTCTGAGATCAGATGGTTGTTTTCATCAGAGTGATCTACAAGACATAGGTAAGGAAGGATTGTTAGAGGGTGTCAGTATAACACAGTCGCTATATCTCACTAGGTTAAAAGATGATGCAACGTAATAAACAGAATACATGACAAAAAACTCCTGTACAAAATTAGGGAAATAGGGATACAGTACGAACCCATGGTCAACATAGCTGAGATCCATGAAACATGGATAACATAGTAGACCAGAAAAACCATGTGGAAATATTTGAGCCTTGAAGTCAACATTCACATTGTTGGTGCTGTAGACATGTACATACCTAGCAATGGAGACGAGGGTGGCAAGATGGTAACAGCATAGTCTGTATTACATACAGGAACAGATTCTTTCTGCCTGTTTGAAGAAGAAAAACATGTAAATCGTAAGTAAACACAGTATAAAATGGGTTGTCTCACTATAAGAACACTGACTATAAGGCCTAATAGGACATATGACTGTCATAGTGGGGAAGGTTTTCTGCTCCAAACTACCTTCCATGGATCAGAACACAACTACCAAGAATGTCTGGCAAGTAATACTACAGCTCTCCTACAGAGTAGGCAGTGCTAAAAATGCATGACATGCCACAATTATGGGCTGTTATCTTCTGCATTTTCTGAAGCCAAAAGTACAATGACCGTTAACCATGAAACGGTGAATGCTGCATTTGATATTCTGTTATTTATGTCCTATATTTGGTGTTGTGTACATAGATCAGCCTGGAACTCCCAGTAATGAAGTAATGACCCTTTCTAATCTACTCACATTTCTGAGATGTTTGTGTTGGTTTCTTGTGTATACTCTGGAGGGGCATTGGGATCCTCATTGTTCACCATCCTGGTAGCGATGGTACAGAGCTAAATACGGATAAAAATAAGATATAAAATATTTTTTTATGTACTTTTAGAGTTTTTTTTCTTTTTTTTTACATATTTTGGATTTATTAATCACATACTTACTTTACAAAGCTTTTCAGAAGATGACGTAAAATTTTGGAAGTCAAGGCTCTCATTGTTCTCACTTGTGCCTTCCTCATCCTTTGAGACCAGATGTTTGTTTATATCAGAATGATCTACAAGAAATAGGTAATGAAGTATTATTAGAGGTTGTCAGTATAACACAGTCACTATTTATCACTAATGTTAATGGGAACAGATGATCACATATTAGGGAAGATGAGACAAACAGTCGCTTAGTCTAGATGACGTCTCCTTCTACTTACTGATAAATAAGCTGGTGTCTGCGTCTGAAACAAGCTGAGGAACATACTCCAGCTCCTGGCTCAGAATGTTGTCAAAGTCCAAGTCACTCAGGAATGGATGAACCTTGATCTCAAATGCTCCTCCTAGAAAAAGAAAAACAAAAGTGATGCGGACATAGTCAGGGATGGCTCCATATCTGAACAGTTTATCGTAATCTGAACTAATGACAAAACTGAGCCGACATGAAGGAAATAAACTGGAAGTCTTAGTGTGGAGAACTAGAAATACAGTAGATGAGCTGATAGAGAAATGCTGATCTTCATGGACATGAGCGATATGTCCTTGGTCTAATAAGGGAATATTAATACTAGTATATCTGTTACCTGTCCCAAGTCTACGCACAGGATTTCTTCTGAGCAGCTCAGTGATGAGATTCTGAGCATCCAGGGGTGGAGCGCGATCACAATTCCAAATTAGTTCTCCTGTTACATAGAAAATTACAGAAAATAAAACCTCTTTACTGGACTGTAACTTAGAGCAAAGGAAATAACTAAACAAATGTAACCAATCAAACCAATGATCGGATTATTCTACTCACCAATGACAACCCTTTTATAAAGCTCAGTGAGGGAATCAGAATCAAATGGTACACATCCCAGCAGGAATTTATACAGGATGATCCCCAATGACCACCAGTCAACAGGTCTTCCATAGCCTTCTTTCAGGATGATCTCTGGGGCTATGTAACATGGGGTGCCACAGAACTGGAAACCAACAGAACATAGAGATGAGAATCGATGAAACAATTATTATGACAAGATATCATCGTTAAAACACAATGCAGAAGATAAAATATTAGTGGAAAAGTTCTCTAGAAAGGAAGAACGTAGAGAAGAGACAATAGTGTGATGAGATTTGCAAATAACAAGCTAAGTTCTTGTAGGTGATGCTGACCTCACGGTCCTGGAACTCTCTGGAGATGTCCACTGCTAATTCCTTGTAGGTGTTGGTTTTCGGTATCATTAGACCAAGTTTTGAAATCCCAAAATCGGTAACTTTAATATGTCCAGTAGATGTAATCAGGAGGCTGCAAAAGAGAAGATGGTTTTAGCCTCACAGACTGAATGATAATAAATGACAACTTTCCCCACTTTATTATACTTCGGGGGCACTTACTTTTCCGGCTTCAGGTCTCTGTGCACCACACCGTAACTATGCAGGTATTCCACGGCAAGTACCGCCTCTGCAAAGTACAAGCGGGCCATGGGGACAGAGAAAGGACCCCTGGTGCTTAGAAGGGTCCCACAGTCTCCACCTATAGAAGAAAGGAAATATGACCGGTGAGGGGTTTATACAGCAGATGACCATGATATACCACGAGCAGATAACCATGATGTATAATGAGCAGTGAGCGGAAACATCCTGGGGAGATCACACAGATAGTGGCGTACATAGAAATCACAAGACCCCATATCAAAAGTTGTAATTGCCCCCAACCCTAAAAAATAAAAAAGAAATATATTTATATCCCTGTTGAAGCAGCTTGGTGTTCTCACCAGCAATACAACTTTTATGGCCATTTTAGAGTATGATGCTCCCAAAAATGCCCACACCCACACTCAATGAGTATGGTATCCCCACAGTGAATCCTCCTAAGGAGGCCACCACTTAGAAGGAGGCCAGCCACAACCCCCTACTCGGTGTGATGGCACCCACAGCAACCCTCCCACTCAGGATAATGGTTCCCACAGTCCCTCACACAATATAATGGTCCGCATAACTCCCCACTCAGTATGATGTCCCCACACAGAATGGGGGCCTCCATATAGAGTGAGGACCCCCACAGCACCCCACTTAATATGATGACCTCCACTCATCATTCACAGTCCCCCCATATCTAGTCATACGGCCCCCTTTCAGTATTTTGGCCCCTACTAGCCACCTACTCAGTATTTTTGCCCCCACCAACCCCACCTCCTTGAAGAAGCAAATACCGCTGAAATTGTGTTGACAGGTGGAGGGATGCTGCCCACTGCCGAGCGTCGACAGACCCCCTCCGACTGATGAGCCCCATAGCGCCCCTGCACCAAGATCAATGAATTTACGAGCATCTTGGTAATAGATAACCTATAGTAAATGCTCTGTGGGGATGTAACCAACAATGTCCTAATGATATGAGCAGTGATAAGATGAAAGCAGACATGGGCTGAATATAATACAATAGATGTGTCTTACCTCCTACATACTCCATGACCATACACAGGTGAGATCTAGTTGGAAAGGAGCAGAGCATGGAGACCACAAAGGGACAATCAGCAAATGTTAAGATGTCCCTCTCCAGAAAGGCCCATTCCAATCTCTGTGCAGTATTTAGGTTCCGCTTAGCCATTTTCTTCATAGCAAAGGTCTGGTGTGAGTCTTTATGATGCACTAAGTAGACGGCCCTGGAGAGAAGGAGAATCCATCGGTTATAATAAATCCTTATTAATAATCCATCTATAGAAATCATTATATGTTTAATACTGGTATCCAAGGGGTAACATTTCTCCTTGCGGAGAGTGAAATGTTAAGCTTGTCAAGGTGAGGAGACTTTTAAGCCTCAATGATCCTCTGGGAAATATGCAAATTGTCTCTTCAGAGAGGAAGAGAACTAGAACACTAGTGCCCCTTATAGGAAGTAGTAATCCTAAAAGTCAATATCGACCCTTTAACGAGCCTTATCATATGACATGGAATAATAGCCATAACCAAAAACTCAATTTTCGGACACTATGTTTTGGGGTACAAGCACTCATCAGTGCAAAGTGTGAGATATGGTTTGGCTCTGTGAGAGGCATCTGACCGGGATCCAAGCGGTAACGTTTCTCCTTGCGGAAAAAGCCATGTTAAGCATGTCAAGGTGAGGAGACTTTTAAGCTGCAATGCTCTTCTGGGAAATATGCAAATTGTCTCTTTTCAGAGAGGAAGAGAACTAGCACCCTAGTGCCACCTATAGGAAGTAGCAATCCTATTTCCCAGAGGAGCATTGTGGCTTAAAAGTCTCCTCATGTCCGCAAGGAGAAACGTCAACCCCTTGGATACCGGTCAGACACCTCTCACCCAGTCAAACCATATCTCACACTTTGCACTGAAGAGGGGCAGTACCCCAGAACGCAGTTCCTGCAAATTGAGATTTTGGTTTTGGCTATTATCCTAAGTCATGTGACAAGGCTTGTTAAAGGGTCGATATTGACTTTTAGGATTGCTACTTCCTATAGGTGGAGTTCTAGTTTGCTTCCTCTCTGAAGAGACAATTTGCATATGTATAATACTAAAAGTCTGGCCGCCACTATAAATGCACATCTAGAAATACATAAAATAGCACTACATAGATCACCTATTGGAGGTCTCCACAATGCCACTTCTGCCGGAGCCATCACCCAGGTCACATTATAGATACGAGAATCTATCGAAATTCTCTTTGGGCAGATTCGCTATAACTGACCAAATACAATTTAGTGCAAATAAAATTGGTCCAAAATGAATGTGCTCCAGGGCTCTCTTCTGCTGCTGAGGCCAGTGATTGGGCCCACATGGTCATGGTGGAGGGTGTAGATGTCATTGACGTCAATATGGTGTCACCCTTCATGTGACCATGTGTAGCCAACTTCTCTGATCAGCTTCATAATGGAGCCCCCCCCATCAAAACAAAGATCAGAGTGGAGAGCAGAAAAGCTCAGGTGGAGGAGGCAGCATAAGAACAGATGAGGGTCTAGCACAGGCGAATGTAATAATATTATATTATTATATATTATATTATATGTAATTATATTATTTAAATCGCTTTCCTTACAGTTTGATTTGCTACAGATCACATAATTTCCCTATGATAACACTGAATGGCAGAGTGCAGGGGCAGAAGCATTGTCATAGGGAACCCTGAGAAATGTGGATTATGGCAACAGAAATCTCACCCAAAATTTCCACTGCTGATGAGTTTGGAAGTTTCATAGTCGCTCATATGCGGCTTTCTCGCCGGAACCAATGAATCGATCACGCTCTATAAAAGAATAAGAAATAATACTGATTTATTGAAGATGCAGGAAAAAAGTTACAGATGCAAAAACTTCTCCCCCCATATTATGTCCTAGATGATTTACACTGATATGATGTTGGGAGGATACAAACCGGACGCTGGGCAGACCTGGCGCTAGCACCCAGCACACTCAGGCAAGTGCCGGGGCCCTGAGTAGGCGAGGGGCCCACTTGCTGTCAGGCACCCTGGCGCGGTATGGGACCGGTGAGCAGAGGAGAGTGGTGCCAGCGCCAGCTAGTGGGCCTTGCTCCCCCCCCCAATGCTTGCTCAGGACCACGGCCGGCACAATACTTACCTCTCCACAGCTGGTGAGCAGTGAGGTGAGCATTTGATTTTTTTTTTTTATGTATGGAGGTATGGGGCATTATATGGGGGGAAAAGTGACATCCTGCATGGGGCATTGTATGGGGGGGAGGTAGGGACATCCTGCGTGGGGTATTATATGGGGGGGGGGAAGTGACATCCTGCATGGGGCATTATATGGGGGGAGTGACATCCTGCATGGGGCATTATATGGGGTGAGAGGTGACATCCTACATGAGGCATTATATGGGGGGGACATCCTGCATGGGGCATTATATAGGGGGGTGACATCCTGCATGGGGTATTATATGAGGGGGAGAAGTGACATCCTGCATGGGTCATTATATGGGGGGGGGAAGTGACATCCAGCATAGCGCTTTATATGGGGTGAGAGGTGACATTCTGCATGGGGCATTATATGGGGGGTGACATCCTGCATGGGGCATTATATGGGGGGAGTGACATTCTGCATGGGGTATTATATGGGGGGAGAAGTGACATCCTGCATGGGGCATTATATGGGGTGAGAGGTGACATCCTGCATGGGGCAATATATGGGGTGAGAGGTGACATCCTACATGGGGCAGTATGTGTTGGGGGGACATCCTGCATGGGGCATTATATGGGGGGGGTGATATTCTTCATGGGCATTATATGGGGGGTGACATCCTGTATGGGCCATTATGTGGGGTGGGACATCCTGCATGGAGCATTATGTGGGGGGGACATCCTGCATGGGGAATTATATGGGGGGTGACATCCTGCATGGGGCATTATGTGGGGGGGATATACTGCATGGGGCATTATGTGTGGGGGACATCCTGCATGGGGCATTATGTGGGGTGGGACATCCTGCATGGGGCATTATGTGGAGGGGACATCCTGCATGGGGAATTATATGGGGGGTGACATCCTGCATGGGCCATTATGTGGGGGGGGCACAGCCTACATGGGGCATTATGTGGTGGGCATAGCCTGCATGGGACATTATGTGGGAGGGACATTCTGCATGGGGAATTATATGGGGGGTGACATCCTGCATGGGCCATTATGTGGGAGGGGGACATCCTGCATGGGGCATTATGTGGGGGGGGGCACAGCCTGCATGGGGCATTATGTGGGGGTCAAAGCCTGCATGGGGCATTATGTGGGGGTCACAGCCTGCATGGAGCATTATGTGGGGGGTCAAAGCCTGCATGGGGCATTATGTGGGGGGCCAGCCTGCATGGGGCATTATGTGTGGGGTCACAGCCTGCATGGGGCATTATATGGGGGCACAGCCTGCGTGGAGCATTTTATGGGGTCCATTATTCTATATGGAGCAATATATGGAGCTCATAATACGGTATAGAGGACTATGTGGTGCCATTATACTGTGTGGAGGACATTACTGTCCGGTCTGCACTGTGAGCTGTGAGGATTCGCCGCTTTCTGAGTTATTGTGGAATTTACAATAGATATCGCTCATGTAATGTAAGAAGTGAAATCTTCGGCCTTGTACTATATATATATATATATATATATATATATATATATATTTATCTGCGGTATCTGTGCATCATGAATCGTGGTATGTGTTAAAGGGGCCACTGAGACTCTTTCGCCCAGGGCCCACGAAATCCTGGAGCCGCCCTGCAACGGTCATCATACATTACTATAACATTCTGGATAATGTGGGAGATCACACAGAGGAGGACTTACAGGTAATCTGTCACCAGGTGTTTGCTATGTATTCTGAAAGCACCATGATGTAGGGGCAGAGACCCTGATTCCAGTGATGTGTTACTTACTAGGCTGTGTGTGGCTGTTTCAATAAAATCAGTAGATTATCACTAGAAGACTATCTGTCTAGCCAGGTAGTCCTATTGCTCTGTACCCCTGCCTCCACCACTGATTAGCAGCTTTCTGCCTATGCACAGTGTACACAGAAAGCTGCCAATCAATGGTGTGGGCGGGGTTATACAAGACTCAGCATTCAGAGCTCTGCAGCAGAAAAAAATAGTGATTTTATCACAACTACTCCACCGAGTAAAGTAATCAACACATGGAATCAGGGTCTCTGTCCCTGCATCATGCTTCTCTCAGACCAAATAGCATAAACCTGGTGACAGATTCCCTGTAATTCAAATGTAATTAACACCATAGGGTCATCTACACTTAGAATAGAGACGTCCCATGGTTGTATGGGGGATAATACTGGACGAGTCATTCACACCCCATGATCTGATGACACACACGCATCCCCCTCTATGATACTTACGGATTCTTGGATCTCCGGGATCTCACTAATTCCATTGTTAGGATTCGACAGCTCAGTTGTTTCTAAAATAATGATGAAGAAATGAAATGTATTAGAGGATATTATTCCTACATAGATAATACAGCAATATAACGGAGAAATGACAATATGTCTGTAAATGGGATTAATACTCGTTATATGGGGATTCTAAATATGAGAATATACGGGGAATCCATAGATAAATGTAATGTAAATGATGGAGGAACCCCTTCATAAATAACAAAAGACTGACCATCACTTCCGAAAAGAAAATGGGTGTGAACAGGTGCATACTAAGAGTAGCCATCCAAATATATAACTAACAAAGTTGCACTCTGTAACGCTATAGCATGTAAACATGAAATAAATTAAATTTGAATTGCATTACTGCTGTAGAAAATAGGATAAAAGGAAGATACTTAGCACATAATTTGGCCAATTCATGCATGGCCAGCAGCCACGGCAAGGCGACCTTCTTTTTCTGGGTGCATGCCAAGTAGCCACGGCAAGGTGACCCTTTTTTTTGCTGGGTGCATGCCCAGCAGTCACGGCAAGACGACCTTCTTTTGCTGGGTGCATGCCTAGCAGTCACGGCAAGGCGACCTTTTTTGCTGGGAACCTATCTCCACACATCAGCCCGGGGTGGTTTTAATTACAACAGGATCCTACCTACCCATATAAATGTAGGCTTCAGCCTAGGAGAGGATTCACATTAGGAGAGGATTCCAACAAAAAGATCGCCTTGTCATTGGCTGCTGGGCATTCATGAATTGGCCAAATTATGTGCTCAGTATCTTAGTTTTTTCCCATTTTCTAGAGCAGTAATGCAATTTAAATTTAATTTATTTCATGTTACTTGCTATAGCACTGCAGAATGGACCCTCCATCACATGAATGAGGAAGCCCCCACCCACGCTGCACATACGAGTGATGGTAAGAGAGCTGAAACATAGGAGAGATTTGCAAATTAGCCTGGAAGTGCACTGGGGGCGTGTCACTGCACTTGGATTTCTTCTTTCACGCCCCCAGCGCACTTCCATTCTGATTTGTATATGGTGTCTACTTTACATTTCTCCTGACTGGCACATTGGATTTCTACAAACAATTATTATTAGGGGACAATGGCCTATACCGTCACACCACTACTTCTATATGTAACAATGTGCTGCCAGGTTCCCATTACACAGAGTAGAGAGTAAATCTAACATTATCCTCCGTCCTCTGTAATATCTGGACATTCCTTGTAGAAGGTCGGGTGATCGCTCACCTGTAATCAGATCGCTGTTCAGCTCCGGCTGACTCCTATTAGGGTCAGGGATTTTCGGGCTCACATTTTGCCCATATTTGGCGTCGCCTCCTGTTGTTTCCTGATAGATATAATATATATAATTAATATGTGGAAGATTTTACTAAATCACCAAATACATAAATCATGAAGGACTAAACCAACATTTACAGATGCACCAATTGTAACGATACAAATCCCGCGCCATCTTCAGACCTTTTCTCAGAAAGTCTCCTCAGATACGGTGGATTAAGATACGTCTATTAATATTGATCCTTACCGGGCGTTCCAATGAGCGTTCTAGTATAGACAGGACTTTTTCGGCCAGTTCTTTAAAGACAGCCAAATCTTCAGTCTGAGATCTTTCTTCAGCCTATAAAGAAGGAAAAATGGAAAAGAGAATTTTCAGATGAGAGCGGTCAGAATGGAGGCGGAAATTGTATGTGACATCGGTTCTCTGTCTGCAGATACAATGACTACATACTGTATTTGGGGACTCGTTGTGTTTTACCGTATTTTATGGACTATAAGATGCTTTTTTTTCCAAAATTTTTGACCTCCCTTCTAACACTCTCGCACCCCTCCAATCTATCCTAAACTCTGCTGTCTGACTAATCCACCTGTCCCCCCGCTATTCCCTGGCTTTTCCCCTCGCTCCGCCAATCCCTTCACTGGCTCCACATTACCCAGAGACTCCAGTTCAAGACCCTAACCTTGGCATGCAAAGCCACCCACAACCTGTCTCCTCCATATATCTGTGACCTAGTCTCCCGGTACTTACCTGCACGCAACCTCCGATCCTCACAAGATCTTCTTCTCTACTCCCCTCTTATCTCCTCTTCCCACAATCGCATACAAGATTTCTCCCGTGCATCCCCCCTACTCTGGAGCTCTCCACCCCAGCATATCAGACAGATTATTAATAATAATAATTGTCTGAATGTAGCTTACCAGGGGGGTGGCTGTGGTGGAGTGAGGTCACAGGAGGTGGGGTCACTGCTGCAGGAAGCCGGCAGTAGAAATGGGGCGCTCCTGCGGGCCAGCGGGGTGTCCAGGACGTGCGAGGCTGCGGGCCCTGGGCTTCAAGGAAATGTTAGCGGTGATTTAGGAGGGGAGTCCCCGCTCTGCCCATTGATTTTCTGGCGGTGGGCTTCAGGCAAATGGCCGCTGGAGGCAGTGCATGTGCAGATTTAGATCTCGGCTCAATGACGAGCTGAGATCTCAATTTGTGTATTGGCCATCTCCAGCAGCCTACTTCTTGAAGCCCACTGCAGAGAAATCAATAAGCAGAGCAGGGCCTCCCCTCCTGAATTACCGCTAACATTTCCTTGAAGCCCAGGGCCCGCAGCCTCGCACCTTCTGGACACCCCGCTCCTCCCAGCTTGGGGCCCACAGCAGCGCCCCACTCCTACTGCCGACTTCCTGCAGCAGCGACTCTGCCTCCTGTGACCTCGCTCCACTGCCACCACCCCCCTCAGTAAGAAACCGAAAATTCGGACTATAAGACAGGACTATAAGACAGACCCCCATTTTATTATAATAAATGTTTTTCCTATTTACCTCCCAAAAATTTTTGGTGCGTCTTATGGTCTGCAAAATACGATATATTAGAAGAAAAAGCTTCTATCCCTCCATTATTATCTATTAATATTGAGATGTTCTGTGCAGAGTGTCCGCCACTTACCTGGTGTAGTAATGTCCTGATGTTCTGAAGTAAATCCGTCAGATAGTCTGACGTTAGACGACGTTGTCGGTGTTTGGTCAGGCAATCCTTTACTAGCTCCATCACCAGCCGGTGAGTGAAGCTGAGGACGCCATCGGGTGGTAGAAGCACACTGTTAGGACGATTGATCATAAGGATCAACAATAGTGCTTTTACCTGAGAAATGTCCAAAACAATTCCAGCCATAGTGAAAAACTGCAAGTGCTATCAGTCACTATAGAGCCAAGAAAGGCACGGGTGAGCCTATGTGCATTGTATATATAGCGACTGTGAGCAGTGATGTCACCATCACCTGTGATGTCATCACGGAATCTTGTGATAGAATCTTCACGGAGCAGCTCTGCGCAAATAGAATGCGGCCTGGTAATATATAAAGTGAAAACACCATACAATTAACTACCCATGTTATCATGGCCGTTCTATTTTATATCCAATTAGAACACAACCAGGATAAAGGTGTGTTCACAAGTTGGATTTTGGCAGCATTTTTTTTCTACCTCAAAAATCAAAGGAGGCAGGAAAAACGCTGCTTAAAATTCAGGTGTTTTTACTTGTGTTTATTTTTCCATTCATTTGAATGGGTGAAAAATGCTGCAAAACCTCTGAAAGACTTGACAAGCTGCAGATTTAAAAAAAATGCAAAAAAACAGCATGTGAATGAGATTTCAGAAATGTCATTCACTAAGATGGTGCTGTAAAACACAGCATTTTTGCTGCAGAAGAAAAAACAGTGAATACACCCTAAAGATATCCTCAGTCATATTATGGGAAATATTGTATATTTCGCATTTATTATCTCACGTGTTTTTCTTCACCATAGAACTTTTAAGGCTGTGTGCCCACTATGCGTTTCTTAGGCGTTTCTGCAGCGTAACTTCCGCCGCGGAAACACTTAAAAAACGCTTGGTGATAGGTCTGCAATGGTTCCCAATGATAATCCGCATGTGCTGTGCACATGCTGCAGAGATTTCCGCTGCGGATTATCATTGCGGAAAAATCCGCAGCACGTCCTTTAATTTTGCAGAGTCGCTGCGATTTAGCCGCCATTGACTTGCATTGGAACGCATAACATCCGAATGACTAAAAATACACATGTGGATACTATACGACTCAATGCATGGATGGTACCCGGGTCAGGAGATGAAGAGACTCTCCTCCAGACCCGGGTACCATAGTACCTGTAGTTAAAATAGAATTAAAATAAAAAATAAACATATACTTACCTTCTGATGGCCCCTGTCTGCTCCCGGCGGTGCTGCTGGCTCTTCGGCTGCTCGCGGTGGTAAAATGACCTTCCATGATGCCATTTAGTCATGTGACAGGTCAAGCGACCGCTGACATCGGCGGTCGCGTGACCTGTCACATGACTAAATGACGTCATGGAAGGTCCTTTTACAGCACCGTGATCCGCCGAAGACACCGGACGCACCGGAGAAGAAGATCGAGGACCATCGGAAGATGAGTATAATGGTTTTTTTTTATTTTTCACCATTATTATTCTTTTTTTTTATTATTGATGCTGCATTTGCAGCATTGTAACTTGGTCACACTATATAAATCCATGCCGGTTGCATGGAATTATATAGTGTGACCAAGTTGTCAAGCACTTTTCCAAGTGATGCTAAAATCACTTGGCAAAGCGCTTGACAATCCAGGGAGATGCAGAAACGCTTAGGAAAAATCCGCAGCATTTCTGCATCATGGTCATATATCCTAACTCATTGGCGAACTGTTATACAAGGCTATATTCACACTAGACGTTTTTTTAGCGGGCTTTTTTATGCAAATTTTCAGCTGCGTTTTACAGTACCAACAAAGTCTATGAGATTTCCGAAATCTCATGCACAAAGCTTGCTTATTTGTCCTCAGTATTTTGTGCTTTCCATGGCTTTTTGCAATAGAGTATGTCACTTGTTTCAGCGTTTTTCACCCATTAAAAAAAAGGGTGGTGGAAAAAAATGCTGAAAAAAAGCCTAGTGTGAACATTTTGCTGCGTTTTTAGTGAAAAAAGCAAGTATGTGACACACATTTACTTTTGTGATTTTCCCAAGTTTAAACCATCTTGTCTTGGTCACCTGATATAGCAGCTTGGATTATTACAGTTTAATTAAATTAGTGATGCCTACAAAGTAAACATTGGTTGAGCTAGGTGTGAGATTGAACAACACGTGTGGCCCAGGGAGGTGTGAAAATGAACAATGCCTGAGCAACTCAATGGCAAACCATAATATGAAAGTAAATAGTGTCCTACAAATTCAATGCACTGCCAGGGTCTTAGATAAACTATTCCAGACCAATTCACCCCCCCCTATTACATTTGTAATGTGTACTTTTTCATGAACATATGTCTTGCAATGGTGACCTGTTTTCATGTGTCTATGGTGGAAGCAAAGCTGAACTTTGGGATCCTGAAAAACGCACCAAAAATGCACCAAGAACCACTGCAAAAAAACACACCAAAACCTGCGTTTTTGACGCTACTTCTTTCCTGCCAAGAGATTATGTTTTGCTGCAGAAAAAAAACACCTAGTGTGAATATAGCCTAAGACTTACTCTGCCAGCATTAATAGTCAATATTCTGTATACAAATAGGACTCCAATCCATGTATTCAGTTTATCATAAACAAGCCTGAGTTAATCTGCCAAATACACATAGTATGCTTTCTCATAGGTGAAATATAAATCCTGTTAAAGGTCCAAGTTACAGCAGTTAAGTAGAACAAAACAGACCTCTTCATTCTTTGTAGGTGGAAAAACTTTCGAAATTTTCAGTGTATCAAGTACTTATACTCCTGACTGTATATAGTATAATTGCCGCACTGCTACATACAGGTGCTTCTCAGAAAATTAGAATATCATCAAAAAGTGAATTTATTTCAGTTCTTCAATCCTAAAAAATGAAACTCATATATTATACAGAGTCATTACAAACAGAGTGATCTGTTTTAAGTGTTTATTTCTGCTAATGTTGATGATTATGGCTTACAGCCAATGAAAACACAAAAGTCATTATCTCAGTAAATTAGAATTAACAAGAAACACCTGCAAAGGCTTCCTAAGCATTTAAAAAGGTCCCTTAGTCAGTTTCAGTAGGCTCCACAATCATGGGCAAGACTGCTGACTTGACAGATGTCCAGAAGGCAGTCATTGACACACTCCTCAAGGAGGGTAAGCCACAAAAGGTCATTGCTAAAGAAGCAGCTGTTCACAGAGTGCTGTATCCGAGCATATTAATGGACGTGGAAGGAAAAAGTGTGGTAGAAAAAGGTGCACAAGCAACTGGGATAACCGCAGCCTTGAAAGGATTGCTAAGAAAAGGCCATTCAAAAATTTGGGGGAGATTCACAAGGAGTGGACTGCTGCTGGAGTCATTGCTTCAAGAGCCACCACACACAGACGTATCCAGGACATGGGCTACAAGTGTCGCATTGCTTGTGTCAAGCCCCTCATGACCAATAGACAACGCCAGAAGCGTCTTACCTGGGCCAAAGAGAAAAAGACCTGGACTGATGCTCAGTGGCCCAAGGTGTTGTTTTCAGATGAAAAGTAAATTTTGCATTTCATTTGGAAATCAAGGTCCCAGAGTCTGGAGGAAGAGTGGAGAGGCCACAATCCAAGCTGCTGCAGGTCTAGTGTGAAGTCTCCACAATCAGTGATGGTTTGGGGAGCTATGTCATCTGCTGGTGGAGGTCCACTGTGTTTTATCAAGACCAAAGTCAGCGCAGCCGTCTACCAGGACATTTTACAGCACTTCATGCTTCCCTCTGCCCACAAGCTTTATGGAGATGGAAATGTCATTCTCCAGCAGGACTTGGCCCCTGTCCACACTGCCAAAAGTACCAATACCTGGTTTACACACAACAGTATCACTATGCTTGATTGGCAGCAAACTCGCCTGACCTTTACCCCATAGAGAATCTATTATAGAGAATCTATGGGGTATTGTCAAGAGGAAGATGAGACCCCAGACCCCACAATACAGATGAGCTGAAGGCTGCTATCAAAGCCACCTGGGCTTCCATAACACCTCAGCAGTGCCACAGGCTGATCCCTCCATGCCACATTGCCGCATTAATGCAGTAATTGATGCACAAGGAGCCCGAACAACTATTGAGGGCATTTACTAAACATACATTTCAGTAGGCCAACTTTTCGGATTTTAAAAACATTTTTCAAGCTGTTGTTATGAAGTATTCTAATTTACTGAGATAATGACGTTTGTGTTTTCATTGGCTGTAAGCTATAATCATCAACATTAACAGAAATAAACACTTAAAATAGATCCCTCTGTGTGTAATGACTCTATATAATAGATCCCTCTGTGTGTAATGACTCTATATAATAGATCCCTCTGTGTGTAATGACTCTATATAATAGATCCCTCTGTGTGTAATGACTCTATATAATAGATCCCTCTGTGTGTAATGACTCTATATAATAGATCCCTCTGTGTGTAATGACTCTATATAATAGATCACTCTGTGTGTAATGACTCTATATAATAGATCCCTCTTTGTGTAATGACTCTATATAATAGATCCCTCTGTGTGTAATTACTCTATATAATAGATCCCTCTGTGTAATGACTCTATATAATAGATCCCTCTGTGTGTAATGACTCTATATAATAGATCCCTCTGTGTAATGACTCTATATAATAGATCACTCTGTGTGTAATGACTCTATATAATATAGGAGTTTCACTTTTTGCATTGAAGAAATGAAATAAACTAACTTTTGATGATATTCTAATTTTGTGAGAAGCACCTGTATATAGTATGAAGCCCCACTGCCCCATATCTGTATGTATAATTTGATGCACATGACTCGCCCCCTGGGCCGTGGGGTACACGGAACCGGGCCTTCTAGTGTACGGTGCTGATGGGGGTAGTAGTGGTAACCCGATCCCGTGGCTCAGGGTGGTCAGACCAAATGGTGGCAGTCTATTTATCAGTGTTTTGAATGTCCGACTACGCCACCCGTGGATTGCGGTCAGGGATAACCGCCGCTGCGAGGCAGACTGCTGAGGCTGGTGTTGGTGTGCAGCACAGGTGTAGGATAACTCCCCACGGGAAGAGTGTAGCCTCAGGGCAGTGTAGGTGGATGTTGGGGGTGATAGTGCAGGCCGCAATAGTAAGAGTTCAGAGTCCGCTTCAAACAGTTCAGGGTCTTTATTGTAGATATTATTAATGACCCAACAGTACCGGTTAGGAATGGGCCTGGGTGTCTGAGAGCATTCGGGCGAGCCCCACTGGTCAGGGTGAGTGTGTAGGCCTACCGTTCTCTCTATGCTCTTTCTGACTATCCCCCTTTTCGTGGTGTAATAGCCCACGTCCCTGAACTGGCCGTGTACTTCTCGCCTGTATGGCATGCGACTAGGGCCTTGGGTACCTGTTGCTTGTGTAGCACCCTGAGGATTCGGCTGCTACAGGGGTATTGCACCTCAACCCAGAGGTGTGGTATTCCACTCCCGGGTAAGGATGGAGTGTGGAACTGAGCTCAGATAGACTGCATGCACTACATACATCCCATTTCCGGGGGGCAGACCAACGGTACTCCCACTTAAGAAATGTGCAGGTACGACCGTGTCTGTTGCTGGCTGGAGTGGGAGGGGGGTGGAACATCCCAGTAGTGTAGGGGCAGATAGGGGGAGCAGTCTGGGTAATGCTAGGAGCTCATTGGGTGCTGGTCACCTGAGCTCACACATAGAGGGAGTATATAAGGTGGGAACCATCTTAGATCAGGGTCAGTCAGTCAGCCTGTCTTTTGTAGAGGAAGAGAGCAGAGAAGCAGAGCAGCTCCAAGGCCCAGAGAGAGAGAGGAGAAAGAAGGACCCAGAGGGGGAGAAAGAAGGAACTCCAAGAGCCCAAATTAGACCAGAGGGTGAAGAGTTGGCACAAGGGTAGCGGATCCCAAGCTGGTGGAGGGCACTAATCCTTAGCCAGAGACCGGAGGTCGTGGGCAGAATCTGTCACGACCACCCACTAAATCCACCCGGAAGGCAAACCGTGCATAGGGTCAGGGAACCCAGAGACAAGGGTTTACCAACAAGAGGCCCGAGGGAGCCGGACATAGGTGGATCCCTGGTGGGGAAGGCCAGAGAGGAGGACAAGTCAGAAAGGGAGCTCAGGACCACGCTCCAGAATCACCTGGGGGTTGGCCGAGTCCAGGACCTGGTGGACGCAGCACGGCTCGGGTGGTCACTCAAGGCCGGAGTGACCAGAACATCTGCAGTAAGTAAAAACCCTGAACTGCACAGCCCGACTCGGAGTCTTATTACCACTCTCACTGCACCACCCCAACCCCCATCCTCTGCGACTGACCCCCTGAGGCTATACCCCTCCCGTTGGGGGTTATACTACTACCAAGCTGCGCACACACCACCAGCCTCAGCGGACCCTGCTGCAGCGGCGGCCGTATTTACCGCACATCAACGGGTGGCGTAGTCGACACAAAAGAACACTAATAACATCTGTAAGGACTGCCACACACTGAGCTTGACACCCTGGGCACGGACCGGGTCACCGCCACTCGGAGACTACAACCCCCATCTGATCCGGCTCCGGGTATCCCCCAAACAACACTGGCCCAGGGGGTGCGTCAACTTTGGCGTAGTCGGCAGGATTACGTGCCCGCAACAACCGGGTACTGCGTGCCTGAAGAAAAGTTCACCGTTACCTCAAAAAGAAGTCTCCCGCCGGTTCCGGAGGGTCCCCGCCAACGGGCCCCATCACAAGTCGTTTCCCGCCGGTTGCCCGCCATTTGCAGCTTTTTCCCGCCATCCATGGAGTTTCCCGCCACTGGGAGACGATTCCCGCCATTTCCAAAGATTTCCCGCCTTGGAAGAGCGGACGCCATTATGGGCGTGCCAGAGGGTGGCAAAAGGCCACCTCCCATCGTGGGCCAGGTCGAAGAATGGCGCCAAAAGCGGAAACCGCGCCCACCAACAGAGACTGTGATGCTGGAAGTGTCCATCAGCGTGAGAGAACTGCCCCTGGAACTGAAGTTGCCCCGGGACCACCCTCGATGTGGGCGGAGACAGAACAAAAGCGCAAAGATGGGTGCCGCCTGGAGCAGTCTAGAGAGAGCGCACCCGGAGACAAGACGTCTGGAGAAGAGTCCAGAGAGAACATACCCGGAGATGGAGGGAGAGACAGGCAGCACCGACCCAGTGGTCAGGAGCCTGCTGCAAGCAACAAGCCCACTAGGCTTAGTGGAGATCCTGGCACAGCTCCCCCGAGATCGGGAGTGTGCACAGACTGCGCTGGAGGGCCTCGCACGGAGGATGGCCCGGGTGCAGCGGGAGGCGTTGACGGAGTGGAGCCGAGAGATGGCCCAGCAGACCGAAACCCGTCAGCGGAGCACGCCACCCGAGACGAGGAGACAGACCGCCTCTGAGGATGGTGCAGGAGGACTGAAGGCCGGAGACGGCGCCGAGAAGGGAGCCGAACGAATGGAGGCAGGTAAAGGGGACGTCTATACCCCGAGCCGGGAAACCGCGTACCTGCCCCAGCTCCCCGTCGCAGAGCCCGAAGTTCCCCCTGCCGTGCCCGTCGCTGCATCGTCACCGCCGCCGACTAGGCCTCAACCGGAAGCCGCGGCCGTGACCCCTGTGACGTCACACGCCTCGACCTCGAGCGTGGCCAAGCAGGAAGTACCATCGGCCTGGTCGCAAGGCCTAGTACCCCCGGGCGCCGCAATACCAACAGCGCCCCCTACCTCCGCGGAGCCCCCGGCCTGGTCGCAGGGCCGAATAACCCAGGGCGCCGCCGTTCTTACGGTGCCCTTTGCCTTTAAGGTGCCGCCGGCCTGGTCGCAAGGCCTGGTCAATCCGGGCGCCGCTACCACCACAGCGCCTATAGCATCTCGAGTGCCGCACCTGGGCGAAAATCTATTTGCCCAGCACACGTGCCCGGATGGGCAGCCCTTCATATGGCCTGAGGAGTACATTCAACTGGAGCTCCAGAGAGCAAGGCCCATGTGCGAGCCCCTGATTCCGGCTCCGAAGCCCGTAAAGAGGACCTCGCCCCCGCTGGAGGAGGCACAGTTTGAGTGGGACCCCACCGGAGAAGACCTCATGGGGTTCACTCAGGAGACTCGGGCGGCCGCAGCGGAGCGTGCAGAGTGCTGCCGGCAGCAGCTCGAGGTTTTCGAGAAGGAGCGGAGAGAGAGGCGGGTCCGGGAACAGCAAGCCCAAATAAGGAGCGCGGAGCAGAAGAGCCGGACCAGGAGAGATCCCCGTGCAGCGCATGGTCCCCGCACCATCGGGACTGTAATAAAGTTCAATCTGCAGCATGGGTGGGGCTTCATCAGAGACCATCATACCCCCGGCGACGTCTTTGTCACACGCAGAGACGTAGAGAGCCATCTGCCGGAGGGACACAGAGGTCGTGACCTGTATTTAGGGGACGAGGTCACCTTCACCCGGCACAAGTGTGCCAAGGACCCTACGCCCTCCATGTGCATCGCCTGACGGAGGAGGAGCTGCGGTGTGAGGAGGAGCAAGAGGACCCGGACGGGTCTGAAACAGAAACTGAATCCAAAGAAAGAGCAGGAGGACGCCGTCGTTGAGTATGGTAGAGAAGAGACTGTATATAGTTGCCCGTCGGGGTACCAAAAACTGTTGCTGCTTTAAATATGTCCCCGTTGGGACAAGAGTGAACTGTTTACCCGTGTGTCCCTATTCCTAATACCTGGCCGAGGACTGAGAGCGGCCATATCCCCTTTTGTATATAGTTGCGCTTCCTAAAGCGCCCCCTACTGGTTTTATAGGAAAGCCGAGTTTTGTTTTCAAGAAAAGACTGTCGCACTTTACCCGGTCACAAGTTGCACCGTGACCGGAGGAACCAGAAACAAGAATATTTACAAGAATGTTTTATATGAAAAAGTTTTTATTGCTGATAATATATGTGATGTTTTATATGTTGTTTTATATGTTGATGTTTATGAAAAATAATTGTATGTTTTGGATGTTTTTGTATCTTACAGCCCGAGGACGTGCTGTGATTTACCAGGGGGGAATGTAGCACCCTGAGGATTCGGCTGCTACAGGGGTATTGCACCTCAACCCAGAGGTGTGGTATTCCACTCCCGGGTAAGGATGGAGTGTGGAACTGAGCTCAAATAGACTGCATGCACTACATACATCCCATTTCCGGGGGGGCAGACCAACGGTACTCCCACTTAAGAAATGTGCAGGTACGACCGTGTCTGTTCCTGGCTGGAGTGGGAGGGGGGTGGAACATCCCAGTAGTGTAGGGGCAGATAGGGGGAGCAGTGTGGGTAATGCTAGGAGCTCATTGGGTGCTGGTCACCTGAGCTCACACATAGAGGGAGTATATAATGTGGGAACCATCTTAGATCAGGGTCAGTCAGTCAGCCTGTCTTTTGTAGAGGAAGAGAGCAGAGAAGCAGAGCAGCTCCAAGGCCCAGAGAGAGAGAGGAGAAAGAAGGACCCAGAGGGGGAGAAAGAAGGAACTCCAAGAGCCCAAATTAGACCAGAGGGTGAAGAGTTGGCACAAGGGTACCGGATCCCAAGCTGGTGGAGGGCACTAATCCTTAGCCAGAGACCGGAGGTCGTGGGCAGAATCTGTCACGACCACCCACTAAATCCACCCGGAAGGCAAACCGTGCATAGGGTCAGGGAACCCAGAGACAAGGGTTTACCAACAAGAGGCCCGAGGGAGCCGGACATAGGTGGATCCCTGGTGGGGAAGGCCAGAGAGGAGGACAAGTCAGAAAGGGAGCTCAGGACCACGCTCCAGAATCACCTGGGGGTTGGCCGAGTCCAGGACCTGGTGGACGCAGCACGGCTCGGGTGGTCACTCAAGGCCGGAGTGACCAGAACATCTGCAGTAAGTAAAAACCCTGAACTGCACAGCCCGACTCGGAGTCTTATTACCACTCTCACTGCACCACCACAACCCCCATCCTCTGCGACTGACCCCCTGAGGCTATACCCCTCCCGTTGGGGGTTATACTACTACCAAGCTGCGCACACACCACCAGCCTCAGCGGACCCTGCTGCAGCGGCGGCCGTATTGACCGCACATCAACGGGTGGCGTAGTCGACACAAAAGAACACTAATAACATCTGTAAGGACTGCCACACACTGAGCTTGACACCCTGGGCACGGACAGGGTCACCGCCACTCGGAGACTACAACCCCCATCTGATCCGGCTCCGGGTATTCCCCAAACAACACTGGCCCAGGGGGTGCGTCACTTGCTCCTCGCTGTACTGGTCCCTCTGTGTGGCGGAGCCTCCAGGATTCTTAGGCCAAGGGACCTGAAATCCCTCGCAGGTTGGTTCTCTGCTGCTGGGCTTGTAACCCTGACAGCCCCGGACCCCAATGCCCGGTAGATTGGTTCTCTTCCAGGACCGGCTCTCGTCGCCTCTGTCCCTGGCTTGCAGTTTCTCCTCTGCCTCACGGACTCCTCAGCTACAGCTGAATTGTCCCTCCTTCTCTGGGACTAGTCTCACTCCTGAGCTAGGTCTTCCAGTTCTCTCTAACCCTGCCCCCAGTTCCAGCTTTTATAGGGGCAGCCAGCTCCCCCTGCTGGCCTGGGACAGGAGGTGCTGTATGCTAATTGTCCCTAACCAGTGGACCTCCCTCCTGCTCTCAGACACAGATTATTGTTTGTGGCATCCAGGCCTGGGGTGACACATTCTCGCCTAGTAAAATTTAGTACTTCGGACTAAACAGGAACCACAAATACAGGGTATAAATGACAACATAACATATACACAAGTATATTTTGTCCTTGAGGTCACAGCGCTTCCGTGACCGGGTGTCCATGTCACCCAACAAGGTGAAGTTTTCCACGGTGTGGGGACCTGTTTCCATAAACCCCAAGTTCCTGGCCTTGGGCGTGGCGACAAGGCTGAGCTCTCTACTTTGGGCCACAAGGAGGCCACACCGGACAGATTTTTCTTCCGTGGCCATCTTCGAAAGAGGGCACCAAGTGCAACTATCTACAAGACAGTTCCGGTTATTCAGCGTCCATAACCTGTTAGTCCATGAACTAGAAAGACTGGAAAAACATAATTAGCAACCAGGCAACAAACATAAAACATTTACAATATACAGCATTTAGATCTTCCAGCGAGCTGGTATTTGCCCCCTAGTGCTCCGGGTTGACCTGCGTAACCCACTGTCTGGTGGTGGTCTAACCTGACTTTCCCCACTAGCATTCAGGGTACAGCTTCTAGCTGGGTTTACAGGCAGTGCAGGCAGCTATCTGCGGGTCCTTTGGCTTACCGCAGGTATGGCAGGCTCACTGTCAGCAGAGGGTTGACTCTCTTGGGCTGCTGGCATGGGTTCTTCTGCCTCTAGGGCTGCTTGGTCTTCTAATTCCTCCTGCTCTCCTGTAGGTTCCTGCTGGGTTGGTTGAAGGAAGTGTAGGACGGGTACCACTATTGCATCATTTATCCGAGTCCAGGACCGGGGGAACTCTCCAAGAACTGTGCTGATCATTTCTTTCTTGTCTTCTGCGGGTTCAAGGTCATCTTGATCTTCTCCTGCACTCTGTAGTTGCTTGGGGCACCTTTTTAGGTGGTCTCTGGAGACGGTGCTAGTGGTTTCTCCTCCATCCTTGGTAATTACACATACCTTCGGGTTGTTGTGGTTGGACTGCAGTACTGTGTACGGGTCGCTCTCCCACTGGTCATCTAGCTTGTGAAGCCTTCTCTTCCGCTTCAGGACCTGCTCACCAGGTTCCAGGGAACCAGCAGGGGCGTGTTGGTTGAAGAGCCTCTCTTGCTTTTCTCTCGCTTGAGCCAGACTCCTCTCCACACTCTCCTGTACCTTCTTGTACTGTAGCCGCCGTTCCGTATCCCAGTCCGCGTCTGGGGAGGTGTCCTCGGGGGTCAGGACTCCCATGTCCAGGTCTATCGGCAGCTTACCTGGTCTTGCCCTCATCAGGTAAGCCGGGGTGCAATTTGTAGCATTCACCAAGATATGGTTGTATAAGTCTATCAGGTCTGGCAGCTTCTCCGGCTACAGGCTGCGTTCTTCCAGGGGCAACGTTTTGAGGAGATCAATGACGATATTATTCATTTTCTCACATAGCCCGTTGGTTTGTGGGTGGTAAGACGTTGTCCGAATCTTCTTACAGCCGTAGAGGTTGCAGAACTCCTGGAAGATTTCAGCCTCAAACCCTGGACCTTGATCTGTCAAGACCTGTTCCGGATACCCGTGTGGACGGCAGAAGTGTTGTTGGAAGGCTCTGGCCGCTGTTTGGGCTGTCAAGTCTTTAACAGGAACCACCACCAGGAACCGGGAATAGTGGTCCACTATTGTCAGGGCATAGACGTAGCCCAACCGGCTTGGAGCCAGTTTCACATGGTCCAGAGCTACCAGCTCAAGAGGCTGCCTGGTGATGATGGGCATCAAGGGCGTCTTCTGGCTGGTACCGTCCTTCCTTCTGAGGTTACATGGGCCGCAGTCCCTGCACCACTTCTCTATGGCCCCTCTCATTCCGACCCAGTAGAACCGCTCTCTCAGTAGGAACTCCAGTTTCTTCCACCCGAAGTGTCCCGCTCTGTCATGGTAGGCCTCCAGGACCATTGCTGCATCTCGTCTCGGGACCACTACCTGCCAGGTCAGCTCGTGCGTCCGGTGGTTGACAAGCCTTCTGTACAGCTTACCTTTGTAGAGGAATAGCCTGCTTTTCTCCTTCCATAACTGCTTGGCTTCCTCTGGAGCGTCCGAGCCAGGGCTAGCGTCTGCCTGGGTCAACAGGTCTTTCACCAGGCGAATTGCAGGGTCACTATCTTGCGTTTCAGCCCAGCCGTGGTGAGGTAAGGGATTGAACATGACAGTGGTCAAGTCTTTGTCTCTTACACGGTGGGAGTACTGAGTGGCCCCGTACCGGTGGAATGCAGGGAGCTCTATTTCCTCCAACTCATCTGGATCTTCTCCCTCATCAGGCAAGTGGGGAATTCTCGATAGGGCATCTGCATTGGCATTGGCTCGGCCTGCCCGGTACTTGATGGTGAAGTCATAGTTTGCTAGCCGGGCCATCCACCGCTGCTCTAGGGCACCAAGTCTCGCATTGTCCAGATGTGTCTACGGATTGTTGTCCGTGTACACAGTGAACTTCACAGAGGCCAGGTAATGCTTGAAACGTTCTGTTACGTCCCACACCACTGCCAAGGACTCCAGCTTAAAGGAGCTGTAATTCTCCGGGTTTCTCTCGGTGGGCCTCAGCTTCCGGCTGGCGTACGCGATCACCCTTTCTCTGCCCTGTTGGTTCTGTGACAGTACGGCTCCCAGCCCCACATTACTGGCGTCTGTGTGGAGGATAAAAGGCTGGCCATAATCAGGGTAGGCCAGGATCTCATCCCCCGTGAGGGCCATCTTCAGCTGGCGGAAGGACTCCTCTTCCGGCTTGTCTCACTTGAAGGGTGGCTTTTGGCTTCTGGTCTTAGATTGTCCTATAAGGAGGTCCTGCATAGGGGCTGCCATCTTGGTGAACCTGGGGATGAACCTTTGGTAGTAGCCTACCAACCCGAGGAACTGCCTCACTTCTTTTATGTTAGAGGGGTTTGGCCAGTTCTTTATTGCCGTGATTTTGCAGGGTCGGGGGCTACTCCTTCTGCACTCACCACATGTCCCAGGTACTGTACCTTCGGCTTTAACAGATGGCACTTGGAGGGTTTCACTTTCATGCCAAAGCCTGCCAGGGCATCGAACACCTCGGCCAGGTGCTTTAGATGGTCCTCGTAAGTCTTCGAATAGACAATCACGTCGTCCAGGTAAAGTAGGACCGTCTCAAAGTTTCGGTGCCCTAGACAGCATTCCATCAGCCTCTGGAAGGTCCCGGGTGCGTTGCAGAACCCGAACGGCATATAGTTGAATTCACTTAATCCCATCGGGGTGGTGAAGGCGGTCTTCTCCTTATCAGCCTCTGCCACAGGAACCTGCCAGTACCCACTAGTAAGGTCCAAAGTAGAGAAGAAATTAGCTGATTTTAGTGCGACCAAAGACTCCTCTATTCTAGGCAACGGGTATGCGTCTTTATGGGTGATACGATTGACTTCTCTATAGTCCACGCACATTCTCATAGTACAGTCTTTCTTTTTTACCAGAACCAAGGGGGCTGCCCAGGGGCTACAACTGTCTCTAATGACCCCGGCTTCCTTCATTTCTCTCAGCATGCCCTTTGCGTTCTGATAGTGTGCGGGGTGGTACAGATCTGTATCTTTCTTTTATTGGTGGGTGGCTCCCCATGGGGATGTGGTGTTCTACCCCTTTCACTCTGCCGAAGTCTAGCGGGTGCTTACTAAAGATTCTCTCGTACTCTTGAACCACCCGGTAGACTCCTTGTTTTTGGTGCAAGGGAGTGGAGTCAGCACCCACGTGGAGTTTCTGGCACCAGTCCTCCTTGGGTTTCTGGGAACCATTACCCTCTGCTTGGGGAGATGGAGGCAAGGGTTCCATGGCCCTGACATCATTGTGTTCAACAGTATACAATTTGGCTAGTGTAGCGTACCAAGGCAAGTGTACTTCCCTTTCCCCAATGTTTAAGATCCAGACGGGCACCCTTTCATGGCGGACATCGACCACCCCCTGGGCTGTCAAAATGGTGGGCCTGCTGTCTGAGTACACGGGTTCTACCATGGCTTGGTAGTCTCTCCCTCTTAACCCGATTGCATTCCGACACCAGATCATTTCACTTTTGGGGGGCATGGCAATGGGGAACGGGTCGCTCATCCATTCCTCACGCTACCGATCTCACCACCAGACAGTTCTACCTGTTGCCATCTCATCAGGGCTCTTATCTCCTTCTGGAGGACCCTCTGCTGGCTGGAGCTCACATTCATCGCCACCTGCTGCAAAATTACAATTGCTTCTGAAAGACAATTTTCAATCACATTAGTACCCAAGGTTATTTTAGGGTGACTTTCTCGACGGTCAATGTCCACAATGATCACTCCCTGTGCCGGCAGTTCAACTTTACCAATCTTAATGGTCATCTCTCTGAACCCCACCTGCGGCACGGGTTGACCATTGCTGGCGATGATGCTCAAGTCATCATCTGGATAACGAGTTATATCAGTGTCACTCCAGTACTGCTTAAAAAGTACATATTGGATGGTAGTCACTTGGGACCCGGTGTCCAGCAGTGCACTCATGGGGATACCGTCCAGCACTACGGGTAAAACCGGGCGTTCCCCTACCTACTTATCACGCCAATTAGATGGGCCTGATGACCTTATGCCTGGGGGTTGGCCCTTTGCCCCAGGTCGGACCCATTTAAAGTACAGTACCTGGCTACGTGTCCCGGCTGGCTGCAACGGCGGCAAATCGGCTGTCCATCCTCAGTGTAATGATCGGCGGGCCTCCCTCTGAACGACGGGATCCTCCTCCGTCGACGCCACGGGACATCCTCCGGACTGGAAGCCAGCTTGATTGGTCCTGACGGGTCCATCTGTAACGACTGTACGGTCCTGGACAATGCAGCAACACTCTTTGTTAGTTCTTGGACCTGATGGTGCAGGTTTGCAGGCGGGGATGGATTTAGGGCCTGCGCATCAGCCCCCACAAGGTCTGCGGGATAGGGTGCCGCCCCCTGGTGGTAAGGGATGGCTGGGCGCCGGGAAGCTACAGCGCCACCCGGTGCAGGTTCTCGGAGCACCCGGATGGCCCTATCGTTGAACTGTGCAAAAGTCAAATCGGGGTTCTGTAGGGCCATGAGGCGCAGCTGGGTTCTGTGGGCGCTGGACAGCAGACCTTCTATGAACTGGTCAGTCAATAGTTTATCTGTATCCTGCACGCTGCCAGGGTCAGCTTGCTTAATTGCCCCCAAGGCTTCCTGTAAATTTAGGGCATAATCTCGGATGCTATCTTGAGCTCGCTGCTTACATCCATAGAACCGCATTTTGATTTCTGCTGAGGTACGGGCATCAAAGGTGTCCCGTAGACGGGTCAGAACCCCCCTTACAGTCCTTTTCTCCTCAGCTGTCCAAGACTTTACCTCCCGCTGGGCCGCACCAGTTAACTGCCCTATCAGTATGCTTACCTTCTGTTCTTCTGTCAGGGGATAAACTTTGAACAGTCTATACAGCCTTTCTTTAAAGTCGCCCAAGGTATGCGACTCGCCGGCATACTGGGGCAGCCAGGCCGCTCCGGGGATATAGGCAGGGGTGGATTAAGAGTAGCAAGGGCCCCGGGCAGTTTAGAAGGCGCGGGCCCCCTCCACACACCTGATTTATCACGTGACATGTCACATGATCCCCTGTGATAGATCATGTGATAGTTCATGGGAAATTAATTTGGCATAATATTAATTGTGCTGCCTCATCTGAGAGCAGCACAATATTGGGGCAGATACCCTGATTCCAGCGATGTGTCACTTTTTCAGCTACTTGTTGCCATTTTGAGAAAATCACCGTTTTATCTGCTGCAGATCTAGCAGCTCTCTGAATGCTGCGCTCTGTATAGCCCCACCCACACCACTGATTGGCAGCTTTCTGCCCATGCTCAGTGTACACAGAAATCTACTGATCAGTGATGGGGGTGGGGTCCTACAGAACTTACTAGTCATCTAGTGATAATTACCTTCTGACAAATCAATGATTTTATCAAAACAACACTAAACAGCCCAGTAAGTGACACATTACTGGAATCAGTGCCTCTAACCCTACATTATGCTGCTCTCAGATTAGGTGGCAAAAACCTGATGACAGATTCCCTTTAAAAGAGCTGTAAAGACAAAAAAGTTTGTATTAAAAAAAATACAAGCCATTTGTTAAATTAACTTTTTTTCATTGTTAATTCACGTTAGACTGTATCTTCAACACTTTTGTCAGCAGGTCTTATTACAGACTCTGAATAGGGCAGCTCTCTCCCTCTCCCTCAGCAGAAAGTCACAGCATGGTTAAAAAACTGGATCTTTTATGATTTTCTCATAATAAATAAAAAGGACATGCAAGTCCTCCAAACTATTTTTCGTTTCTCTATAGGGGAGGTCCTAAATCTTTCTTGCTCTTTAGTTGATCACATGTCAAAAATGCAAAGCATTTACTATGAACTCGCCTAAAAAAATATACACTTGGAGAGTAATATCATCATCTACATGTAAATATTCCTTGACTCTAAGGGCTCGCTCACACTGTCGTATAACACGGCCGAATGCTATGTGATGTTTTATCGGATAGGACTCGGCTCTATGTTATACTATGGGACAGTGCGATTATTGGCATGAGAAAATAATCTCATTCGATATTCGGACCATGTGCACCCATACAAGTCTATGGGTGCACGTAAAACATTGGACTGCACTCGGACGTCATCCAAGTGCAGTCCGATGAACACTCACAGAGACTATGGAGAAGATGGAGAAAGTAAGTTCTCCATCTTCTCCATATCTGTGCTGCGAGAGAATCGGATCACACTCAGTTGAAGCTCTGACAGAGTTTGAGCCGAGTGTCATTAGCATAATTGGCCCTATTCTCTTGCATGAGAGAATATATGGCTTAGTGAGTGGACCCTAAAACTGAATAGTAGTAACGGACAGGCACCACACAAGCGGGATCCATGTAGCTCTCAGATGTCATGTAGGTAGGGCTTCATTCCATGGGGTAGAGCTTAATTTCAAAGTATATAAAAAAAATGGACTTCAAATAAAAATTAAATAAACACAAAAAGCACTAATTGAATTATTTTTTTCATATTTATGTTTGCAGCCCCTTTAAAAACCCTTTGAGGACCAAGGCACATATATGTCCCATAGTTTTAAACTGGAAAAAAAATTGATTGAATAAAATTTAAGGTCCTCCAAGGTTTAAGTAGGTCATAAATTCATATGAATACTTGCTCATACAATTGCACATGCCAAAAGATGAAGAAGAACAGAATCAAAAATATGACATTAAGTGGAGCACTTACAGGTATTCAAGGTGAAAGAGACCAGCAAAGGCATCGTCTCGAATGACAGTAAATGAGTTAGAATTCAGCAAGCTGAAAATGAAGACAGCAGGTTAGAAGCGAACCAGACTTTATGGTGCTCAGAATTAGTCAAGCAGAATTTATTGACTGCTCTTGCAAAACACTGAGACTCCCGCTGTGTATAGATGGCTCCGTGCGGCCTCCCGCTGTGTATAGATGGCGCCGTGCGACCTCCCACTGTGTATAGATGGCGCCGTGCGGCCTCCCGCTGTGTATAGATGGCACCGTATAGATGGCTACGTGCGGCCTCCTGCTGAGTATACGTGTATAGCTGGCTACGTGCGGCCTCCTGCTGAGTATAGATGCCGCACGGCGCTCCCCCCAGAGACAGCAGGAGGCCGCACAGCGCCATCTATACTCAGCGGGAGACCGCACGTAGCCATCTATACACAGCAGGAGGCCGCACGGCGACATCTATACTCAGCGGGGGGCCGCACGTAGCCATCTATACACAGCGGGGGGCGCACGTAGCCATCTATACACAGCGGGGGGGCGCACGGCGCCGTCTATAAACAGCGAGGGGCCGCACGTAGCCATCTATACACAGCGGGAGGCTGCACGGAGCCCCCCCAGAGACATCAGGAGGCCGCACGGCGCCAACTATACTCAGCAGGAGGCCGCATGCAGTCATACACACACACAAACATATACAGACACGCATAAACACATTTGAAACACAAAAATACATACAAACAGGCATCACACAATGACATCTGCCCACACACACACACACACACACAAACAGACAGACATCACACACACACACACCTGCCCACACACACACCTGCCCACACACACACACCTGCCCACATACACATCTGTGTGTGTGTATGTATAGTGTGTGTGTGTGTGTATAATGTGTGTGTATGTATACTGTGTGTGTATGTATAGTGTGTGTGTGTGTGTGTATAATTTGTGTGTGTGTATTTTTTTTTTAAGTTAAAAACAAGTAAAATGCTTGTGGCATCAATATCAAGACTCCAGATATAAGGGCCTATTCACACTGAATTTTGCAATGCATTCATCTCCTCTTTCCAGGCTTCTATCTAAATCCCTGAAAAATGGCATTCAGATGTGCCTTGACATAGCCATTGATTTGAACAAAGGCAAACCGAGGCTAAAGTCTGAATCTTTAAGCTCCATTTTCTCTGCTTTCAGATGTCTCATTTCAGACAGCACAATCCTGAATTTCAGGGATTCAGTTGTAAGCCTTGTGTAAAGACCTGAATGCAGCGCTGAATGTAGTGTGAATAGGTCCTTACATCCTACACCACCTCAGGGGATTGTTGTTATGGAGTATTGCCCCTGGGTGGCCGCAGTTATGACCACCACCAGGGCTCGCGGTCACCCACCCTAACTTTGGTATTCTGGGGAGCTGGTATAATGAATATCTGAGAAGAGCCCTAGAGAAGCAAGAACATTGGACAACCAAGAGGTGGTGGCCTCAAGTCAGGTGTAGTGTTCAACAGGGCAAGACTTTCTAACCTGCCCACACACACACACACACACACACATATACACACACACACCTGCCCACACAGACACACACACACACCTGCCCACACAGACACACACACACCTGCCCACACACACACACACACACACACCTGCCCACACACATACACATCTGCCCACACACACACACACACACACACCTGCCCACACACACACACACACCTGCCCACACACAAACACACCTGCCCACACACAAACACACCTGCCCACACACACACCTGCCCACACACACACACACCTGCCCACACACATACACACCTGTCCACACACAGACACCAACACCTGCCCACACACACACACACCTGCCCACACACACACACACACCTGCCCACACACACACACACACCTGCCCACACACACATCTGCCCACACAGACACCTGCCCGCAAACACACACACACACCCATATACACACACCTGCCCACACACACACCTGCCCACACACATACACACACCTGCCCACACACACACCCACACCTGCTCACACAGACACCTGCCCACACACACACACACACACACACACACATATACACACACACACATATACACACACACACCTGCCCACACAGACACACACACATATACACACACACACATATACACACACACACACACCTGCCCACACAGACACCTGCCCCCACAGACACCTGCCCACAAACACACACACACCTGCCCACACACACATCTGCTCACACACACACACACTCACCATCCCCCGGCTCAATTCCTCCTGCCTGCTCTCTCTCTTTTCCGGTGCAGCACTGCAGGCCGGGGCGCACTGTGTGACGTCACAGCTAGGAGACACAGCCGCGCACAGGGCCATCTCTCCTAGCAGTGACGCGGCCGGGCCAGCACAGGGAAGTTAACTGCTGCAGTGCTGGCCCGGCCGATGAAGAAGTAGCGGTGGCCGCTGCTGGGGGAGCAGTCCAGGCCCCCCCCTCCCGCCACTGCTACCGCTATGTGCCGCGGCGGCCCGCACATATAATGAGGGCAATCCGGCATTAGACACCCCGCCTGGAGCCGTGGACCCCCTGCAGGCTCAGGGCCCTGGGCGGTCGCCCGGATTGCCCTCATTATAATCCGCCTATGGATATAGGGCATGGAAAACGGCATCACAGCTGCAGCGGCTACGCTGGTGGTAGAGGGTCCCTCCGCGTCCGACATCTTCCTCCCTCCTAATTAACCGTGGCCTACCTTCTGGCGATCCTCTTCTGTAGGCCGCGGCTTCCCTCGCGATGCTCTGGGAGAGGACCTTGCGTTGCTCGGTGATGACGTCGGCATCCGCTGGATCTCCATCCAGGACCTTGAGCAGCGTCTCAGCGTAGGGCGGGGCTTCAGGTCTCACGCGTTTTTGGACGTCCACGCCCCTCTTCTTCCCGCGCGTCGTCCCGAAGATGGCGCCCGATGGCGGGAAACGGCTCCGATTGGCGGGAAATGGCCCCAAATGGCGGGAAACTTCACTCAGATATGTATAGAGTCTTTTCCAGGCACGCAATACCCGTTTGTGGCGGGTTGGTCACAATTCTGCCGACTACGCCAAAGCTGACTCCCCCCCTGGGCCGTGGGGTACCCGGAACCGGGCCTTCTAGTGTACGGTGCTGATGGGTGTTGTAGTGGCAACCCGATCCCGTGGCTCAGGGTGGTCAGACCAAATGGTGGCAGTCTATTTATCAGTGTTTTGAATGTCCGACTACGCCACCCGTGGATTGCGGTTGGAGATAACCGCCGCTGCAAGGCAGACCGCTGAGGCTGGTGCTGGTGTGCAGCACAGGGGTAGGATAACTCCCCATGGGAAGAGTGTAGCCTCAGGGCAGTGTAGGTGGATGTTGGGGGTGATAGTGCAGGCCGCAATAGTAAGAGTTCAGAGTCCGCTTCAAACAGTTCAGGGTCTTTATTGTAGATATTATTAATGGCCCAACAGTACCGGTTAGGAATGGGCCTGGGTGTCTGAGAGCATTCGGGCGAGCCCCACTGGTCAGGGTGAGTGTGTAGGCCTACCGTTCTCTCTATGCTCTTTCTGACTATCCCCCTTTTCGTGGTGTAATAGCCCACGTCCCTGAGCTGGCCGTGTACTTCTCTCCTGTATGGCTTGCGACTCAGGCCTTGGGTACCTGTTTGTTGCTCCTCGATGTACTGGTCCCTCTGTGTGGCGGAGCCTCCAGGCTTCTTAGGCCAAGGGACCTGAAATCCCTCGCAGCTTGGTTCTCTGCTGCTGGGCTTGTAACCCTGACAGCCTCGGACCCCAATGTCCAGTAGATTGGTTCTCTGCCAGGACCGGCTCTCGTCGCCTCTGTCCCTGGCTTGCAGTTTCTCCTCTGCCTCACGGACTCCTCAGCAACAGCTGAACTGTCCCTCCTTCTCTGGGACTAGTCTCACTCCTGAGCTAGGTCTTCCAGTTCTCTCTAACCCTGCCCCCAGTTCCAGCTTTTATAGGGGCAGCCAGCTCCCCCTGCTGGCCTGGGACAGGAGGTGCTGTATGCTAATTGTCCCTAACCAGGGGACCTCCCTCCTGCTTTCAGAAACAGATTATTGTTTGTGGCATCCAGGCCTGGGGTGACACACACACACTGCTCTATATTTAGTATGATGCCCCCACTCCTCCATATATATAGCATGATAGTCCCACTGCTCCATATACAGGTGCATCTCACTAAATTAGAATATCATCAAAAAGTTAATTTATTTCAGTTCTTCAATACAAAAAGCTGTCTTTCAGCTCATCTGCATTGTTGGGTCTGGTGTCTCTCATCTTCCTCTTGACAATACCCCATAGATTCTCAATAATAGATTCTCTATGGGGTTAAGGTCAGGCGAGTTTGCTGCCAATCAAGCACAGTGATACTGTTGTGTGTAAACCAGGTATTGGTACTTTTGGCCGTGTGGACAGGGGCCAAGTCCTGCTGGAGAATGACATTTTTATCTCCAAAAAGCTTGTCGGCAGAGGGAAGCATGAACTGCTGTAAAATGTCCTGGTAGCCGGCTGTGCTGACTTTGGTCTTGATAAAACACAGTGGACCTACACCAGCAGATGACATGGCCTCCCAAACCATCACTGATTGTGGAGCCTTCACACTAGACCTCAAGCAGCTTGGATTGTGGACTCTCCACTCTTCCTCCAGACTCTGGGACCTTGATTTCCAAATGAAAATTGGAACTCTAGGACCTTGTGGAGTGTGTCAATGACTGCCTTCTGGACATCTGTCAAGTCAGCAGTCTTCCTCATGATTGTGGAGCATACTGAAACAGTATTGAAGAACTGGAATAAATTAACTTTTTGAAGATATTCTAATTTAGTGAGATGCACCTGTATATACTATGATGGTCCCACTGCCCCACATACATATAGTATAATGGCCCCACTACTCCATATGTAGTATGATGGACCCACTACTCCAGATATATAGTAGGATGGCTCCACTGCCCGATCATTTAAAAAAATATCTCACTTAATCCTGATTCCCTACATCACGGCCTCTGTCTCCTCTTCCATGGCGGGACAGCAGAGCAGAGCGATGCAATGATGTCACCGAGCCACCTGCGTGAGGATGCTGACATCTCGTTAACCGCAGGCCTATGGCGATCTGTGGCATATGAAAGAGATAGTGATAGGGCAGGGAGCTTGTGTCCCACTGCTTTATCATGCGACGCCTCTGCATAAGAGACATTAGGGCTACATTAGCTACGTCACAGAAGACACTGGAGCTGGAGTATATAGAATAGGAGACACTGGGGCTGGCGTATATTCATCACAGGATACATTGGGGCTAGAGCATATACATCACAGAAGAAGCTGGAGTATATAGAATAGGAGACACTGGGGCTGGAGTATATAGAATAGGAGACACTGGGGCTGGCGTATATTCATCACAGGATACATTGGGGCTAGAGCATATACATCACAGAAGAAGCTGGAGTATATAGAATAGGAGACACTGGGGCTGGAGTATATAGAATAGGAGACACTGGGGCTGGCGCATATACAGTTCTGCTCAAAAGTTTACATACCCCGGCAGAATTTTTCCTTTCTTGGCCTTGTTTCAGAAAAAATGAATGATAACAAAAACACTTTTTCTCCACTCATGGTTATTGGTTGGGTGAAGCCATTTACTGTCACATTTCTGTGTTTTCTCTTTTTAAATCTTAATGACAACTAGTGATGAGCGAGCATGCTCGCTACTGCTCGGTGCTCGCCCGAGTATCTCACTGCTCGAGATGCTCTGCGCTCACCGAGTATTTCCGGGTTGGTCGGGCGGGAAGTCGGGACCCATCCCTGCATGTTTGGTGCTCTTTACAGAGCCAATGAACATGCAGGGATTGCCTGCCATGCACTGTAATGCCATAGCCATGTTGGTTGTGGGCATTACAGTGATTGGCTGGCTGCACAGCGTCATCAGGTCTATATCTGACCTGGCACCGCCATGCTCATCACAGTTACTCCGGATCAGACAGTGTAGGGAGAGCTGCTGCTGCGTTAGGGAGAGATTTGATCGTGCATTAGGTAGTGTAGTGAGAAAAACCGCACATTACACATATACATCTCAACAAACAGTCCTTCTGAGGACTAATCCATCTGCAGAGATATCAGGCAGGCAGTGTAAATAGGCAGGCAGGCAGTGTATATAGCAGACTGCAGTGCATATAGCACAAGAGGCTCCATTCCAATTCTGCCTTCTGCTGCTGTTAGATATTTCTATACAAAGGCCCAGGTCTCAGGGGCGAGGAATACTTTTCTTTGGATCTTAATCCTCATTATTTGCTTATAAAGCAATCCAGAGAACACCGTTTTTCTGCACCATTTGCTTGTTGGCACTGCAGAATACAGCCAGGTCCTTTCCATATTAGAGCGCTAGAAATCCAGCTATTTAAAACTGTGTTTTCTCCGTCACACAGATCACATATACGTTGTCAGAAAATACTGCCATTTCTGGCCTCCATTTTTTCAGTGTGTCAGTGAAGCAATTCACAGCAGTTTGCTGTTCACACTACTTACCTACAGGCCAGGAATTTAAAACTCTGTTTTCTCCATCACACCGATCACATATAACTTCGCTTCAAACTCAATCATTTGTAGTGAGCGTGGAAGATACTATCCTCCATTTAAAATGGGCAAGGCACGTGGCAAGGGACGGGGAACTGGACGTGATGGTAATGGTGCATGCAGAGGCCGAGGACAAGGCCGTGGGCAAGCCGAAATTGTGCCACAACAAACACCCACATCTTCTCGCCTGACCTTCCTGTCCCAATTTCTAGGGGACCGCAGCACACCACTATTGAACCCAGATCAGTGTCAAAAGGTTGTTGGTTGGATAGCGGATAATGCTTCCAGTCACTTAGCCACCACCACCACCCTGTCTTCCACACGGTCAAGTCTCAGTAGCCATGAGTCTGGACCTCATATTCCTCACCCTGATCCTCCTTCCTCCCACCATGCCGAGTACCCAGAGACAATTGATCCCACACTTGGACAATCTGAAGAGCTGTTCACTTTTCCATTTATAGATTCGGGCCTCTCGCCCGGTCCACTTGAAGCGGGGCAAGAGGAGATCACGTGTAGCGATGCCCAAATATTTGAGCAGCCACGGTCACACGAAGGCGACGGTGGGAAACTGTCATAAGAGGTGGACGATGATGAGACACAATTGACAGAAAGTCAGGAATAGTACCAGGGTGCAGAAGTGGGAGACGAGGTGGTGGATGATATAGTAACTGACCCAACCTGGCAGGAGGACATGCAGAGCAAGGACAGCAGCACACAGGGGTAGGGAGGCAGAGCACCCCAACAGGCAGGAAGAAGCAGTGTGGTGGCCGCAGACAGAAGGCAGGCTACCGTTTCCCGTAACACCAACATGAAGGAAGTTGCCACTACAACTGTTAGGTCTTCCCGAGTCTGGTTGTTTTTTAAAGACTCTGCCGATAACTCCAAAAAGGCCATTTGCATCACGAGCCAGACCAGCATCAGCAGGGGTGGCAAAACGACCAGCCTGACCACCACCAGCATGATGAGGCACATGGCAGCAAAGCACTCGACTTTGTGGGCCGAACACCAGGGTCCAGGAACAGTGTCTACAGGTGGCACCATTGCTTCTTCTGCTGTTGTGCATGCAAGTCAATCCCCTGTCCATAGTGCATGCAAAGATGTCTCCTGCCCTGCTCCTGTCATTGCACACTCTCAAGTAGCAGCATCAGGAAGCACGTCCATGTCCTTGTCCCAGCGCAGCGTTCAGTTGTTCATACTCCAGTCCTTGGAATGCAAGCGCAAATATGCAGCCAACGTCCCACAGGCCACACTACTAAATTCTCACAATTCACGACTGCTTGGCTCGAAATGTTGCCTTTTAGGCTTGTGGAAACAGAAGCATTCCGCAACCTGATGGCGGCGGCCGTCCCTCGGTACTCTGTCCCCAGCCGCCACTATTTCTCCCAGTGTGCCGTCCCCACATTACACAAGCAAGTGTCCCAAAACATTAGCCGTGCCCTCAACAACGCAGTTACCGGTAAAGTCCACCTAAACACGGACACGTGGACAAGTGCTTGTGGGCAGGGACGGTACATCTCGCTGATGGCACACTGGGTTAACATAGTGGAAGCCGGGACCCAGTCGGACCTTGGGACGGAACACGTCCTCCCGACGCCAAGGATTGCAGGCCCTAGGTCAATCAGGGTTGCCCCCACGGTCTACAGCTCCTGAACCTCATGCTCCTCAGCCTGCTCCTCCTCCTCAGCCTCCATCTCCGAAATGACCACATCAGTCACAAGCTGGAAGCACTGCAGCACTGCCTCGGCCAAGCGGCAACAGGCTGTGCTGAAGCTAATATGCTTAGGTGAAAAAACACACAATGCTGAAGAGTTATGGACAGCTCTGAAAGAGCAGGCAGATCTGTGGCTCAAACCGCTGAACCTACAGCCAGGCATGGTCGCGTGTGACAATGGCTGGAACCTGGTGGCGGCTCAGAGGCGAGGCGAGCTCACACACGTACCATGCCTGGCCCATGTGCTTAACCTCGTGGTTCAGCGGTTACTCAAATCCTACCCGGAGCTGCCGGATCTGCTTGTTAAAGTATGCCGCCTGTGTGCCCATTTTAGAAAGTCAGCTACAGCTTCCGCTGCCCTTGCAGTGTTTCAGCAGCGTTTGCAGCTTCTGGCTCACAGACTGGTGTGTGATGTCCCCACACGTTGGAACTCTACATTGCAGATGTTGGGAAGGATTTGTGAGCAGAAGAGGGCAGTTGTTGAGTACCAGCATCAAAAAGGCTATCGGTATTCAGTTCAGACTCCACACATAAGACCTCAGTAGTGGACGTGGATGTCAGACATATGTACCATCCTCCAAAACTTTGAGGACTCCACCAAGATGGTGAGCGGCGATGACGCCATAATTAGCGTCACCATCCCGCTTCTCTGTCTTCTGAAACGCTCTCTGCTCACAATCAAAGATGATGCATTGCAGGCGGAGAATGATAAGATGGAGCAATTAACCATACAGGGTGATTACACACAGCCAAGCCTCATCTCATCCCAACGTGGATTGGGTGACAATGAGGAAGAGGAGGAGGAGGAAGGACAGGAACTAGTTTCATGCACTATAGACGGTGCTATCTGCACAGCTGTCATACCGTCTGTTCAGCGTGGATGGCCAGAGGACAGAGAGGAGGAGGAGGAGAGCATGGTCAGTCATCCTCTTGGTGAGGACACGGAAGTCTTGCCTGTTAGTAGTCTGGCACGCATGGCTGAGTTTATGTTATGCTGCCTTTCCCATGACCCTCGCATTCTCAAAATTTTAGGTCATTACTGGTTGGTGACACTTCTAGACCCACTCTACAAGGAGAACTTTATATCTCTTATTCCTGAGGCGGACAGGTGTACAAAAATGAGGCAGTACCAGAAGGCCCTTGTTGCGGACCTATTAAAAAAATTCCCATCTTAAAATGCTGGAGGCAGAGGGCACACTTCGTTCGACAACCAAGGAGTACAGGCGAGAGAGACACAACTTCAATCCAGCAGAGGCAGGGGAACACTGTCAAAGTTCTGGGAGAGTTTTCTCAGACCCTCCCATCGCACAGGCCCTGAGGCGCAGGGTACTCTCACAAGGAGTGCAAAGTTTGGGAAGATGCTGAGGGAGTACCTTGCCGTACCGTACCAACGTCCTCCGTGATTCCTCTGTGCCTTATAAATATTGGGTATCCAAGCTAGATATGTGGAATGAACTGGCTCTCTATGCCTTGGAGGTCCTGGCCTACCCTGCTGCCAGCATTTTATCAGATCGGGTTTTTAGTGCCGCTGGTGGAATTATAACTGATAAGCGCATCCTCCTGTCAACTGAAAATGCTGACAGGCTGACTCTTATAAAAATGAACAAGGGCTGGATTGGGCCAGACTTCTCAACACCACCGAATGATAGTGACGCGCCCCCTGGGTCATGTTCAGGGGATACCCGGAGCCGGATCTGGATAGGGGTAGTAGTCCTTGTGGCGGTGACCCGGTCCGTGCCCAGGGTGTCAAACTAAGTGGCAGTCTATGGCAGTAGATGTTAACTTGATCGACTACGCCACCCGTTGAGTGCGGCTTTGAAGCCGCCGCTGCAGAACAGTCCACTGAGGCCAGGTGTATCAGGATGTGCAGCGTGGTGGTATAACCCCCAACGGGAGGGGTATGGCCTCAGGGCAGCAGATGCGGATGATGGGGGTAGTTGTAGGCCGGTGGCATTTCCTGCTTGGCCGCGCTCAGGGTTGAGGCGCGTGACGTCACAGGGGGCGTGGCCGCGGCTCCTGCCGCTTGAGGCCTAGCTGGGAACGGTGGCGGTGCAGCGACAGGCACGGTAGGGGGAATTTCGGGCTCTGCGACGGGGAGCTGGGGCAGGTTCACGGTTATTAGGCTTGGGGTTGTGACGTCCCCTTTACCTGCCTCCGTCTCTTCAGCTCCTTCCTCGGCGTCGTCTCCGGCCTTCATTCCTCCTGCACCATCCTCAGAGGCGGTCAGACTCCTCGTCTCGGGTGGCGTGCTCCGCTGGCGGGTTCCAGCCTGCTGGGCCATCTCCCTACTCCACTCAGTCAGCATTTCTCGCTGCACCCGGGCCATCCTCCGTGCGAGGCCCTCCAGCGCGGTCTGTGCACGCTCCCGGTCTTGGGGGAGCTGTGCCAGGATCTCCACCAGGCCTAGTGGGGTGGTTGCTTGCAACAGGCTCCTGACCACAGGGTCGGTGCTGCCTGACTCTCCCTCCATCTCCGGGTGCGACCTCTCCAGACTCCTCCAGGCTGCACCCATCCTCGCTCTTTTGTTCTGTATCCGCCCATACTGAGGGCGGTCCCGGGGCAACTCGGTGATTGTCAGTTCCAGGGGCAGTCCCCTCACGCTGATGGACATCTCTATCATTACAGTCTCTGCTGGTGGGGGCGGTTTCCGCTTTTGGCGCCATTCTTGGACCTGGCCCACGATGGGAGGTGGCCTCTTGCCACCCTCTGGCACGCCCATAATGGCGTCCGCTCTGCCAGGGCGGGAAATCTTCTCAGATGGCGGGAATCGTCTCCCAGTGGCGGGAAACTGGCAAACGGCGGGAAACGATCCGAGATGGCGTCCGATGGCGGGGACCCTCCGGAACCGGCGGGAGACTTCTTTTTGAGGTAAATGTGAACTTTTCTTCAGGCACGCAGTACCCGGTGGTTGCGGGCACGTAATCCTGCCGACTACGCCAAAGTTGACGCACCCCCTGGGCCATGTTCAGGGGATACCCGGAGCCGGATCTGGATAGGGGTAGTAGTCCTTGTGGCGGTGACCCGGTCCGTGCCCAGGGTGTCAAACTAAGTGGCAGTCTATGGCAGTAGATGTTAACTTGATCGACTACGCCACCCGTTGAGTGCGGCTTTGAAGCCGCCGCTGCAGAACAGTCCACTGAGGCCAGGTGTATCAGGATGTGCAGCGTGGTGGTATAACCCCCAACGGGAGGGGTATGGCCTCAGGGCAGCAGATGCGGATGATGGGGGTAGTTGTAGTGTAGAAGGGAGAGTCAGAGACGTGGGATGCAGTTTCAGGGTTTTTAACTCACGGGTGTTCCTTTGGTCACTCTGGCCTTGAGTGACCACCCGAGCCGTGCTGCGTCCACCAGGTCCTGGACTCGGCCAACCCCCAGGCAGTTCCGGAGCGTGGTCCTGAGCTTCCCTCTCTCCTCTCTTTCTCCTGGCCGTCCCCACCAGGGATCCACCTTTGGCCGGCTCCCTCGGGTCTCTTGGTGGTTAAACCTTCTCTGGGTTCCCTGACCCTATACTTGGTGTGCCTTTCTGGTGGATTTGGTGGGGGTCGTGGCAAATCTTGACCATGACCTCCGGTTCCTGGCTGAGGATGATTGACCTCCACCAGCTTGGGTTCCGGTACCCGTGTCCGCCAACCCTTCACCCTTCTGGCTTAATTCTGGGTTCTCAGGGTTCCCTCTTGTCTTCCACTCTGGGCCTTCCTTCTTCCTCTCTCCTCACTGCAGGCCTAGCCCTGGAGCTGGGCCCAGACGGAACCACAGCTCCTGTCAGCCCTCCTGGCTGAACTCTTCCTCAGCTCCTAAAAAGACCCTGTCCTAAGATGGTGCCCACCTTATATACTCCCTCTATGTGTGAGCCCAGGTGACCAGCACCCAATGAGCTCCTAGCTTTACCCAGAGTGCTCCCCCTATCTGCCCCTACACTACTGGGATGTTCCACCCCCCTTCCCACTCCAGCCAGGGACAGACGCTGTCGTACCTGCACATATATACTTGGTGGGAGTACCGTAGTTCTGTCCCCCGGAAATGGGATGTATGTAGTGCATGCAGCCTACTAAGCTCAGTTCCACACTCCATCCTTACCCGGGAGTGGAATACCACACCTCTGGGTTGAGGTGCAATACCCCTGTAGCAGCCGAGTCCTCAGGGTGCTACAATAGCAGCGTAACATAAACTCAAATCCAGTGTCTTTTCTTGGGAGGTGTATTCCCATGCACCTTTTCACACCCACACATGGGTATACGCTTCCTGATTTTGGCTATTTGCTCTTGTCCTCCTCCTTCTCCTCATCCTCCACCACCATATCACCAGGGTGACCGTGGTCCATGATGCAACACCCACATAATTTTTTTTAAGGGTGTTTGACTCGCCCCTGGGCCATGGGGCACTCGGAGCCGGGCAATAGGGAGACGGTGGGGGTAGTAGTGGCGACCCGGTTCCGTGGCTCAGGGTGGTCAGACCAGTGGTAGTCCTTTAGCCGTCCTAAGTGATGTCCGACTGCGCCACCCGTGGATTGCGGTTATTATGAACCGCCGCTGCAAGGCAGATCGCTGGGGCTGATGATGTATGCAGCTGAGGTAGTGTGACTCCCCACGGGAAGAGTGCAGCCCCAGGGCAGTGTAGTGGATGGTGGGGGTGATGGTGCAGAGAGTCCCAGTGCCGTTAGTGCTGGAGGAGCGAAAGAGTACACAGACAACGTACTGCAGTCCAATGTCTTTTACTCACAGTTCATGTACTCCGGGTCACTTCTGTCAGCAATGACCGCCCGAGCCGTGCTGCGTCCACCAGGTGAGGGGCTCGGTCAACCCCAGGCAGTTCAGGAGCATGACACAGGACCCCTTCAATCCTTTCTCTGGCCTGCCTCACCAGTGACCCACTTTTGTCCAGCTGCCGCGGACTTGTGCGGGTAAATGTGGTTCCCGTTCCCCGCTGTCCTATATGGTGCCTTCCTAGCAGGTTTGATGAGGTGTCGCACCAATAAATGATCACGACCTCCGGTCTTTGGCTGAGGGCTGTTTCTCCGCCACCAACTTGGGATCCGGTACCCTTAATCTGCCTGACCCTTCACCCTGTATTCTCGTTGGTTCTTAGGGTCCCTTCTGCCGTCTTGTTCCTGAGCCCTTCTGTTTCTCTCTTTCTCTTTCTCTTCTGTTCCTTTCTGTTCTTGTTCCTTTCTGTTCTTGTTCCTTTCTGTTCCTGGCCTTCACCCTAGGCCTGCCTCGTGGAGCTGGGCCCAGACTGAGCCACAGCTCCCTGTCAGCCCTCTCTGGCTGAACTCCTTCTCTTACTCCACTCACTGAACTTCTCTTCTTCTCTTCTCTCTGTGCTGGCTGGGCCTCAGAGGCTAGGCCCGCCTACGGAGAAGAGCCCCTTGCAGAGGCCGCCACTCTGTCACTTCTTCTCTCTGACTGAACACTGTTCTAAGATGGTGCCCACCTTTTATACCTCCCTCTAGAACATGAGCCCAGGTGACCAGCAAACAATGGGCTCCTATCTACGCTCAGGAACCAACCCCTATCTGCTCCTACATCACTGGGTATTCCTACCCCCTCCCCACTCCAGCCAGGGACATGGTCTGTCGTGCCTGCATTTCTGTCTAATGGGAGCACCGTTGAGCTGTCCCTCGGAAATGGGGTGAGTGTGCTGTATGCAGCTAACTGAACCCTGGTCCATACTCCATCCTTACCCGGGAGTGGAATATCACACCTCTGGCAGAGGTGCAATACCCCTGTAGCGGTCGAGCCCTCGGGGCGCTACATTTTTATGATGCCCTTAAAAAAAATTTTTTATACAGTATGTTCATGTATACCCCCCAGGAGTAAATGTTTGTCAGCCCATACACTTAGTGCATGGCATTACAAGTATAGGAGGCCCGCTCCTTTCTAATGGTAACAATTTTTTATGATGCGCTCCTCCACGTCTCTTCCAAGGGCCATTGAAGTGCCTCCAAATTTTTGGCAGCTCTTGCAGTCACTGCATAGTCCAACACTATGGGAGACTCTCTCCTTTCTAATGGGAATTTGTCATTACTGTGGCCTGGTCTATGTGTCTTTAAATTCTTAGTGGGTTTTTTCCTAAACTTGGTCAGCCGGTGGACTCACTGCATACCCTATAACTGTATAGCAGACCCTCTCCTTTCTAATGGGAACATGTCGTACCTTGTTAATGTGGCCCTGCTCTGTGTGTCCTTAAATTCTTAGTGGGGTTTTTCCTAAAATTTGTCAGCCGTTGGATTCACTGCATACCCTATAACTGTATAGCAGACCCTCTCCTTTCTAACGGGAACATGTCGTACCTTGTTACTGTGGCCATGCTCTTTGTGTCTTTAAATTGTTAGTGTTTTATTCAAAAATTTTGGCCACCCTTGCAGTCACAGCATGGGCATTACCACTATAGAAGACCCGCTCCTTTATAATGGGAACATTTTTTTTACTGAGACCCTCCTCTATGTCTCTTCAAAGGGGTATTAGGTTGCGTCCAAATTTTTGACAACCCTTGCAGTCACTGGATGCGCAATAACAGTATAGGAGACCCACTTGTTAATAATGGGAACAACAAAGCATAGCCCTCTGATGGCTCTCTAACAATAGCTAAGGCCGACTGCTGGCCTTTTAAGAATAGTAAGGGCCGTCTGATGTTCCTATAAAAATAGGCTTTATGACTTTCAGAGTCCCTCCATCATAAATAAAACAGGATGTGTCTGATGACACCACATTACCAGATTAGGTTGTAAAATGTTAAAATGACTTTTCCCGGTGAATGCATTTGTCATAAAAAATAACATAAAAAAACATAACAATAGGATCTTTCTTTAGTATAAAAAACAGCATCACCAATTTAACCTCAATGTAATCACATTGTTCAGCTCATGCACCTCCTCCTCCATCTCCGAAATGACCACATCAGTCACAAGCTGACAGCACTGCTGCACTGCCTTGGCCAAACAGCAGCAGGCTGTGCTGAAGATAACATGCTTAATGTTTAATTAACAAACCGCCCAGCGCTGCATAGTTGTTGAAAGCTGTAACACAGCAGCTTGATCTGTGGCTCTCACCGCTGAACATACAGCCAGGCATGGTCGTGTGTTACAATGGGCGGAACCTGGTGACGGAGAAATGACAACCGGGGTAAATAAGGTTTCCCTATATGCCAGTCCTTTCACAGAGCTAAAGAATATGGCATGCTGTGAAATACAACTCCCACTGAGAAGCTGTTTCAGATTGAAAAACATTCTGCCCACCAGAGGATTTGTTTCTGAGGGCTAACCTTTCTCACCCGCTCAAGAGCCCCATAGCAGCTGCAAAGTTAGCGCTATCATGAACTCTCCTGAGGTAGAAGCCAAGGCACACCAGAGAATTCTCTGGTGGGACTGTCCAACCCTGTGGGAGAACATATAAATTTCTTGCAGATGTTGTCCTTGCTGGGATTTGAACCCAGGATCCCAGTGCTGCAAGACTTCAGTGCTAACCACTGATCCAATGTGCTGCCGTTCACCCTCTAATATCTAACAGGCTGGAGAAACTTGAACCTACTGCCACTCTATCATCAGCTCCTTTGTGAGAAAATTTATTTTGGCAGCCACTCAGTCTACCAAATAAAATTCCAGAGAAGGAAATTGAGGATGGCTTCGCTGCTGGTACTGGGGGCAGTGCTAATACCATGGTGTTGTACCATAGTTTGCTGGAAATATTCCAGGCTGGTAGGAGGCAAGAAAATTGCCACAGAAAAGTACCAGCAGTAATGTTCAGGCCAGATTTCAAGTGCAAGCAGCTTTAGAGGGCTTCCTGGGAGAAATGACACTCAGGGTAGATACGGTTTACCTCTATGCCAGTCCTTTCACTGAGCTAAATACAACTCTTATCAAAAAAAGTTGTGGACTGGCTCCGTACCGTCCCTGGCCACATTCACCTGTCCACGTGTTTGTGGTTAGGCAGTCCTTCTTAGTAAGTGCACTGGGTAGGGCATGGGTAATGTTGTGGGACCCGTGCTTGTGGAAGGCGAAGGCGATACCGGAAAAATACTGGCGGCTGGGGACCGAGTATGGACACCCGGCCGCCGCCTGCATGAGGTTGTGAAAAGCTTCCACCTCTACAAGCTTAAAAGGCCATATTTCAAGTGCAAAGAGCTGCCCAGAAATCTGTCAGTTTAGTGTTGCGGCCTGTGGGTGGGTGGGTGGCTGGCTGCATACTTGCAATTGCATTCCAAGTAACAGAAAACTAAGCAGATGATGGCCTCTATCATCATCATGGCCTCACCTCGGCACTATGAACTCTCCTGAAGGAGAAGCCAGGGCCCGCCGGAGGAGTCTCTGGTTCTCTGGTGTGCCCGTGCAACCCTGCCGAAAAGCAGCCCTGGCTAAGAAAAGTGTGGGGGAAGGTTCCCGGACACTCTATGGCTGCTTTTTTAATGCGGATCGGCCATGCTTATGCATGTTATTTCTCAAAACGCATTACGGATCAGGCCATTTTCCAATTCTGTATTCAAGAAATTAAATGCGCAAAGAAAGATGTGTGTGTGTCAAAGCACCATTGACAAGTGCGAGTTGATGTTGGATGGGCTGCCATTGCTTCTGCAACAAGCTCAATTACAGGATTTTCTGGGAGAAATGACACGCAGGGTAGATACGGTTTCCCTCTATGCCAGTCCTTTCACCGAGCTAAATACAACTCTTAGCAAAAAAAGTTGTGGACTGGCTCCGTACCGTCCCTGGCCACATTCACCTGTCCACGTGTTTGTGGTTAGGCGGTCCTTCCCAGTAAGTGCACTGGGGAGGGCACGGGTAATGTTATTGGACCCGTGGTTGTGGAAGGCGGAGGCGATACCGGGAAATATAGTGGCGACTGGGGACCGAGTATGGACACCCGGCCGCCGCCGGCATGAGGTTATGAAAAGCTTCCGCCTCCACGAGCCTAAAAGGCCACATTTCAAGTGCAAGCAGCTGTCAAAAATTTGGCAGTATAGTATTGCAGCCTGTGGGTGGGTGGCTGCCGGCATTCTTGTGCTTGCATTCCAAGGAATGGGGTAGGGACAACTGAACACTGCAGTGGGACAAGGACGTGGACGGTGATTGTTGCAAGTCTGCAACGACAGGTGCATGGCGGGAGGCATCTTCGCATGTGCCAAGGATCACTTATGATGGGCACACATTTAGGCAGTGACCTGGGATTCAGAGATGTTTCCAGAGGTCTTCCCCTTGCTGTTCCCATGTCTTTTCAGCACTGTATGCATGTGTCTGATGATGTGTCACACACCACATGGCCAGATAAGGTTGTAAAATGTTAAAATGACATTTCCTGGTGAATGCATTTGTCTTGGTTGAAAGCAATGCAAAAGTGCAAAAACGTGTCAAAAATGCTACGTGTGAACATAGCCCAAGGTGTGTAGGAGTATTTGTGTTTTTGTTTATTTATTTTGCCTTATATACAAGTCATCACCCTGGAAAGGATGTTCCTTACGCCGTAAAAGTGGCGTAATACTCTGACGACGTTGTTGACAGCAGTGATCTGGGAGTCAGAGATGCTTCCAGGGGTCTTCCCCATGCTGTTCACATGTCATTTGAGCACAGTTCCCATCGATTTGGGCAATTTTTAGGCCCTCTGCAGACCGCCGTGGGGAGCCACCTGAAAAATGCTCAAGTTTCCCCTAGACTTATATTGGGCTCATTGCTCGGGTTGAGCACCCGAGTATTTCAATTTGCTCGACCCGAGCAACGAGTACTCGAGCATTTTAGTGCTCGCTCATCACTAATGACAACCAAAAACATCCAAATAATCCTGATCAAAAAGTTTACATACCCTGGTGATTTTGGCCTGATAACATGCACAGAATTTGACACAAATGGGTTTGAATGGCTACTAAAGGTAACATCCTCACCTATGACCTGTTTGCTTGTAATCAGTGTGTGTGCATAAAGCTGAGTGAGTTTCTGGGATCCAGCCACTGACGTTTCTGGATTTTGAGATGGGGAAAGCAAAAGAATTATCAACGGATCTACGGGAAAAGGTAGTTGAACTGTATAACACAGGAAAGGGAGGCAAAAAGAGTATAACACAGGAAAGGGATACAAAAAGATATCCCAGGAATTGATAATGCCAGTCTGCAGTGTTCAAACTGTGATTAACAAATGGAAAATCAGATGCTCTGTAAAAACCAAACCACAGTCAGGTAGACCAACAAAAATTTCAGCCACAACTGCCAAGAAAATTGTTCGGGATGCAAAGAAAAACCCACAAATAACATCAGCTGAGAACACACTTAGGGGTGTACTCACTTTTGTTGCCAGCGGTTTAGACATTAATGGCTGTGTGTTGAGTTATTTTGCAGGCACACCAAATTTACAGTTAAACAAGCTGTACACTGACTACTGTACATTGTATCAAAGTGTCGCATCTTCAGTGTTGTCCCATCAAAAATATATATATGTATTCCGGCCCATTTTTGGAGTTTTGTGTGAAATTATGTCCAATTTGCCTTTTTTTTCTCAGTTTTTTTGTGTTGTTCCAATAAACACAAAGGAAATAAACATGCGTGTAATAAAACATGTGTAATTTTCTGAAACAATTTCAAGGGTGCCAGCACTTTCCGCCATGACTGTATATGCAGGTAGAGTCCTTAACCCCTTTACAACCCAAAGTGGTTTGCACGTTAATGAGAAGGCCAATTTTTACAATTCTGACCACTGTCACTTTATGAGGTAATTACTCTGGAACGCTTCAACGGATCCCCCTGGTTCTGAGAATATTTTTTCATGACATATTGTACTTTATGATTGTGGTAAAATTTCTTCGATATCACTTGTGTTTATTTGTGAAAGAAACAGATATTTGGCGAAAATTTAGAAAATTTTGCAATTTTCAAAATTTGAATTTTTATGCCCTTAAATCGGAGAGATATGTCACACAAAAAAAGTTAATAAATAACATTTCCCATATGTCTACTTTACATCAGCACAATTTTGGAACCCAAATTTATTTTTATTAGGGAGCTATAAGGGTTAAAATTGACCAGCGATTTCTCATTTTTCCAACAAAATTTACAAAACCATTTTATTAGGGACCGCATCACATTTGAAGTCACTTTGAGGGGTCTTTATGACTGAAAATACCCAAAAGTGATACCATTCTTAAAACTGCACCCCTCAGTGAATCGGGTCATCATGACAACATCCGGGAAGCCGCTGCACACATTGCTGGACGCCGGCAGGAGAGGTGACTATCCCGATCACCTCCCCTTGCCCCCGCAATGCTGCGAACGACTTAGATCCCAGCATTGCGGGGGTTAATGTGCGGGACCTCTCCCAGCACATAGCACCGGGTGTCAGTTGTGACAATCAGTTGACACCCGGCGGCGATCACGCCCGCACAGCCTGTGTGCGGGCGCGATCGCAAAGATGTACTAATACGTATCAGGCTCTTAAGTCCCAGGGCGCAGATACGTATCAGTACGTCTTGGGCTTTAAAGAAGTTAAAATTATGTGAAAATGGGAAAAGTCACAATACTTTGCAACTTTTCAAGAGCTTTATGCCAGTTTTCTGGCAAAAACACTGGTGAATCGGGTTCATAATCTCTAATCCTTTCAGCTCCCTTTAATTAGACTACTTTCAACAAACTAATTATAAGTATTGGGTCTGTTTTTTTTTAATGCTTTTAAAATAATTGTAAATATTTTCAATCCCCTTTTGTTATAAGGATTTCCCAAAAATTAGCTAATCATAGGTTGTCCTGCATTCGTGACAGTGATTGACTGCGCGGTCACTTGGAAGTTTACATTGGCATCACTACAGGGCCGGTAAAGAAGGACTGTCAGGGACCCCCAGAGTGTGGTAAAATGCGCCAACTAATTCATAATTCATTTAATTCTCACACAATATACTAAGTTAGTGTAAGTCTACAAAAAAGCAACAAAACTTGGTGCTAAAAAAATTGAGCATAACTTTTTGAAAAATGAACCAGGTTATGCCAAATCTTACATATTTTGTGACTTTGTGATCAGTTATCAACACAAATATTTTACTCAAATTACCAGATCGATGGATAAGAATTGGGACTTTTCCCTAAATCTCTCCAAAACATCACCGCTTATAGAAGACCACCCTCATATCCAGATCAGATTTTCTGTGAGAGATGCCCAGATTCACAATATAGTATGCATACTGGCCATCTATGAGAAGTCCACCCCAATGGAAGTCCAGTTATTAAAGAGGATTTTACTGTTTATATAAGGGGCAGACAATGACAGTGAAGGGCCCTTAATCAGGACTTCTGATCTGGGCCCCCCACCCTCCATCAGGCACCACCTACATATACATTTCCATGTATATTTATATTAGGCACACATATAAAATTTGCACATGCTAATACTCTATACACATTTTAACGTATGCATATGTGGCACCCCAGGGGTCTGGTTTCCACAGTAACAGCAATGTTATGTCTAGGAGCAGGTGGGAGGTCTCTTGGTCAGGAATCCTATGCATGCCACACCTCCTGCCCAGTCCTGGGAGGGGAAGGACTTCCCCTATATAAACCTGGGGCTGAGGCAGGGTTAGAGAGTTCAAAGGGAGAGTTGAGCCAGGAGGGCGGACAGGGAGCTGTGGCTTCGGCTGGGCCCAGCTCCCGGGCCATGCCAGAAGTAGAGACAGAGAAGAGAAGCAGCATAGGAAGAAACAACAGGAGCTCTGTGGGAGCAGTGCTACAAGGAGTCAGGGGCTGGCAGCTGCAGAGCTCGCCCTGACTGAGAAGTTATCACCGGACCCGGAGTCCGAGGCTGTGGGGACTAACCCTTACCCAGCAGCAGAAACCGTCCGGCAGGGGATTTCAAGTCCTCTGGCCCAGAAACCCGAAGGCACGGTCACACGCGTGGGACCAGCACCGCCGTCGTGGAGCGGAAGGCACTAGAAGGCCCCGAGTCACCGGCCATACGGGTGAGCACCACACGGTACACTCAGGGACGTGGGCTAATTTTACCCGCCTCTAGCAAGGTAGCCAGAAGAGTACAGTTAGTTGGGAAGGCCTACAACTCCACCTGGCCAGGGGAGATCCCATCTGCTCAAGGACTGACCAGGCCCCGATCGCTAGCAAGTACTCCGGGAGGGTCTGTCTTTGTCACCAGTAAAGACCCTGAACTGAGTGGTTCCTGCTACCCCCATCTTCCACGTCGGCTGCCCTGAGGCCATACCCCTCCCGTTGGGGGTTATACCATCCACGCTGCACCATCCTTCCACCGGCCTCAGCGGTCTGCCCTGCAGCGGCAGCTCCATAGCTGCATTCAACAGGTGGCATAGTCATCCTACATCTACTGCTAATATACCGCCACTTAGTCTGACTCCCTGGGCACGGACCGGGTCACCTCCACGAGACTACTACCCCTATCAGATCCGGCTCCGGGTAGTCCCTGCGTGCGCAACGCTACGTCACATAGGCCCAGGGCGCGTCAACTTTTGGCGTAGTCGGCAGGATTTCGTGCCCGCAACCACCGGGTACTGCGTGCCTGAAAGAGAGACTTTTAAAACTTACCTGTGGTGAAGATTCCCGCCATCCGGCGCCATCTTCAGCCTTCTTCCCGCAATCCGTGAAGTTTTCCCTCCATCCGGCGCCATCTTCAGCCTTCTTCCCGCCATCTGTGGAGTTTTCCCGCCGTTGGACGCCATTTTGAGGACGCCGCGCGGGAAGAAGAGGGGCGTGGACTCCGAAAAGCCCGCGAGAACTGAAGCCCCGCCTCACGTCCGGACGTTGCGTAAGGTCCTGGAAGGAGCCCAGCAGACGCCGACGTCACAGGAGCGCGACGAGAGGTCCTCAACCCTGACGATCCACTGCGGAGCCGCGGCCTACGGAAGAGGATCATCGCAAGGTAGGCCACGGTCCACTAGGGGGGAGGAAGATGTCGGATACGGAGGAGAGCTTCACTGCCTCAACCCCCGCCAGCGCCACCGCTGCTGCAGTCATGCCTTTCACCATGCCCTATATCCCGGGAGCGGCCTGGCTACCCCAGTACTCAGGGGAGTCACATACCCTACATGACTTTAGAGAAAAGCTGGATAGCCTCTTCCAGGTGTACCCCCTCACAGAAGAGCAAAAAGTGAGCATCCTGGTGGCCCAATTAACCGGGGCAGCCCAAAGGGAGGTAAAGTCCTGGCCACCTGGGAGGAGGACTGTCGCAGAGATACTAACCCGGCTAACCGAGGAGGAGCTGCAGTACTACCAATACGAGGAAAGCCAAGAGGACCCGGACGGGTCTGAGGACTACCCTCAGGAGGGAGCACAAAGAGGACATAGCTGCTGAAGGGAAGTAGCGTGAATAAAGAGCTGTACATAGTTACCCGTTAGGGTACAAGGACTGCTGCTAATTAAAATATGGTCCCCGTTGGGATTAGTGAATTGTTCCCCGTGTGTCCCTATCCCTTACCAGGCTGAGGACTGTGAGCAGCCAATCCTTATCCCCACTGGCCGAGGCCTGAGAGCGGCCATATCCTGTAAATAATTATGTGTTTCTAGTTATTTTTAGGAGTCCTTGGTGGATTTACCGGGAATCCTTGTACAGTTAGTGGAGCGTAACCCAGGATGGACTAAAGACTGTTAAGGACTCGGGGCAGGACAGACCCCTACCTGGTTACGTCTCCCTGTTTTGGTGAAATGGACACCTTTGTTTTCTTCAAAGACTGCACCCGGTTGCGGACACGCCGTGACCGTCTTTATGTGTTTCCTTATTGTAATGTTATTTTTTTTTTTATGCCTTGTTATGTTGACAAAAGTATGTTCAGTCCCGGAGTACTAAATTTCACTAGGGGGGAATGTGGCACCCCAGGGGTCTGGTTTCCACAGTAACAGCAATGTTATGTCTGAGAGCAGGTGGGAGGTCTCTTGGTCAGGAATCCTATGCATGCCACACCTCCTGCCCAGTCCTGGGAGGGGAAGGACTTCCCCTATATAAACCTGGGGCTGAGGCAGGGTTAGAGAGTTCAAAGGGAGAGTTGAGCCAGGAGGGCGGACAGGGAGCTGTGGCTCCGGCTGGGCCCAGCTCCCGGGCCATGCCAGAAGTAGAGACAGAGAAGAGAAGCAGCATAGGAAGAAACAACAGGAGCTCTGTGGGAGCAGTGCTACAAGGAGTCAGGGGCTGGCAGCTGCAGAGCTCGCCCTGACTGAGAAGTTATCACCGGACCCGGAGTCCGAGGCTGTGGAGACTAACCCTTACCCAGCAGCAGAAACCGTCCGGCAGGGGATTTCAAGTCCTCTGGCCCAGAAACCCGAAGGCACGGTCACACGTGTGGGACCAGCACCGCCGTCGTGGAGCGGAAGGCACTAGAAGGCCCCGAGTCACCGGCCATACGGGTGAGCACCACACGGTACACTCAGGGACGTGGGCTACTTTTACCCGCCTCTAGCAAGGTAGCCAGAAGAGTACAGTTAGTTGGGAAGGCCTACAACTCCACCTGGCCAGGGGAGATCCCATCTGCTCAAGGACTGACCAGGCCCCGATCGCTAGCAAGTACTCCGGGAGGGTCTGTCTTTGTCACCAGTAAAGACCCTGAACTACACCGCATCGTCTCTGAGTGGTTCCTGCTACCCCCATCTTCCACGTCGGCTGCCCTGAGGCCATACCCCTCCCGTTGGGGGTTATACCATCCACGCTGCACCATCCTTCCACCGGCCTCAGCAGTCTGCCCTGCAGCGGCAGCTCCATAGCTGCATTCAACGGGTGGCGTAGTCATCCTACATCTACTGCTAATATACCGCCACTTAGTCTGACTCCCTGGGCACGGACCGGGTCACCGCCACGAGACTACTACCCCTATCAGATCCGGCTCCGGGTAGTCCCTGCGTGCGCAACGCTACGTCACATAGGCCCAGGGCGCGTCACATATACATAGTGCACACAAACATAAAATACGGACATACACATAAGATGCACATACACAGTATAGAGTCCCGGTAGTCCTCATAGTTTTAAGCATGGACCCTGGCAAATTGTAGACGGACTTTTATTGTTCATGGGCTTTAAGGGAGAGAGGCTTCCTTTGTGGAGGACACTCATGAATGCCATTCATTTGCAGTGTACATCGTGTCGTGTCATGGAAAACACTCACCTTAGTTTGGCTTTCTACTTCTTCAGCTAATAGCAATGAATTTGCCTGTCGATTTTCTTCTCATCAGAAGATGCTTTTGTTTAGATGTTAACTTCCATCTGACTGATAAGAAAAGCTTTGCTGATCTTCTTGTAGACTTCACATTTTTTGTAAAGAAATTATTTTCTTTCTCAGAAATGTCTTGTGACATTTCTCTTCTATGTGGTGCCACTTACCCTTTTGTTTAGGTGTTAACTTCCATAGTCGGCCTGGACGTCTCTGTAAGATGGTTGCAGTTCCATCTTTGTTATAGTTTTGCATCACTTTTGCTACAGTATTCTGACTGATAAGTAAAGTTTTGCTGATCTTCTTGTAGACTTTACATTTATTGCAAAGAAATTATTTTCTTTCTCAGGTTTTGTGACATTTCCCTTCTATGTGGTGCCATTGCTGATAGCATGAAATGGGAAGGAGTTTTCTTTATTAAGTAACTTCCTTTTACAGACACCTGTCTGCTGGACATCTGTTTAATGAATAATTACACTTACCTGTGGTTCAGTTCTTGTTAATTAGAATTTTGTTGTCTAAACTTAGCTTTTCTCTTAAGACTGTTACTGGGATGTTCTCATTTTTGAAACATGATCTTGAATGAGTTTGTTAAGAAAATTACTTTTTTGGGGTCTGCAAAATACCAAATCTTGTTTGCATTCAATGGCTCAAATTTGCGAGAGTATTTTGTAGTATGGTATCCCATATAAAATGATGATTCTGAAAGGAAACTACAGGTTTACTGACAAATCTATTTGGGTGTACTGATTTATGCTAAACACTGTATATATATATATATATATATATATATATATATACAGTACAGACCAAAAGTTTGGACACACCTTCTCGGTTAAAGATTTTTCTGTATTTTCAAGACTATGAAAATTGTACATTCACACTGAAGGCATCAAAACTATGAATTAACACATGTGGAATAATATACTTAACAAAAAAGTATGAAACAACTGAAAATATGTCTTATATTCTAGGTTCTTCAAAGTAGCCACCTTTTGCTTTGATGACTGCTTTGCACACTCTTGGCATTCTCTTGATGAGCTTCAAGAGGTAGTCACCGAAAAAGGTTTTCACTTCACAGGTGTGCCCTGTCAGGTTTAATAAGTGGGATTTCTTGCCTTATAAATGGGGTTGGGACCATCAGTTGTGTTGTGCAGAAGTCTGGTCGATACTCTGCTGATAGTCCTACTGAATAGACTGTTAGAATTTGTATTATTGCAAGCAAAAAGCAGCTAAGTAAAGAAAAACGAGTGGCCATCATTACTTTAAGGAATGAAGGTCAGTCAGTGCGAAAAATTGGGAAAACTTTGAAAGTGTCCCCAAGTGCAGTTGCAAAAACCATCAATCGCTACAAAGAAACTGGCTCACATGAGGACCACCCCACGAAAGGAAGACCAAGAGTCAGCTCTGCTTCTGAGGATAAGTTTATCCGAGTCACCAACCTCAGAAATCGCAGGTTAACAGCAGCTCAGATTAGAGGCCGGGTCAATGCCACACAGAGTTCTAGCAGCAGACACATCTCTTCAACAACTGTTAAGAGGAGACTTTGTGCAGCAGGCCTTCATGGTAAAATAGCTGCTAGGAAACCACTGCTAAGGACAGGCAACAAGCAGAAGACACTTGTTTGGGTTAAAGAACACAAGGAATGGACATTAGACCAGTGGAAATCTGTGCTTTGGTCTGATGAGTTCAAATTTGAGATCTTTGGTTTCAACCACCGTGACTTTGTGCGATGCAGAAAAGGTGAACGGATGGCTCTACATGCCTGGTTCCCACCATGAAGCATGGAGGAGGAGGTGTGATGGTGTGGGGGTGCTTTGACGGAGACACTGTTGGGGATTTATTCAAAATTGAAGGCATACTGAACCAGCATGGCTACCACAGCATCTTGCAGCGGCATGCTATTTCATCCGGTTTGCGTTTAGTTGGACCATCATTTGTTTTTCAACAGGACAATGACCCCAAACACACCTCCAGGCTGTGTAAGGGCTATTTGACCAAGGAGGAGAGTGATGGGGTGCTACGCCGGATGACCTGGCCTCCACAGTCACCAGACCTGAACCCAATCGAGATGGTTTGGGGTGAGCTGGACCACAGAGTGAAGGCAAAAGGGCCAACAAGTGCTAAGCATCTCTGGGAACTCCTTCAAGATTGTTGGAAGACCATTTCCGGTGACTACCTCTTGAAGCTCATCAAGAGAATGTCAAGAGTGTGCAAAGCAGTCATCAATGCAAAAGGTGGCTACTTTGAAGAACCTAGAATATAAGACATATTTTCAGTTGTTTCACACTTTTTTGTTAAGTATATAATTCCACATGTGTTAATTCATAGTTTTGATGCCTTCAGTGTGAATGTACAATTTTCATAGTCATGAAAATACAGAAAAATCTTTAAATTAGAAGGTGTGTCCAAACTTTTGGTCTGTACTGTATATATATATATATATATATATATATATAAACCTTATAAGTTTGGTATCACAGTAATCGTACTACTGACTCTGAATCATTTTGTCAGTTTGTTTTTACAACACAATACACACTGTAAAATGAAGGAACCCAAACCTGGCATTTTTTCTCATTTTTCAACACATTATATGATAAAATGAATGGTGTTGTTCAAAACTACAACACTAAGCGTCAGCACACTGTGATTTGCTGATCTGTAAGATGCGTTCTTTGTGCTGTGAAAATACACAGCTGTGATATCTCACCAAATATTCATAGTGGGAACTTAAAATTATGTTTTTCTGCCATGATTAAGGATGGTTTGGATGTATGAAACATGTTGACCTTTTATTTCTATCTTTGTGGAATTAAGGCTGCATGAACCAGTCACCAACCATTATCTGTATATGTACAAATATTAAGTGCTACTGAGTGCTGTAGGAAAAACTTAGAATAGTGAGGTGATTTGACAGTCCTGCCACAAATAATCTGTTTCTACTGCACACTTAAAATCTCTGATAGTGGGAATGAACCTGATTGCCTGCAGTAGTGCACTCCTGAGAGCTGGTGCAGCAGAGAAAATGTCTTGGACATGAGAGTGGGAGGTCCTGATTATGGAGGATGTTAATCTTAGCTCATTGGAGTGTAGATATGGTAGAGATGCAGGACTGTGCAGCAGTGTGGAGAGGTTTGTGGATGAGTGTAATGACTGGTACAGGGTGGATGCACCAGTGTAATTGCTGGACAGAAATATGAGACTGACTGCTGCATTAAGGATAATGAGAAATACATTTAGTGGGAAGAAGAGCAATTAGTGAGTTACAAGTATTTGTGAATTCAAGACAAAAAGGAATCAGAGCAACAGTAACAGATTTTACTTTTTTTTAATTAATAATGGGATGAATAAAATCGTGAACATTGTCAATAGAATAAATCAAAGTCAGGAAGATAGCCGAGGTCAGATACCAGGTGATCAGTAAATGACAAGTCAGACGAGCAGTATGAATACCGCGGAGCCCGATGACAGAGGCATTACTGAAACTTGTCCAGGTTGACCAGTCAGAAGGCCACAGGTAGATGGTGAAGGTCCTTCTATACAGCTCCAGCAGTGATGATGGATCTGCTGGACTTCAGGGCGCTGGATGCTTAGGTGTCCCGTCTTTTAGATGGTTTTAGGGCAACAGTGACAGCATGCAAATGCGCGAGCAGCCCTGGATAATCCACGCCGGCAGGATGATAAGATCCGGCGGAAGATGGAACCTATGAGAAGAGAAATAAATATAATGTAAGTGATGGGACTCCATATTACATGATAATGCTGTGCAGTCACTGTGGCCGGACGGCAGAGGAATATTATCATACAGAGGTCAGGGGTCATTGTCAGCAATCATACATGTGACAATCCCATCACTGACAGATGACATCTACTCCACATGAATTATTCTCACTGACATCACACAACATGGAGTTGATTCTCACACTTACCTCGTCTCTTTTTCCCATTTTTTCCATTTTCTGAGTTTTGTTGCTCCATACTCAGATTTATTGCCGATTTTCTTTCTTCATGAGATGGAAATTCTGATGAAAAATTTAAAAAAAAATCAGTAACAATATCTTCTTATAGGATCTGCTTTGTCATAATATGGATAACATAAGAGACCTATAGTATTGTATAAAACCATGTGGGAATATTTGAGCCTTGAAGTCACCATTCACATTGCTGGTGCTGTAGACATGTACATACCTGGCAATGGGGACGAGGGTGGCAAGATGGTAACAGCATCGTCTGTATTACATACAGGAACAGATACTTTCTGCCTGTTTGAAGAAGAAAAACATGTAAATCTCAAGTAAACTCCATATAAAAGGGGTTGTCTCACTAGAAGAACACCGACTATAAGGCCTAGTAGGACATATGACTGTCATAGTGGGGAAGGTCTTCTGCTCAAGACTACCTTTTATAGAGAGCTGAGAGGAAAACAACTACCAAGAATGGCCGGCATTTCATACTACATCTCTCCTACAGTGAGGGCAGCACTAAAAGTGCATGACCGGCCACAATTATGGGCTGTTATCTCCAACAATTCCGAAAGCTGAAAGCACAATGACCCATAACCATGGGGCGGTGGATGCTACATTTGATATTATGGTATTTATGTCCTATATTTGGTGTTGTGCACATATATCAGCCTGGAGCTCCCAGTAATGACCCCATAATCTACTCACATTTCTGAGATGTTTGTGTTGGATTCTGGTGTACACTCTGGAGGGGCCTTGGGATCCTCGTTGTTCACCATCCCGTTAGTGGTGGTAGAGTGCTAAATGTGGATAACAATAAGTTATTAAATATACATACTTTTTAATTTTATAGATCCTTTTTTTGTACATATTTTGGATTTATCGATCACATACTTACTTTAGAAAGCCTCTCAGAAGATGATGATGCAAATATTCGGAAGATAAAGTTCTCATCGTCCTCACTTGTGCCCTCCTTATCCTCTGAGATCAGATGGTTGTTTTCATCAGAGTGATCTACAAGACATAGGTAATGAAGGATTGTTAGAGGGTGTCAGTATAACACAGTCGCTATATCTCACTAGGTTAATAGATGATGCAACGTAATATACAGAATACATGAAAAAAAAATCCTGTACAAAATTAAGGAAATAGGGATACAGTACGAACCCATGGTCAACATAGCTGAGATCCATGAAACATGGATAACATAGTAGACCAGAAAAACCATGTGGAAATATTTGAGCCTTGAAGTCAACATTCACATTGTTGGTGCTGTAGACATGTACATACCTGGCAATGGGGATGAGGGTGGCAAGATGGTAACAGCATCGTCTGTATTACATACAGGAACAGATTCTTTCTGCCTGTTTGAAGAAGAAAAACATGTAAATCGTAAGTAAACACAGTATAAAATGGGTTGTCTCACTATAAGAACACTGACTATAAGGCCTAATAGGACATATGACTGTCATAGTGGGGAAGGTTTTCTGCTCAAAACTACCTTCCATGGATCAGAACACAACTACCAAGAATGGCTGGCAAGTAATACTACAGCTCTCCTACAGAGTAGGCAGTGCTAAAAATGCATGACCTGCCACAATTATGGGCTGTTATCTTCTGCATTTTCTGAAGCCAAAAGTACAATGACCGTTAACCATGAAGCGGTGAATGCTGCATTTGATATTCTGATATTTATGTCCTATATTTGGTGTTGTGTACATAGATCAGCCTGGAACTCCCAGTAATGAAGTAATGACCCTTTATAATCTACTCACATTTCTGAGATGTTTGTGTTGGTTTCTGGTGTATACTCTGGAGGGGCATTGGGATCCTCATTGTTCACCATCCTGGTAGCGATGATACAGAGCTAAATACGGATAAAAATAAGATATAAAATATTTTTTTTATGTACTTTTAGAGTTGTTTTACATTTTTTTTTACATATTTTGGATTTATTAATCACATACTTACTTTACAAAGCTTTTCAGAAGATGACGTAAAATTTTGGAAGTCAAGGCTCTCATTGTTCTCACTTGTGCCTTCCTCATCCTTTGAGACCAGATGTTTGTTTATATCAGAATGATCTACAAGAAATAGGTAATGAAGTATTATTAGAGGTTGTCAGTATAACACAGTCACTATTTATCACTAATATTAATGGGAACAGATGATCACATATTAGGGAAGATGAGACAAACAGTCGCTTAGTCTAGATGACGTCTCCTTCTACTTACTGATAAATAAGCTGGTGTCTGCATCTGAAACAAGCTGAGGAACATACTCCAGCTCCTGGCTCAGAATGTTGTCAAAGTCCAAGTCACTCAGGAATGGATGAACCTTGATCTCAAATGCTCCTCCTAGAAAAAGAAAAACAAAAGTGATGCGGACATAGTCAGGGATGGCTCCATATCTGAACAGTTTATCGTAATCTGAACTAATGACAAAACTGAGCCGACATGAAGGAAATAAACTGAAAGTCTTAGTGTGGAGAACTAGAAATACAGTAGATGAGCTGATAGAGAAATGCTGATCTTCATGGACATGAGCGATATGTCCTTGGTCTAATAAGGGAATATTAATACTAGTATATCTGTTACCTGTCCCAAGTCTACGCACAGGATTTCTTCTGAGCAGCTCAGTGATGAGATTCTGAGCATCCAGGGGTGGAGCGCGATCACAATTCCAAATTAGTTCTCCTGTTACATAGAAAATTACAGAAAATGAAACCTCTTTACTGGACTGTAACATAAAGCAAAGGAAATAACTAAACAAATGTAACCAATCAACGCAATGATCGGATTATTCTACTCACCAATGACAACCCTTTTATAAAGCTCAGTGAGGGAATCAGCATCAAATGGTACACATCCCAGCAGGAATTTATACAGGATGATCCCCAATGACCACCAGTCAACAGGTCTTCCATAGCCTTCTTTCAGGATGATCTCTGGGGCTATGTAACATGGGGTGCCACAGAACTGGAAACCAACAGAACATAGAGATGAGAATCGATGAAACAATTATTATGACAAGATATCATCGTTAAAACACAATGCAGAAGATAAAATATTAGTGGAAAAGTTCTCTAGAAAGGAAGAACGTAGAGAAGAGACAATAGTGTGATGAGATTTGCAAATAACAAGCTAAGTTCTTGTAGGTGATGCTGACCTCACGGTCCTGGAACTCTCTGGAGATGTCCACTGCTAATTCCTTGTAGGTGTTGGTTTTCGGTATCATTAGACCAAGTTTTGAAATCCCAAAATCGGTAACTTTAATATGTCCAGTAGATGTAATCAGGAGGCTGCAAAAGAGAAGATGGTTTTGACAACTTTCCCCACTTTATTATACTACGGGGGCACTTACTTTTCCGGCTTCAGGTCTCTGTGCACCACACCGTAACTATGCAGGTATTCCACGGCAAGTACCGCCTCTGCAAAGTACAAGCGGGCCATGGGGACAGAGAAAGGACCCCTGGTGCTTAGAAGGGTCCCACAGTCTCCACCTATAGAAGAAAGGAAATATGACCAGTGAGGGGTTAATACAGAAGATAACCATGATATACCACGAGCAGATAACCATGATGTATAATGAGCAGTGAGCGGAAACATCCTGGGGAGATCACACAGATAGTGGCGTACATAGAAATCACAAGACCCCATATCAAAAGTTGTAATTGCCCCCCACCCTAAAAAATAAAAAAGAAATATATTTATATCCCTGTTGAAGCAGCTTGGTGTTCTCACCAGCAATACAACTTTTATGGCCATTTTAGAGTATGATGCTCCCAAAAATGCCCACACCCACACTCAATGAGTATGGTATCCCCACAGTGAATCCTCCTAAGGAGGCCACCACTTAGAAGGAGGCCAGCCACAACCCCCTACTCGGTGTGATGGCACCCACAGCAACCCTCCCACTCAGGATAATGGTTCCCACAGTCCCTCACACAATATAATGGTCCGCATAACTCCCCACTCAGTATGATGTCCCCACACAGAATGGGGGCCTCCATATAGAGTGAGGACCCCCACAGCACCCCACTTAATATGATGACCTCCACTCAGCATTCACAGTCCCCCCATATCTAGTCATACGGCCCCCTTTCAGTATTTTGGCCCCTACTAGCCACCTACTCAGTATTTTTGCCCCCACCAGCCCCACCTCCTTGAAGAAGCAAATACCGCTGAAATTGTGATGACAGGTGGAGGGATGCTGCCCACTGCTGAGCGTCGACAGACCCCCTCCGACTGATGAGCCCCATAGCGCCCCTGCACCAAGATCAATGAATTTACGAGCATCTTGGTAATAGATAACCTATAGTAAATGCTCTGCGGGGATGTAACCAACAATGTCCTAATGATATGAGCAGTGATAAGATGAAAGCAGACATGGGCTGAATATAATACAATAGATGTGTCTTACCTCCTACATACTCCATGACCATACACAGGTGAGATCTAGTTGGAAAGGAGCAGAGCATGGAGACCACAAAGGGACAATCAGCAAATGTTAAGATGTCCCTCTCCAGAAAGGCCCATTCCAATCTCTGTGCAGTATTTAGGTTCCGCTTAGCCATTTTCTTCATAGCAAAGGTCTGGTGTGAGTCTTTATGATGCACTAAGTAGACGGCCCTGGAGAGAAGGAGAATCCATCGGTTATAATAAATCCTTATTAATAATCCATCTATAGAAATCATTATATGTTTAATACTGGTATCCTGGTAACATATCTCCTTGCGGAGAGTGACATGTTAAGCTTGTCAAGGTGAGGAGACTTTTAAGCCTCAATGATCCTCTGGGAAATATGCAAATTGTCTCTTCGGAGAGGAAGAGAACTAGAACTCTAGTGCCACCTATAGGAAGTAGTAATCCTAAAAGTCAATATCGACCCTTTAACGAGCCTTATCACATGACATGGAATAATAGCCATAACCAAAATCTCAATTTTCGGACATTATGTTTTGGGGTACAAGCACTCATCAGTGCAAAGTGTGAGATATGGTTTGGCTGGGTAAGAGGCATCTGACCGGGATCCAAGCGGTAACGTTTCTCCTTGCGGAAAAAGCCATGTTAAGCATGTCAAGGTGAGGAGACTTTTAAGCTGCAATGCTCTTCTGGGAAATATGCAAATTGTCTCTTTTCAGAGAGGAAGAGAACTAGCACCCTAGTGCCACCTATGGGAAGTAGCAATCCTATTTCCCAGAGGAGCATTGTGGCTTAAAAGTCTCCTCATGTCCGCAAGGAGAAATGTCAACCCCTTGGATACCGGTCAGACACCTCTCACCCAGTCAAACCATATCTCACACTTTGCACTGAAGAGGGGCAGTACCCCAGAACACAGTTCCTGCAAATTGAGATTTTGGTTTTGGCTATTATCCTAAGTCATGTGACAAGGCTTGTTAAAGGGTCGATATTGACTTTTAGGATTGCTACTTCCTATAGGTGGAGTTCTAGTTTGCTTCCTCTCAGAAGAGACAATTTGCATATGTTTAATACTAGAAGTCTGGCCGCCACTATAAATCCACATCTAGAAATACATAAAATAGCACTACATAGATCACCTATGCGAGGTCTCCACAATGCCACTTCTGCCGGAGCCATCACCCAGGTCACATTATAGATACGAGAATCTACTGAAATTCTCTTTGGGCAGATTCGCTATAACTGACCAAATACAATTTAGTGCAAATAAAATTGGTCCAAAATGAATGTGCTCCAGGGCTCTCTTCTGCTGCTGAGGCCAGTGATTGGGCCCACATGGTCATGGTGGAGGGTGTAGATGTCATTGACGTCAATATGGTGTCACCCTTCATGTGACCATGTGTAGCCAACTTCTCTGATCAGCTTCATAATGGAGCCCCCCCATCAAAACAAAGATCAGAGTGGAGAGCAGAAAAGCTCAGGTGGAGGAGGCAGCATAAGAACAGATGAGAGTCTAGCACAGGCGAATGTAATAATATTATATTATTATATATTATATTATATGTAATTATATTATTTAAATCACTTTCCTTGCAGTTTGATTTGCTACAGATCACATAATTTCCCTATGATAACACTGAATGGCAGAGTGCAGGGGCAGAAGCATTGTCATAGGGAACCCTGAGAAATGTGGATTATGGCAACAGAAATCTCACCCAAAATTTCCACTGCTGATGAGTTTGGAAGTTTCATAGTCGGTCATATGCGGCTTTCTCGCCGGAACCAATGAATCCATCACGCTCTATAAAAGAATAAGAAATAATACTGATTTATTGAAGATGCAGGAAAAAAGTTACAGATGCAAAAACTTCTCCCCCCATATTATGTCCCAGATGATTTACACTGATATGATGTTGGGAGGATACAAACCGGACGCTGGGCAGACCTGGCGCTAGCACCCAGCACACCCAGGCAAGTGCCGGGGCCCTGAGTAGGCGGGCCTTGCTCCCCCCCCCCTCAATGCTTGCCCAGGACCACGGCCGGCACAATACTTACCTCTCCACAGCTGGTGAGCAGTGAGGTGAGCATTTGATTTTTTTTTTTATGTATGGAGGTATGGGGCATTATATGGGGGGAGAAGTGACATCCTGCATGGGGCATTATATGGGGGGGAGGTAGGGACATCCTGCGTGGGGTATTATATGGGGGGGAGAAGTGACATCCTGCATGGGGCATTATATGGGGGGGAGTGACATCCTGCATGGGGCATTATATGGGGTAAGAGGTGACATCCTACATGAGGCATTATATGGGGGGGACATCCTGCATGGGGCATTATATAGGGGGGTGACATCCTGCATGGGGTATTATATGAGGGGGAGAAGTGACATCCTGCATGGGTCATTATATGGGGGGGGGGAGTGACATCCAGCATAGGGCTTTATATGGGGTGAGAGGTGACATTCTGCATGGGGCATTATATGGGGGGTGACATCCTGCATGGGGCATTATATGGGGGGAGTGACATCCTGCATGGGGTATTATATGGGGGGAGAAGTGACATCCTGCATGGGGCATTATATGGGGTGAGAGGTGACATCCTGCATGGGCCAATATATGGGGTGAGAGGTGACATCCTACATGGGGCATTATATGGGGGGGTGACATCCTCCATGGGGCATTATATGGGGGGTGACATCCTGTATGGGTCATTATGTGGGGTGGGACATCCTGCATGGAGCATTATGTGGGGGGGGACATCCTGCATGGGAAATTATATGGGGGGTGACATCCTGCATGGGGCATTATGTGGGGGGGATATCCTGCATGGGGCATTATGTGTGGGGGACATCCTGCATGGGGCATTATGTGGGGTGGGACATCCTGCATGGGGCATTATGTGGAGGGGACATCCTGCATGGGGAATTATATGGGGGGTGACATCCTGCATGGGCCATTATGTGGGGGGGCACAGCCTGCATGGGGCATTATGTGGGGGGCACAGCCTGCATGGGGCATTATGTGGGAGGGACATTCTGCATGGGGAATTATATGGGGGGTGACATCCTGCATGGGCCATTATGTGGGAGGGGGACATCCTGCAAGGGGCATTATGTGGGGGGGGGCACAGCCTGCATGGGGCATTATGTGGGGGGTCAAAGCCTGCATGGGGCATTATGTGAGGGTCACAGCCTGCATGGAGCATTATGTGGGGGGTCAAAGCCTGCATGGGGCATTATGTGGGGGGCACAGCCTGCATGGGGCATTATGTGTGGGGTCACAGCCTGCATGGGGCATTATATGGGGGCACAGCCTGCGTGGAGCATTTTATGGGGTCCATTATTCTATATGGAGCAATATATGGAGCTCATAATACGGTATAGAGGACTATGTGGTGCCATTATACTGTGTGGAGGACATTACTGTCCGGTCTGCACTGTGAGCTGTGAGGATTCGCCGCTTTCTGAGTTATTGTGGAATTTACAATAGATATCGCTCATGTAATGTAAGAAGTGAAATCTTCGGGCTTGTACTATATATATATATATATATGTATATATATATATATATATATACATATATGTATATATATTTATCTGCGGTATCTGTGCATCATGAATCGTGGTATGTGTTAAAGGGGCCACTGAGACTCTTTCGCCCAGGGCCCACGAAATCCTGGAGCCGTCCTGCAACGGTCATCATACATTACTATAACATTCTGGATAATGTGGGAGATCACACAGAGGAGGACTTACAGGTAATCTGTCACCAGGTGTTTGCTATGTATTCTGAAAGCACCATGATGTAGGGGCAGAGACCCTGATTCCAGTGATGTGTTACTTACTAGGCTGTGTTTGGCTGTTTCAATAAAATCAGTAGATTATCACTAGAAGACTATCTGTCTAGCCAGGTAGTCCTATTGCTCTGTACCCCTGCCTCCACCACTGATTAGCAGCTTTCTGCCTATGCACAGTGTACACAGAAAGCTGCCAATCAATGGTGTGGGCGGGGTTATACAAGACTCAGCATTCAGAGCTCTGCAGCAGAAAAAAATAGTGATTTTATCACAACTGCTCCACCGAGTAAAGTAATCAACACATGGAATCAGGGTCTCTGTCCCTGCATCATGCTTCTCTCAGACCAAATAGCATAAACCTGGTGACAGATTCCCTGTAATTCACATGTAATTAACACCATAGGGTCATCTACACTTAGAATAGAGACGTACCATGGTTGTATGGGGGATAATACTGGACGAGTCATTCACACCCCATGATCTGATGACACACACGCATCCCCCTCTATGATACTTAAGGATTCTTGGATCTCAGGGATCTCACTAATTCCATTGTTAGGATTCGACAGCTCAGTTGTTTCTAAAATAATGATGAAGAAATGAAATGTATTAGAGGATATTATTCCTACATAGATAATACAGCAATATAACGGAGAAATGACAAGATGTCTGTAAATGGGATTAATACTCGTTATATGGGGATTCTAAATATGAGAATATACGGGGAATCCATAGATAAATGTAATGTAAATGATGGAGGAACCCCTTCATAAATAACAAAAGACTGACCATCACTTCCGAAAAGAAAATGGGTGTGAACAGGTGCATACTAAGAGTAGCCATCCAAATACATAACTAACAAAGTTGCACTCTGTAACGCTATAGCATGTAAACATGAAATAAATGAAATTTGAATTGCATTACTGCTGTATAAAATAGGATAAAAGGAAGATACTTAGCGCATAATTTGGCCAATTCATGCATGGCCAGCAGCCACGGCAAGGCGACCTTCTTTTTCTGGGTGCATGCCAAGTAGCCACGGCAAGGTGACCTTTTTTTTTGCTGGGTGCACGCCCAGCAGTCATGGCAAGACGACCTTCTTTTGCTGGGTGCATGCCCAGGAGTCACGACAAGGCGACCTTCTTTTGCTGGGTGCATGCCCAGCAGTCACGACAAGGCGACCTTGTTTTGCTGGGTGCATGCCTAGCAGCCACGGCAAGGCGACCTTCTTTTGCTCGATGCATGCCCAGCAGTCACGGCAAGGCGACCTTTTTTGCTGGGAACCTATCTCCACCCATCAGCCCGGGGTGGTTTTAATTACAACAGGATCCTACCTACCCATATAAATGTAGGCTTCAGCCTAGGAGAGGATTCACATTAGGAGAGGATTCCAACAAAAAGATCGCCTTGTCATTGGCTGCTGGGCATTCATGAATTGGCCAAATTATGTGCTCAGTATCTTAATTTTTTCCCATTTTCTAGAGCAGTAATGCAATTTAAATTTAATTTATTTCATGTTACTTGCTATAGCACTGCAGAATGGACCCTCCATCACATGAATGAGGAAGCCCCCACCCACGCTGCACATACGAGTGATGGTAAGAGAGCTGAAACATAGGAGAGATTTGCAAATTAGCCTGGAAGTGCACTGGGGGCGTGTCACTGCACTTGGATTTCTTCTTTCACGCCCCCAGTGCACTTCCATTCTAATTTGAATATGGTGTCTACTTTACATTTCTCCTGACTAGCACATTGGATTTCTACAAACAATTATTATTAGGGGACAATGGCCTATACCGTCACACCACTACTTCTATATGTAACAATGTGCTGCCAGGTTCCCATTACACAGAGTAGAGAGTAAATCTAACATTATCCTCCGTCCTCTGTAATATCTGGATATTCCTTGTAGAAGGTCGGGTGATCGCTCACCTGTAATCAGATCGCTGTTCAGCTCCGGCTGACTCCTATTAGGGTCAGGGATTTTCGGGGTCACATTTTGCCCATATTTGGCGTCGCCTCCTGTTGTTTCCTGATAGATATAATGTATATAATTACTATGTGGAAGATTTCACTAAATCACCAAATACATAAATCATGAAGGACTAAACCAACATTTACAGATGCACCAATTGTAACGATACAAATCCCGCGCCATCTTCAGACCTTTTCTCAGAAAGTCTCCTCAGATACGGTGGATTAAGATACGTCTATTAATATTGATCCTTACCGGGCGTTCCAATGAGCGTTCTAGTATAGACAGGACTTTTTCGGCCAGTTCTTTAAAGACAGCCAAATCTTCAGTCTGAGATCTTTCTTCAGCCTATAAAGAAGGAAAAATGGAAAGGAGAATTTTGAGATGAGAGCGATCAGAATGGAGGCGGAAATTGTATGTGACATCGGTTCTCTGTCTGCAGATACAATGACTACATACTGTATTTGGGGACTCGTTGTGTTTTACCGTATTTTTTGGACTATAAGATGCCTTTTTTTCCAAAATTTTTGACCTCCCTTCTAACACTCTCGCACCCCTCCAATCTATCCTAAACTCTGCTGTCTGACTAATCCACCTGTCCCCCCGCTATTCCCTGGCTTTTCCCCTCGCTCCGCCAATCCCTTCACTGGCTCCACATTACCCAGAGACTCCAGTTCAAGACCCTAACCTTGGCATGCAAAGCCACCCACAACCTGTCTCCTCCATATATCTGTGACCTAGTCTCCCGGTACTTACCTGCACGCAACCTCCGATCCTCACAAGATCTTCTTCTCTACTCCCCTCTTATCTCCTCTTCCCACAATCGCATACAAGATTTCTCCCGTGCATCCCCCCTACTCTGGAACTCTCCACCCCAGCATATCAGACAGATTATTAATAATAATAATTGTCTGAATGTAGCTTACCAGGGGGGTGGCTGTGGTGGAGTGAGGTCACAGGAAGTAGGGTCACTGCTGCAGGAAGCCAGCAGTAGAAGTGGGGCGCTCCTGCGGGCCAGCGGGGTGTCCAGGAGGTGCGAGGCTGCGGGCCCTGGGCTTCAAGGCAATGTTAGCGGTGATTTAGGAGGGGAGTCCCCGCTCTGCCCATTGAATTTCTGGCGGTGGGCTTCAGGCAAATGGCCGCTGGAGGCAGTGCATGTGCAGATTTAGATCTCGGCTCAATGAGGAGCTGAGATCTCAAATTGCGTATTGGCCATCTCCAGCAGCCTACTTCTTGAAGCCCACTGCAGAGAAATCAATAAGCAGAGCAGGGCCTCCCCTCCTGAATTACCGCTAACATTTCCTTGAAGCCCAGGGCCCGCAGCCTCGTACCTTCTGGACACCCCGCTCCTCCCAGCTTGGAGCCCGCAGCAGCGCCCCACTCCTACTGCCGACTTCCTGCAGCAGCGACTCTGCCTCCTGTGACCTCGCTCCACTGCCACCACCCCCCCTCAGTAAGCAACCGAAAATTCGGACTATAAGACAGACCCCCATTTTATTATAATAAATGTTTTTCCTATTTACCTCCCAAAAAATTTTGGTGCGTCTTATGGTCTGCAAAATACGATATATTAGAAGAAAAAGCTTCTATCCCTCCATTATTATCTGTTAATATTGAGATGTTCTGTGCAGAGTGTCCGCCACTTACCTGGTGTAGTAATGTCCTGATGTTCTGAAGTAAATCCGTCAGATAGTCTGACGTTAGACGACGTTGTCGGTGTTTGGTCAGGCAATCCTTTACTAGCTCCATCACCAGCCGGTGAGTGAAGCTGAGGACGCCATCGGGTGGTAGAAGCACACTGTTAGGACGATTGATCATAAGGATCATCAATAGTGCTTTTACCTGAGGAATGTCCAAAACAATTCCAGCCATAGTGAAAAACTGCAAGTGCTATCAGTCACTATAGAGCCAAGAAAGGCACGGGTGAGCCTATGTGCATTGCATATATAGCGACTGTGAGCAGTGATGTCACCATCACCTGTGATGTCATCACGGAATCTTGTGATAGAATCTTCACGGAGCAGCTCTGCGCAAATAGAATGCGGCCTGGTAATATATAAAGTGAAAACACCATACAATTAACTACCCATGTTATCATGGCCGTTCTATTTTATATCCAATTAGAACACAACCAGGATAAAGGTGTGTTCACAAGTTGGATTTTGGCAGCATTTTTTTTCTACCTCAAAAATCAAAGGAGGCAGGAAAAACGCTGCTTAAAATTCAGGTGTTTTTACTTGTGTTTTTTTTTCCATTCATTTGAATGGGTGAAAAATGCTGCAAAACCTCTGAAAGACTTGACAAGCTGCAGATTTAAAAAAAATGCAAAAAAAACAGCATGTGAATGAGATTTCAGAAATGTCATTCACTAAGATGGTGCTGTAAAACACAGCATTTATTGCTGCAGAAGAAAAAACAGTGAATACACCCTAAAGATATCCTCAGTCATATTATGGGAAATATTGTATATTTCGCATTTATTATCTCACGTGTTTTTCTTCACCATAGAACTTTTAAGGCTGTGTGCCCACTATGCGTTTTTTAGGCGTTTCTGCAGCGTAACTTTCGCTGCGGAAACACTTAAAAAACGCTTGGTGATAGGTCTGCAATGGTCCCCAATGATAATCCGCATGTGCTATGCACATGCCGCGGAGATTTCCGCTGCGGATTATCATTGCGGAAAAATCCGCAGCACGTCCTTTAATTTTGCAGAGTCGCCGCGATTTAGCCGCCATTGACTTGCATTGGAACGCATAACATCCGCATGACTACAAATACACATGTGGATATTATGCGACTCAATGCGTGGATGGTACCCGGGTCTGGAGATGAAGAGACTCTCCTCCAGACCCGGGTACCATAGTACCTGTAGTTAAAATAGAATTAAAATAAAAAATAAACATATACTTACCTTCTGATGGCCCCTGTCTGCTCCCGGCGGTGCTGCTGGCTCTTCGGCTGCTCGCGGTGGTAAAAGGACCTTCCATGATGCCATTTAGTCATGTGACAGGTCACGTGACCGCTGACATCAGCGGTTGCGTGACCTGTCACATGACTAAATGACGTCATGAAAGGTCCTTTTACAGCACCGTGATCCGCCAAAGACACCGGACGCACCGGAGAAGGAGATCGAGGACTATCGGAAGATGAGTATAATGTTTTTTTTTTATTTTTCACCATTATTATTCTTTTTTTTCATTATTGATGCTGCATTTGCAGCATGGTAACTTGGTCACACTATATAAATCCATGCCGGTTGCATGGAATTATATAGTGTGACCAAGTTGTCAAGCACTTTTCCAAGTGATGCTAAAATCACTTGGCAAAGCGCTTGACAACCCAGGGAGATGCAGAAACGCTTAGGAAAAATCCGCAGCATTTCTGCATCGTGGTCATATATCCTAACTCATTGGCGAACCGTTATACAAGGCTATATTCACACTAGACGTTTTTTTAGCGGGCTTTTTTATGCAAATTTTCAGCTGCGTTTTACAGTACCAACAAAGTCTATGAGATTTCCGAAATCTCATGCACAAAGCTTGCTTATTTGTCCTCAGTATTTTGTGCTTTCCATGGCTTTTTGCAATAGAGTATGTCACTTGTTTCAGCGTTTTTCACCCATTAAAAAAAAGGGTGGTGGAAAAAAATGCTGAAAAAAAGCCTAGTGCGAACATTTTGCTGCGTTTTTAGTGAAAAAAGCAAGTATGTGACACACATTTATTCTTGTGATTTTCCCAAGTTTAAACCATCTTGTCTTGGTCACCTGAGATAGCAGCTTGGATTATTACAGTTTAATTAAATTAGTGATGCCTACAAAGTAAACATTGGTTGAGCTAGGTGTGAGATTGAACAACACGTGTGGCCCAGGGAGGTGTGAAAATGAACAATGCCTGAGCAACTCAATGGCAAACCATAATGTGAAAGTAAATAGTGTCCTACAAATTCAATGCACTGCCAGGGTCTTAGATAAACCATTCCAGACCAATTCACCCCCCACCCGCCCCCTGTTACATTTGTAATGTGTACTTTTTCATGAACATATGTCTTGCAATGGTGACCTGTTCTCATGTGTCTATGGTGGAAGCAAAGCTGAACTTTGGGATCCTGAAAAACGCACCAAAAATGCACCAAGAGCCACTGCAAAAAAACACACCAAAACCTGCGTTTTTGACGCTACTTCTTTCCTGCCAAGAGATTATGTTTTGCTGCAGAAAAAAACACCTAGTGTGAATATAGCCTAAGACTTACTCTGCCAGCATTAATAGTCAATATTCTGTATAAAAATAGGACTCCAATCCAGGTATTCAGTTTATCATAAACATGCCTGAGTTAATCTGCCAAATACACATAGTATGCTTTCTCATAGGTGAAATATAAATCCTGTTAAAGGTCCAAGTTGCAGCAGTTAAGTAGAACAAAACAGACCTCTTCATTCTTTGTAGGTGGAAAAACTTTCGAAATTATCAGTGTATCAAGTACTTATACTCCTGACTGTATATAGTATAATTGCCGCACTGCTACATACAGGTGCTTCTCAGAAAATTAGAATATCATCAAAAAGTGAATTTATTTCAGTTCTTAAATCCAAAAAGTGAAACTCATATATTATACAGAGTCATTACAAACAGAGTGATCTGTTTTAAGTGTTTATTTCTGCTAATGTTGATGATTATGGCTTACAGCCAATGAAAACACAAAAGTCATTATCTCAGTAAATTAGAATTAACAAGAAACACCTGGAAAGGCTTCCTAAGCATTTAAAAAGGTCCCTTAGTCAGTTTCAGTAGGCTCCACAATCATGGGCAAGACTGCTGACTTGACAGATGTCCAAAAGGCAGTTATTGACACACTCCTCAAGGAGGGTAAGCCACAAAAGGTCATTGCTAAAGAAGCAGCTGTTCACAGAGTGCTGTATCCGAGCATATTAATGGACGTGGAAGGAAAAAGTGTGGCAGAAAAAGGTGCACAAGCAACTGGGATAACCGCAGCCTTGAAAGGATTGCTAAGAAAAGGCCATTCAAAAATTTGGGGGAGATTCACAAGGAGTGGACTTCTGCTGGAGTCATTGCTTCAAGAGCCACCACACACAGACGTATCCAGGACATGGGCTACAAGTGTCGCATTGCTTGTGTCAAGCCCCTCATGACCAATAGACAACGCCAGAAGCGTCTTACCTGGGCCAAAGAGAAAAAGACCTGGACTGATGCTCAGTGGCCCAAGGTGTTGTTTTCAGATGAAAAGTAAATTTTGCATTTCATTTGGAGATCAAGGTCCCAGAGTCTGGAGGAAGAGTGGAGAGGCCACAATCCAAGCTGCTGGAGGTCTGGTGTGAAGTTTCCACAATCAGTGATGGTTTGGGGGGCCATGTCATCTGCTGGTGTAGGTCCACTATGTTTTATGAAGACCAAAGTCAGCGCAGCCGTCTACCAGGACATTTTACAGCACTTCATGCTTCCCTCTGCCCACAAGCTTTATGGAGATGGAAATGTCATTCTCCAGCAGGACTTGGCCCCTGTCCACACTGCCAAAAGTACCAATACCTGGTTTACACACAACAGTATCACTGTGCTTGATTGGCAGCAAACTCGCCTGACCTTAACCCCATAGAGAATCTATTATAGAGAATCTATGGGGTATTGTCAAGAGGAAGATGAGACCCCAGACCCCACAATACAGATGAGCTGAAGGCTGCTATCAAAGCCACCTGGGTTTCCATAACACCTCAGCAGTGCCACAGGCTGATCCCTCCATGCCACATTGCCGCATTGATGCAGTAATTGATGCACGAGGAGCCCGAACAAGTATTGAGGGCATTTACTAAACATACATTTCAGTAGGCCAACTTTTCTGATTTTAAAAACATTTTTCAAGCTGTTGTTATGAAGTATTCTAATTTACTGAGATAATGACGTTTGTGTTTTCATTGGCTGTAAGCCATAATCATCAACATTAACAGAAATAAACACTTAAAATAGATCCCTCTGTGTGTAATGACTCTATATAATAGATCCCTCTGTGTGTAATGACTCTATATAATAGATCCCTCTGTGTGTAATGACTCTATATAATAGATCCCTCTGTGTGTAATGACTCTATATAATAGATCCCTCTGTGTGTAATGACTCTATATAATAGATCCCTCTGTGTGTAATGAGTCTATATAATAGATCCCTCTGTGTGTAATGACTCTATATAATAGATCCCTCTGTGTGTAATGACTCTATATAATAGATCTCTCTGTGTAATGACTCTATATAATAGATCACTCTGTGTGTAATGACTCTATATAATAGATCCCTCTGTGTAATGACTCTATATAATAGATCACTCTGTGTGTAATGACTCTATATAATATAGGAGTTTCACTTTTTGCATTGAAGAACTGAAATAAACTAACTTTTGATGATATTCTAATTTTGTGAGAAGCACCTGTATATAGTATGAAGCCCCACTGCCCCATATGTGTATGTATAATTTGATGCACATGACTCGCCCCCTGGGCCGTGGGGTACACGGAACCGGGCCTTCTAGTGTACGGTGCTGATGGGGGTAGTAGTGGCAACCCGATCCCGTGGCTCAGGGTGGTCAGACCAAATGGTGGCAGTCTATTTATCAGTGTTTTGAATGTCCGACTACGCCACCCGTGGATTGCGGTCAGGGATAACCGCCGCTGCGAGGCAGACTGCTGAGGCTGGTGTTGGTGTGCAGCACAGGTGTAGGATAACTCCCCACGGGAAGAGTGTAGCCTCAGGGCAGTGTAGGTGGATGTTGGGGGTGATAGTGCAGGCCGCAATAGTAAGAGTTCAGAGTCCGCTTCAAACAGTTCAGGGTCTTTATTGTAGATATTATTAATGACCCAACAGTACCGGTTAGGAATGGGCCTGGGTGTCTGAGAGCATTCGGGCGAGCCCCACTGGTCAGGGTGAGTGTGTAGGCCTACCGTTCTCTCTATGCTCTTTCTGACTATCCCCCTTTTCGTGGTGTAATAGCCCACGTCTCTGAGCTGGCCGTGTACTTCTCGCCTGTATGGCATGCGACTAGGGCCTTGGGTACCTGTTGCTTGCTCCTCGCTGTACTGGTCCCTCTGTGTGGCGGAGCCTCCAGGCTTCTTAGGCCAAGGGACCTGAAATCCCTCGCAGGTTGGTTCTCTGCTGCTGGGCTTGTAACCCTGACAGCCCCGGACCCCAATGCCCGGTAGATTGGTTCTCTTCCAGGACCGGCTCTCGTCACCTCTGTCCCTGGCTTGCAGTTTCTCCTCTGCCTCACGGACTCCTCAGCTACAGCTGAACTGTCCCTCCTTCTCTGGGACTAGTCTCACTCCTGAGCTAGGTCTTCCAGTTCTCTCTAACCCTGCCCCCAGTTCCAGCTTTTATAGGGGCAGCCAGCTCCCCCTGCTGGCCTGGGACAGGAGGTGCTGTATGCTAATTGTCCCTAACCAGGGGACCTCCCTCCTGCTCTCAGACACAGATTATTGTTTGTGGCATCCAGGCCTGGGGTGACACATTCTCCCCTAGTAAAATTTATTACTCCGGACTAAACAGGAAACACAAATGCAGGGTATAAATGACAACATAACATATATACAAGTATATTTTGTCCTTGAGGTCACGGCGCTTCCGTGACGGGTGTCCATGTCACCCAACAAGGTGTGAAGTTTTCCACGGTGTGGGGACCTGTTTCCATAAACCCCAAGTTCCTCGCCTTGGGCGTGGCGACAAGGCTGAGCTCTCTACTTTGGGCCACAAGGAGGCCACACCGGACAGATTTTTCTTCCGTGGCCATCTTCGAAAGAGGGCACCAAGTGCAACTATCTACAAGACAGTTCCGGTTATTCAGCGTCCATAACCTGTTAGTCCATGAACTAGAAAGACTGGAAAAACATAATTAGCAACCAGGCAACAAACATAAAACATTTACAATATACAGCATTTAGATCTTCCAGCGAGCTGGTATTTGCCCCCTAGTGCTCCGAGTTGACCTGCGTAACCCACTGTCTGGTGGTGGTCTAACCTGACTTTCCCCACTAGCATTCAGGGTACAGCTACTAGCTGGGTTTACAGGCAGTGCAGGCAGCTATCTGCGGGTCCTTTGGCTTACCGCAGGTATGGCAGGCTCACTGTCAGCAGAGGGTTGACTCTCCTGGGCTGCTGGCATGGGTTCTTCTGCCTCTAGGGCTGCTTGGTCTTCTGATTCCTCCTGCTCTCCTGTAGGTTCCTGCTGGGTTGGTTGAAGGAAGTGTAGGACGGGTACCACTATTGCATCATTTATCCGAGTCCAGGACCGGGGGAACTCTCCAAGAACTGTGCTGATCATTTCTTTCTTGTCTTCTGCGGGTTCAAGGTCATCTTGATCTTCTCCTGCACTCTGTAGTTGCTTGGGGCACCTTTTTAGGTGGTCTCTGGAGACGGTGCTAGTGGTTTCTCCTCCATCCTTGGCAATTACACATACCTTCGGGTTGTTGTGGTTGGACTGCAGTACTGTGTACGGGTCGCTCTCCAACTGGTCATCTAGCTTGTGAAGCCTTCTCTTCCGCTTCAGGACCTGCTCACCAGGTTCCAGGGGACCAGCAGGGGCGTGTTGGTTGAAGAGCCTCTCTTGCTTTTCTCTCGCTTGAGCCAGACTCCTCTCCACATTCTCCTGTACCTTCTTGTACTGTAGCCGCCGTTCCGTATCCCAGTCCGCGTCTGGGGAGGTGGGGAGGACTCCCATCTCCAGGTCTATCGGCAGCTTACCTGGTCTTGCCCTCATCAGGTAAGCCGGGGTGCAATTTGTAGCATTCACCGGGATATGGTTGTATAAGTCTATCAGGTCTGGCAGCTTCTCCGGCCACAGGCTGCGTTCTTCCAGGGGCAACGTTTTGAGGAGATCAATGACGATATTATTCATTTTCTCACATAGCCCGTTGGTTTGTGGGTGGTAAGATGTTGTCCGAATCTTCTTACAGCCGTAGAGGTTGCAGAACTCCTGGAAGATTTCAGCCTCAAACGCTGGACCTTGATCTGTCAAGACCTGTTCCGGATACCCGTGTGGATGGCAGAAGTGTTGTTGGAAGGCTCTGGCCGCTGTTTGGGCTGTCAAGTCTTTAACAGGAACCACCACCAGGAACCGGGAATAGTGGTCCACTATTGTCAGGGCATAGACGTAGCCCGACCGGCTTGGAGCCAGTTTCACATGGTCCAGAGCTACCAGCTCAAGAGGCTGCCTGGTGACGATGGGCATCAAGGGCGTCTTCTGGCTGGTACCTTCCTTCCTTCCGTACCGGTGGAATGCAGGGAGCTCTATTTCCTCCAACTCATCTGGATCTTCTCCCTCATCGGGCAAGTGGGGCATTCTCGATAGGGCATCTGCATTGGCATTGGCTCGGCCTGCCCGGTACTTGATGGTGAAGTCATAGTTTGCTAGCCGGGCCATCCACCGCTGCTCTAGGGCACCAAGTCTCGCATTGTCCAGATGTGTCTACGGATTGTTGTCCGTGTACACAGTGAACTTCACAGAGGCCAGGTAATGCTTGAAACGTTCTGTTACGGCCCACACCACTGCCAAGGACTCCAGCTTAAAGGAGCTGTAATTCTCCGAGTTTCTCTCGGCTGTCGTACGCGATCACCCTTTCTCTGTCCTGTTGGTTCGGTGACAGTACGGCTCCCAGCCCCACATTACTGGCGTCTGTGTGGAGGATAAAAGGCTGGCCATAATCAGGGTATGCCAGGATCTCATCCCCCGTGAGGGCCATCTTCAGCTGGCGGAAGGACTCCTCTTCCGGCTTGTCCCACTTGAAGGGTGGCTTTTGGCTTCTGGTCTTAGATTGTCCTATAAGGAGGTCCTGCATAGGGGCTGCCATCTTGGTGAACCTGGGAATGAACCTTCGGTAGTAGCCTACCAACCCGACGAACTGCCTCACTTCTTTTATGTTAGAGGGGCTTGGCCTGTTCTTTATTGCCATGATTTTGTCAGGGTCGGGGGCTACTCCTTCTGCACTCACCACGTGTCCCAGGTACTGTACCTTCGGCTTTAACAGATGGCACTTGGAGGGTTTCACTTTCATGCCAAAGCCTGCCAGGGCCTCGAACACCTCGGCCAGGTGCTTTAGATGGTCCTCGTAAGTCTTCGAATAGACAATCACGTCGTCCAGGTAAAGTAGGACCGTCTCAAAGTTTCGGTGCCCTAGACAGCATTCCATCAGCCTCTGGAAGGTCCCGGGTGCGTTGCAGAGCCCGAACGGCATATAGTTGAATTTACTTAATCCCATCAGGGTGGTGAAGGCGGTCTTCTCCTTATCAGCCTCTGCCACAGGAACCTGCCAGTACCCACTAGTAAGGTCCAAAGTAGAGAAGAAATTAGCTGATTTTAGTGCGACCAAAGACTCCTCTATTCTAGGCAACGGGTATGCGTCTTTATGGGTGATACGATTGACTTCTCTATAGTCCACGCACATTCTCATAGTACAGTCTTTCTTTTTTACCAGAACCAAGGGGGCTGCCCAGGAGCTACAACTGTCTCTAATGACCCCGGCTTCCTTCATTTCTCTCAGCATGCCCTTTGCGTTCTGATAGCGTGCGGGGTGGTACAGGTCTGTATCTTTCTTTTATTGGTGGGTGGCTCCCCGTGGGGATGTGGTGTTCTACCCCTTTCACTCTGCCGAAGTCTAGCGGGTGCTTACTAAAGATTCTCTCGTACTCTTGAACCACCCGATAGACTCCAAGTTTTTGGTGCAAGGGAGTGGAGTCAGCACCCACGTGGAGTTTCTGGCACCAGTCCTCCTTGGGTTTCTGGGAACCATTACCCTCCGCCTGGGGAGATGGAGGCAAGGGTTCCATGGCCCTGACAGCATTGTGTTCAACAGTATACAATTTGGCTAGTGTAGCGTACCGGGGCAAGTGTACTTCCCTTTCCCCAAAGTTTAAGATCCGGACGGGCACCCTTCCATGGCGGACATCGACCACCCCCCGGGCTGTCAAAATGGTGGGCCTGCTGTCTGAGTACACGGGTTCTACCATGGCTTGGTAGTCTCTCCCTCTTAACCCGATTGCAGTCCGACACCAGATCATTTCACTTTTGGGGGGCATGGCAATGGGGAACGGGTCGCTCATCCTCACGCTACCGATCTCACCACCAGACAGTTCTACCTGTTGCCATCTCATCAGGGCTCTTATCTCCTTCTGGAGGACCCTCTGTTGGCTGGAGCTTGCATTCATCGCCACCTGCTGCAAAATTACAATTACTTCTGAAAGACAATTTTCAATCACATTAGTACCCAAGGTTATTTTAGGGTGACTTTCTCGACGGTCAATGTCCACAATGATCACTCCCTGTGCCGGCAGTTCAAGTTTACCAATCTTAATGGTCATCTCTCTGAACCCCACCTGCGGCACGGGTTGACCATTGCTGGCGATGATGCTCAAGTCATCGTCTGGATAACGAGTTATATCAGTGTCACTCCAGTACTGCTTGAAAAGTACATAGGGGATGGTAGTCACTTGGGACCCGGTGTCCAGCAGTGCACTTATGGGGATACCGTCCAGCACTACGGGTAAAACCGGGCGTCCCCCTACGTACTTATCACGCCAATTAGATGGGCCTGATGACCTTATGCCTGGGGGTTGGCCCTTTGCCCCAGGTCGGACCCATTTAAAGTACAGTACCTGGCTACGTGTCCCGGCTAGCTGCAACAGCGGCAAATCGGCTGTCCATCCTCAGTGTAATGATCGGCGGGCCTCCCTCTGAACGACGGGATCCTCCTCCGTCGATGCCACGGGACATCCTCCGGACTGGAAGCCAGCTTGATTGGTCCTGACGGGTCCATTTGTAATGACTGTACGGTCCTGGTCAATGCAGCAACACTCTTTGTTAGTTCTTGGACCTGATGGTGCAGGTTTGCAGGCGGGGATGGATTTAGGGCCTGCGCATCAGCTCCCACAAGGTCTGCGGGATAGGGCGCCGCCCCCTGGTGGTAAGGGATGGCAGGGCGCCGGGAAGCTACAGCGCCACCCGGTGCAGGTTCTCGGAGCACCCGGATGGCCCTATCTTTGAACTGTGCAAAAGTCAAATCGGGGTTCTGTAGGGCCATGAGGCGCAGCTGGGTTCTGTGGGCGCTGGACAGCAGACCTTCTATGAACTGGTCAGCCAATAGTTTATCTGTATCCTGCACGCTGCCAGGGTCAGCTTGCTTAATTGCCCCCAAGGCTTCCTGTAAATTTAGGGCATAATCTCGGATGCTATCTTGAGCTCGCTGCTTACATCCATAGAACCGCATTTTGATTTCTGCTGAGGTACGGGTATCAAAGGTGTCCCGTAGACGGGTCAGAACCCCCCTTACAGTCCTTTTCTCCTCAGCTGTCCAAGACTTTACCTCCCGCTGGGCCGCACCAGTTAACTGCCCTATCAGTATGCTTACCTTCTGTTCTTCTGTCAGGGGATAAACTTTGAACAGGCTATACAGCCTTTCTTTAAAGTCGCCCAAGGTATGCGACTCGCCGGCATACAGGGGCAGCCAGGCCGCTCCGGGGATATAGGCAGGGGTGGATTAAGAGTAGCAAGGGCCCCGGGCAGTTTAGAAGGCGCGGGCCCCCTCCACACACCTGATTTATCACGTGACATGTCACATGATCCCCTGTGATAGATCATGTGATAGTTCACGGGAAATTAATTTGGCATAATATTACTTGTGCTGCCTCATCTGAGAGCAGCACAATATTGGGGCAGATACCCTGATTCCAGCGATGTGTCACTTTTTCAGCTGCTTGTTGTCATTTTGAGAAAATCACCGTTTTGTTTTATCTGCTGCAGATCTAGCAGCTCTCTGAATGCTGCGCTCTGTATAGCCCCACCCACACCACTGATTGGCAGCTTTCTGCCCATGCTCATTGTACACAGAAATCTACTGATCAGTGATGGGGGTGGGGTCCTACAGAACTTACTAGTCATCTAGTGATAATTACCTTCTGACAAATCAATGATTTTATCAAAACAACACTAAGCAGCCCAGTAAGTGACACATTACTGGAATCAGTGCCTCTAACCCTACATTATGCTGCTCTCAGATTAGGTGGCAAAAACCTGATGACAGATTCCCTTTAAAGGAGCTGTAAAGACAAAAAAGTTTGTATTAAAAAAAATACAAGCCATTTGTTAAATTAACTTTTTTTCATTGTTAATTCACGTTAGACTGTATCTTCAACACTTTTGTCAGCAGGTCTTATTACAGACTCTGAATAGGGCAGCTCTCTCCCTCTCCCTCAGCAGAAAGTCACAGCATGGTTAAAAAACGGGATCTTTTATGATTTTCTCATAATAAATAAAAAAGGACATGCAAGTCCTCCAAACTATTTTCCGTTTCTCTATAGGGAAGGTCCTAAATCTTTCTTGTTCTTTAGTTGATCACATGTCAAAAATGCAAAGCATTTACTATGAACTCGCCTAAAAAAATATACACTTGGAGAGTAATATCATCATCTACATGTAAATATTCCTTGACTCTAAGGGCTCGCTCACACTGTCGTATAACACGGCCGAATGCTATGTGATGTTTTATCGGATAGGACTCGGCTCTATGTTATACTATGGGACAGTGCGATTATTGGCATGAGAAAATAATCTCATTCGATATTCGGACCATGTGCACCCATACAAGTCTATGGGTGCACGTAAAACATTGGACTGCACTCGGATGTCATCCAAGTGCAGTCCGATGAACACTCACAGAGACTATGGAGAAGATGGAGA